>NW_005842145.1:1111452-1134901 GCF_000455745.1 Alligator sinensis
GAGGAACCAAGTATATTCTGAATTGATGAGGCATTCTTTGTATCTGTCTTCACTGTGGAAGATATTAGAGAGATTTCCTCACCAGATCCGCTCCTCTCTAGGGACAAGTCAGTGGAGCTGTCCCAAATTGAGGTTTCATTAGATGAGGTCATAGAAGGAATTAATAAACTAAGGAGTAGCAAATCACCAGAATCTGATGGCATTCACCCTAGGGTCCTGAAGGAGTTCATTTCGTAAATTGCTGAACTCCTAAATGCAATATGCAACCTATCATTAAAAACGGCCTTGGTGCCAGAGGAGTGGAGAGTTACCAATGTGACTCCCATATTTAAAAAAAAGGCTCTAGAGGGGACCCAGGAAACTACAGGCTGGTGAGTCTAACTTCTGTTCATGGAAAACAGGTAGAAACAACAATAATAAAAAAAATTGTTCAGCACATGGATAAACATGATTTGCTGGGAGGAATCAACATGGTTTTGTCAAAGAGAAATCATGCCTCACCAGCCTACTGAAGTTCTATGAGGGTGTCAATACACAGGTGGATCAGGGTGATCCTACTGATATACTATGTCCAGATGTCCAGATATACTATATCTGGAAAAGCCTTTGACAAGGACCTTCATCAGAGGATTTAATGAAGTTAGGTAGTTGTGGCATTGCACAGAAGGTCCATTTATGGTTTAGAAGTTAGTATAAAGATAAAAAACAAAGAGTGAATATAAATGGTCAGTTTTGGGGATGAAAAGAAGTAAACAGCAGGGTCCACCAGGGATCTGTATTGGTATTGGTACTGTTTTATATATTCATAAATGATCTGGAAGAAGGGGTAAGTAATGAGGTGACCAGATTTGAAGATGGCATAAAAGTATTCGAAGTGGTAAAGGCCAAGAAGGATTGTGAAGAACTACAGACGGATCTGGCACCATTGAGCAAATAGGCAACTAAATGTCAGATGTAATTCAGTGTAGGTAAGTGTAAAGTGATGCACCTGAGCAAAAATAGCCCACACTATACCTACATTATGATGGGCTCTACATTAGCGGTTGCCACACATGAAAGAGATCTAACAGTCATGGTGGACAATTTGCTAAAAACATTAGCTCAGTAGCTATCAAAAAGGCAGTCAACATGTTAGGGATTAAGAGAATTGTAAACAAAATGGAAAATATCATTATGCTCCGTTATAAATCTGTGGTGCATGTACACCTTGGACACTGGGTCGTTTTGGTCTCCACATCTCAAAAATGATATAGGAGAACTAGAAAAGATACAGAGAAGGGCAACAAGGCTGATTAGTGGTATGGAAGAGCTTCCATTTGAGAAGCAACAAAGAAGCTGGGCCTATTTGGTTTAGAAAAGAGACACTTAAGGGGGGGAGATGAAAAAAGGTTTACAAAATACTAAATGGTGAAGAGAAAGTAAATTGGGATTTATTATTTACTGTCTCTCACAATACAAGAACTAGGGGTCACAAAATGAAACTGGTAGGTAGTAAGGTTAATACTAACAAAAGGAATTTCTTTTTCACACAGTGGTCATATCTACATGTTCATTAATGTGCTTTAGGTAATGAGCATTAAATCTAGTACCTCCATTTTGAGGTACTAGAAAAATAGGCATTAGCCTATTTTAATGCGCATTAACTAAGGACTTAAAGAGCACTTTTTGTGATGCTTTAATGCATGTTAAAATAAGTTAATGCACATTAAAGTGCACTGGTAGATGGGCCAAGTGTGTAATTAAAGTGTGGAACTCATAGTTTCATAGAAGTAGGGTCGGAGGGCACCTAAGTAGATCATCTAGTCCGAGCTCCTGCCCCGGACAGGAATTAATACAGGGCTCTTATGACCCTTACTAAGTTTAAGCTCAAATGACCCCAGCTAGGTAGTTATCAAGCCTCCTTTTAAAGACCCCTAAGGTAGGACCCAGCCAGATGTAGTGGAAGCTGATAGTTTAGCCAGATTCAAAAAGGGATTGGACAAATTCTTGGAGGAAATGGGCATCAATAACTGTTGAGCATGAAAGTTAAAGATAAAGCCTCTGAATGAGAAGTTCTTAGACCTTAAATCCTGGAGGCTGCAAATGGAAAAACCCTGATCATACCCTGTTCACTCTCTCTTTTGGCATCCCATGCCTGCCATTTGTGATACAGGAAACTAGGCAAGATGGACTTGTTGTATGACCCAGTAAATGGAAGTTTTTATGTTCTTATGAGCCCACTAATGCCACTCTGAACTATCTACTTTGCCTAACTATCATGTTTGGGCATGCATGGAGTAGAAGTATTTGGGTAGGGCTTGCCTGTACTCAGAGAGGTGCTACAGAGATAGCCTAAGGCTATCTCTGTAGTATGTTGACAAAGATGGCCTAGCAAAAAAGGCATTTCCCAACATCCTGAGGACTTTAAAATGGGGCCTATGGGTAGAGGATCTGCAATTACTGCAACCCCCTTAGGGAATAGATGTCAAAACTATGAGCAGAGTGGTCACTTCCATGGGGACAGAAGCACTGTATGATTGCTCTGGAGGATTGTTTATATTGGTGCAGATAATGTAGTATGGACTTAGCCACTTTTATCATTGGAAAATTTCTCTACTTGTACTTAGGCAGTTCAGGGAAGTGGTTTAAGTTGAGTGGCATAACTGAGAACTCTGGGCCTGACAAACAGTGAGTCCTGGGATATACTGTCATAAGGCAATTTTTACAGGTAACCATTTGTAATATAGATTAGGCCTAAACAAAACCACTGTAGGCACCTTTATGAAATCATTGAGACCGTACAGGAACAGGGAGCTATCATGACAACCAGTCAGTGACAGATCATTTTCCTACTGCAGGCAGACTATCTTAACTCCTCCCCAGAGTCTATAAAATATTTAAGAGCACGTCTAGGCTGTCACTCAGAATCAGTGTACACCACTTGGCACAGATGTCAATAAAAATCATTGAGTAATGGTGTCCAAAGCACCGAGATTTGTCAGGAGACATGGTAATTATTGTGTCAACCTCCATGTTTGCTGCTGTTTTGCTTTACAAAAAGCAAAAATCATCTATGTCTTTTGAGTCAAGGGGTGAGACAGTGATGATTATCTGATTCAGTACTTAAGTCCTTAGCCCTGGTTACTCAGTTTAGGGAACTTTGAAAATGAGGCAGTAATTTTTTAGGCCAACAGATTAAAACAGAGAGAGGGACTTCCATAATGATTTTATGTTCAACCTAGCACTTTGTCCCATCTCACCTACATGCTTTTCACATAGCAAGGGTAATTATTAAAGCACACTGAAATGTAGACGATTTTAATTTTTTTTACAAAAAATTGAAAATATTTCAAGGTTTGAGAGTTGGGTTCTCTAGAAGTATTTCTAGAAGTATTTATTTTTTTTAAATAACTCTAGAAGTAGCTCTAGAAGTATTTTTTTTTAATAACAACACTCAAACATTTTTTAAAATATGATTTTTCATGAGTTTGTTATCCAGCTCTAAAAACACTGTTTTATATTTTTCTCCGATACTAAACAATCACTGTTTCTAGAACTGCAAAATGCCCAAGCTAAATTTCCTAATCTGGGTTTATAGTTTTGTTATTCTTGATTTTAGAAAATCACTTATGAACCAGTAAAGATTTTGTGTTGTTTTTGTTCCCAGCAGAAAACAAGATTCAAAATCTGAGAATGAGCATTAAGTCAGTAGTAGAATGAGTGACCTGTTACCTGGTTGTATTGATCAAAACCAGGCTGTGCCTATCATGATACTGGATATTGCTCTCCTTCTGATTTCAGCGACAATGTTCTCCAGCACACACTCAAGTCGGAGTGGAACAGCAGCTGGGGCTGTGCCTCTGACGCATCCTGTCAGTCATCCCTCTCCTGGGCATAATGTACAGGGTAGTCCCCACAACCCACCATCTCAGTTACCTCCTCTCTCAGCTGTGGACTCAGGCACTGAGAGGTAAGCCCATCTTTATTTTATTTTTCATTTTAAAAATGAATAGCAATTGATTTGAAAGCTGCTCAGTTGAGTAATGATCTCATTGTTACACTTGGGATTTTAGTATGTTCTTGATGGCACAAAACAATGATGATGATCTGACATACAAGCCATGTGCCTAGAGGCCTCAGGCAGGTCAGAGGTTCCATCATACTAGACACTATAAAAATGTAACACATGGATGCATCTTTATCTGTAGTTGATTAACTCCATGGCTAAGTATAGACAGTTAACAAGCCTGAGGCTGAATTGATTCAGTTTTTACAGGTTAGTCTAAACTGCAAAGATTAAATTGAGAAACAACTGGATACACATTTACCTTTGATTCTTGAAATGCAGCCACATACCTTCAGTGGTTCAGGCCAGAAGCTGAGGCGAGGGGGAAGGGGGAGGAGGAGGGCACTAGAGCACTCTGGCACTTCCTTGTCCTGCTGCCCCTGAGATTTCTGAGATTTGCAGTCTGTATCACAGAAGCAGCACTCTGCAGGGTTGCTAATCAATTCCTCTTCCTGCTTCCAGGTGCCTCTGAGATTTGTAGTTCACAGTCTCAGCCAGCATTACATTTCAGTAAGTTTAGCAGGGCAGTTCTGTACTTCGGGGTAGGGGTAACCCCTCTCCCTGGCCCCAGACCCCAGCCAGGGTTTGCCTGGGGGCAGGCAGTCCCTGCCTCCCCTCTTCCCTCCCAACCCTTCTCTGCTGGAACAGACAGCACATCCCAGCCCAGGGCTGCAAAGGATGCTGCAATGCTGGGGGACTGTGATTTAATTTGAACCAGGAAAGGGTCTTGGACAGAAGTTTCATAAACTGGTTTGACCCAAATCAGTTAAGTCTGATACTACATTCAACCAGGTTTATCTCAAACTGGTTTCAGCCATTTTGAAACTGGTTTATGTGCACTGAACTTCTGTTCTGTTAAAAGCTTAAATCAGTTTCTGATGACTTAAACCAGTTTATGCATAACTTCTGTCCCTAGCCCATGTGTAGATTACTCTTACTCTGGAGTAAGAATTATTTCAGGATAATTTATCAGGACCAGCTCCATTCAGAGATGATCCCTAAGTAGCCTATTCCAGGGCTATACAACTTTGGTGCAAGTGGGGCTGCACACGATGCTAGCATGCAACCCCCAGACTGCACAGCAAATGTGCCAGATACTACAGGGGCGGTCTCCTAGGATCCCCTTCTCCCCTGCCCCCAACACCAGGCAGCCTGCACTGATGGTACATGGCCTCTCAGGTCCTCTCCTCCAATGCAGCAGTGGGAGGGATAGCTACAGGGGTTCTTGGGCCACATGCTGGCCCCTCAGTTTGCGAGCCTCCAGTTAGAGAGCCCCTGGTTCTACCCCCACTTTCTATCTGTCTGATAACCATTGTGGATGCTCCTCAAACATTGTCAAGGCTATCAATATTCGTTCTTCACTTAGGGATCAGCCCAGGGACAGGAAAAAAAGTTCATATGGGGTGGAGCAAATGTGGGGAACATACACATGGTCCTAGCAATATGTTAATTGGAAATCACTTAATTTCACTAATCACTTAACAAAGGGATCGCCACACAGTCTGGCTTCTGCAGACCAAGATCACTGCAAGCACGAGGGGCTTCTTGCATTCCTCATTTCCCCACCAAGACTTCCTGTGTACCACATTCCCAGTCCCCTCTATTTCAGGGACTCCTTTCAACTCCTCCCAGGCTCCTTACTCCCTTTTGCAGTGTGTTGACTGTCTCAAATGAGGTTCTCAGCATCCTCGAACATAGTAAGGTCAGAGAATGGAGACCACATCTTGCCTCCCAGAAGCTGATCATCACTTTGCACGACTGCAACCCTGGATGTCTTTGGATGTTTTCATCTGGAAACATCTTACCATGTTTACAACCAATGAGAAATGAATGGATTAACCTATAATTCAGTAGTAAAAGATTGTGATCCATAATCAAGCATGTTAATTGTTGCTTAGGTACATGTATCTCCATCATTATTGCTGCTACAACTTTACATATTTTAATGACATAAGAGGAAGTCCTCTGAGAGGGATATGACTGTTGAAAATATATTGTATAATGTAAGTGATTTCTATTAGGCATAACAAATCAGAAGTCTTACCATATTTCATGATCAGAGACCCAATTGAACAGTTTTTTAGTAGAAACATATTTCTGATATCAACTTAGTAAAATTCACACATTACACTTTTGTTTTAACATGATTATTCTATTCTCACTGTATAGGTATGCATATTTTTAAATGTAGTTTTGATGACTTACATGTTTTTGAACACACTCAAATTTACATCAATACACAAAATATGTTGGGATATTTTGGTAATGTGTTGCCAAGCGTTTAATGTCCTTGAGGAACAGAGGTGTCAATAGTTTGGAGAGCACAAGTTGCCTGGTTATAAATCTGAAAAGAACATTCCTTGTGTTTCAATTGCTGATAAATGAGCATAATTTCCTCCTGAGGGAAACAGTTCTGATTTATTTTTATCATGGAAATGAAGGAACTGGATGGCTCAGGGGATTGCTAGTCGAGTAAGGTGTCTTTTATCTTTAGGGTGCAGATTGTGCAGATTTGAATTCACCCAGTTCAGTGGGGTCTGAAAATTGTTAGAATCTGTTGCAGGTCTTGCATGGCCATCATAGTGGACAGGTGTCTTGTCACAAAAAACTATCATCATCATTGCTGCTGTTTGTTGGCAGAAGGGCTATGGACTGAATGGTATGTAGACTCTACCACTACACCTGCCTGTAGAAGTGGTTGCTGTGGTTTGGAGTTTAGGAATAATTAGGAAATGGTATTTTGGAAGTACCCACAGTCTTTGCTACACTCCTTTTGTGAATTTGTGCCCAGAAGGGTCAGTCCAGTAATACGGCAGTAGGGTAGGTTGAGTAAGGAGACTGCCTAGAGACTTGAGGAGCTGAGATGCTGAACTAGTAAAGCAGACTGTAAGCACCTTCCTTGCTGACAGATCAGGCAGAGGAAGGATGTTCTAAGCTGAAACAATGCTGTAATTACTGAGCCCCTGGGGTCTGGGCCATTTAGACTGCAGAATAAGGTGAATAATCCATCATGGAGAGTAATCATTGATGCTTTGTACATAAGGATACAGGAGGATTTTTCAATGTGAGTCATAGATATGTGTGTTTAATGGGAGAATGCAATGTATTCCACAGAGATATGGTTAGTTATCATTTTGGTGGAATTTAGGAGTCCTTGCTGTGGGGTACTTACCACAAAATTGTTTCCCTTATGCTATGTAATACATGAGGTATAACAGCATGATGCAGTTAATATTACCTTGCAAGCCTAACCCATTGGCTTTCCTGCATTTTGTGTAAGTAGCTTTTCAACCTTACTGATGTGTTCCTGCAGTTCTCACTTTTAATATTCTTTATTCAAAAAGGAAAGATTTAAAGAGAAAAATCAACCTGTGCTTCTGGCACCTGCTTCCTCACTTGTCATCAGAAACCTCCCCTCCTTCTGAACAGGACAGGTCTGTCACTTGGTCCCCAGCTGTATGAATCCTGACCTTCTTCATTATCTCCCAAAGGGAGATATCCCATTGTAAGTAATGGTATGTGATTCAGTGTAGAATTTGCTCATAGACAAGTGTGAATATTTTGACATTAGGCTGCTTCTGTCTTCCTACCATCTTATCTCCACTGAGCTGGAGATGCTCTCTCTGTGTAAGAACAGTGTAATTCCCATCTTCCCGTTTGTTTTTGCCAAAGGTATGTAGTTGGAGCCTCTTCCATGCTCTGTGTGTCTGGAATAGGTTACTAAGCAAGACATGGTGACCTATTTTTACCTCTTTCCTTCACTCAACAAGACTCAGACTTGTGCAGGTGCTATGGAGACTCCCATTCCCTCTTCTCCCCTGGGCATTATGGAGGGGGAATTGAAAAGACTTATCCCTTCCCCAAGGGCATGGGAGAGAGGTAGTGGAGACATGGATGGAGCCCCATGCAACTAAGGCTAGTAACTGTGGGAAGCAGAACTGAAAAATAGCACATATATCTAGTGCAAGTTTAGTTCTGTGACATGACACAAATCACTACGATCAGGTAGAATGCAGTTTCTGCAACCCCAATACTCTGTAAATTAGGTGAAGATGGAGATTTTCGGATAAAATGGAACCTCAAATTAATCTGTAGCACAAAATTAGTGATGGTCATCTAACATGAAAAGCTTGTGACTGCTTAATTAGAAAAAAAAAGTGATAAAACTATATAAAATATAATCTTTCTTAGAGAAGAGATAAACTAAGACTTAAAACAGACATCAGGTTTGTCTTGGGTCTTACTGTCCCAGGCTTTGACTCCCATCAAAACAGGTGTGGGACAGTCATTTACACTCCCAAGGAAAGCTTGGAAGGCATAGCTTGGAAGGCAGTTAATCAAACTAGCCCCTATTGTCCTGGGGAAACATGTTATCTTGGTACTTCACAGGTACTTCAAATGGGAAAATGATCTTGTATTGTAAGAACATAAGTGCTATACTGGGTCAGATTAGTGGTCCACCTAGCCCACTATCCTGTCTCCAACAGTGGCAGAAGTGGATGCTAGAGGGAGAGCATTGAACAGAATAGCTCTATAGTAATCTAGCCCCCATTCTTTACCCTCTCTGGCATCCACCATTATTGGTTTAGAGATGCCAGAAGAAACATTTCCAGCTATTCTGTTCAACAGCTATTAAGAGATCTACCTTCCCTGAATTTGTCTAGTCCCTTTTTGCACCTGGCTAAGCTATCTGCCCCTACTGCCTCCTCTGGCAATGAGTTCCATAAATTAACCATATGCTCCATAAATAATACTTTCTCTTATCAGTTTTAAACCTGTGTCCTACTAATTTCAGTGGGTGCTCCCTAGTTCTAGTATTCTCGAACTTAGTGAACAACAGTTGCCAGTTCACCTGGTCCAAACCCTTTGTGATTCTGTAGACCTGTTTCTTCTCCCCGCTCAGCTTTCTCCTTTCCAAACTGAAGAGTTCTAGCCTTTTTAGTCTCTCCTGGCATGGAAACTGTTCCATGTCCATGATCATTTTGGTAGCCCTTCTCTGTACCTTTTCTAATTCTACTGTATCCTTTTGGAGATGTAAGGACCAGAGGTGCAGCACACACTAATCCAGATGTGGGCGCACCAAGCATCTGTAGCATGGCATGATGATGTTCTCCATTTTGTTTTCATTTCCTTTCTTAAGGATGTCCAGTATTTTATTGGCTTTTTTGGTCACTGGTGCACACTGAGCTGATGTTTTTAGTGAACTGTCTACAGTGACTCTGAGGTCTCTTTCCTGAGTTGTAACAGCTGGTTCAGAACCCAGCACTGTGAACCTATAGTTGAGGTTATTTTCCCCCAGGTGCATTACCTTGCACTTGTTGACACTGAAGTTCATCTGCCATTTTTGTTTACTCACTTAGCTTGGTGAAATCTTTCTGCAGCTCTTCTCCATCAGCTTGGACTTGACTACTGAGAATAATTTGGTATCATCTGCAAACTTGGAGATTTCACTGTGCACCCCCATTTCCAGGTCATTGATGAAAATGCTGAACAAAATTGGGCCCAGCAGAGATCCTGTCAGGACCCCACTTTTGACCTCCCTCCATCCTGAAAAGTGGCCATTTTGCCTTACCCTTTGCTTCCTATCTTTCAACCAGCTCTCAGTCCACAAAAGAACCTTCCCTCCAAAATCAATGGCAGTACAGGTTTTTTAAAAGCCTTTGGTGAAAGACCTTTTTGAAAGTCCAAATATAGTATATCAACCAGATCTCCCCTGTCTGTATGCTTGTCAACACCCTCAAAAAACTCCAGCAGATTGGTGAGGCAGGATTTCCCTTTATAAAACCATGCTGACTCTTCCAGAGCATATCATATTTATCCATGTGACTACTGATTTTATTCTTTGTTATCAATTCTACCAACTTGTCAGGGATGGAAGTGAGACTCACTGGTTTGTAGTTCCCAGGATTGCCTCTGGAGCCCTTTTTGAAGATGGGTGTTATGTTGGCAACCTACTAGTCCTCTGGCAAAGCGGCTGTTTGTAAGGATAGGTTACATACTATTGCCAACAGATCTACAGTTTCACCTTTGAGTTCCTTCAGAACTCCTGGGTGAATGCCATCCGGTCCTGGTGATGTCTGTAGTATCCCAGAGTAAAGACTTTGTCCCAGGAGAAATCTGACATCTGCGTTTAGCCCAAACCTTCTGTTCATTTGTTCTTGTGCTACAAGAACAAATGGAAATATACCAAAATTGGAAAACCTCACATACAACTGATTAAAATAAATCCTTTTTTTATCTGACGTATAATTACCCTGTGGAACTCTGCACCACAAGTTTATCCCTTTAAAGTGTTTTAAAGGATTGGCCATAATTTAAAAAAAAGAAATCCTCAGTTACATTAGGATATACATTTTAGTTTTTAAGACATATGCTTCTGGGCATAAGTGACCTATTAACTGAGTAGGACTAGGAAGGGCCTTATCCTAGAATAACCTGCCTCTGGGCAAGTTATTCAATAATTATCTACTAAAAGGTCTCTTTCATCTTTCTCTGAAGTATGTGGTACTAACTACTGCCCATATCAGAATACTGAATTAGATAGTTTGATCTGGTAATTACTGTGTTCCTAAAGCATGACACTTTTTAGTTTAAAGGGATTATTTTTATATTTATTGTTAATGGTTAGAAAGAATGATGAAGAATTGGAGAATTCCACTTTATATTAATGCAATGCTACACTAAGAGCTGCAACAATACTTTTCTTTGCTTATTTGATCATGCAGTTATATTCTTTTTATGCCTTTGAAAAACAGCAAATAATCCCAAACCAGACTTCCAGAAACAAGAGCCCTCAAGTAGTGCTAAGCAAAGAATCAGAACAACTAATGTTCACATATTATAAAGCCCCTTGTATGTGTCATGAAACAAGGTGACTCTAAGAAAGCCACTAGTTAAAGCTCTTAACAAAGTGGTTTTTGAAATCAGTATAGTAATCTTCTCCAATGGTTGGGATAGTTGGGGTGCTTGGCTGCTAAGAGGCTTTATCTCTTTTTGTCGTGGTTAGTGAGGAAATGGTTGCCAGTTAACAATGACAGACTGAGGAGTGGAGGTGAGCAACAAATTAAACCCTCAGCCTGGACATGGACCTGGGCCAGTACCAGGCCAGCAAACCTTGGTATTTCTCTCCAGTCTGTTTCCGTGCCTTGTTTCTTTTTCAGAGAAACCCTTACTTGTATTTGCCAGTAGTCCAGTTCTTTAGTGTAGATTCAGCCATAGAAAATACTGACAGAGCTTTTAAAGTTGTTTTTATATCCACAGGGAACTGGTATTTATAAGGTGGCGCTGCACGGCTTTCTCACTCAAGTAACACTCATCCTTCTTCCTCTAATTAATGTACATGCTTACATGCTTGTCAAAAGTGCTGTACTTCTTTTTCTCTGGCCCCTTCTCTGGACTTGACGGATTGCTCTTTTGCTCTGGTATAGCAATAACTATGTTCCTAAAGCAAGAGAAATTTTAGCTTGGAAGGAGTTTCTTTATATCCTTATTAAGGACTGAAAGAAGGGCATAGACATTCCAAGTTCAGAGGCCCAAGCACTCCCCAGCCACACTGGGGATGGAAAACTTTTGGAGACAAAATCTTCTGGGGGACCATCCCTATGTAGACTGCAAAGTCAGACAACAGTAGAGACATGTGAATGCAAATTCAGGAACTGAGCCAAGAGTTCAAAACTTTTTTTTGGTGTTAGACTCTCCACTATGTTTTACTTGTTGGGTTGTTGAATGCCTTTTTAAAATTTAAATCCATTTCAAAACAAAAAAACGATGTCTTCATCAGTGCTGCACATCCATTATGGCATACTGAGAGTAAACATGATGACTGACTTTGAACAAACTAGTTCAGGGGCAGGCAATTATTTCAACTGGAGAGCTGCTTACCAAGTTTTGGCAAGCTGTTGAGGGCCACAGGGGTGGTCCCGCCCCTTGACAGGTCCCTTGCCCCCTGGTCACCAAGAGTGCGTGGCCTGCTGGGTGGCTCCCTTCTTCTTGCTGGCTTAGTCGAGCCCAGCTCCATAGAGCCCCTTTCAGCCTGCGCCACATGCTCTTTCTGACCCACCCTGGGCCCCCACTGGCACTGGCTCCATGGCACTGGTGCAGGCCCCATGCTCCTGCCCAGCTCTCACTTCACTCACGCTCCTGTGCCTGCCAGCTGCCAATCACCACCACCCCCCGCAACCTGCCATCACCATTTCCCCACTTTCCTACTCATCACTGCCACTTCTCCCCACCTCCACTGCCTGCTGGCCAGCCAGCCACTCCAGCACCACGTGGTTCCTGGCTGCATCACAGGACTCAGCAGGACCTGGCCCAGCCCAGCCCCAAGGACTGGGGCAATCACCCATGGTCCTCCCACCGCCCCCACTCTCCTTAGCTGAATTTCCCTGTCCAGCAGAGGGAGGTGGGGAAAACCCCAGGGTCCCAGGCCAGAAGCAGAGATTTCCAGTTGGGGCCTGAGCCGCCGGGAGCAAGGCAGGTCTTGCTGCTGTGGCTCCTGGGTCCTGCCGCTGGGTTATTCTGCCACTGGTGCCTTGTCATCTTTGACAGGCACCAGGGGAAGATAATAATTCATTTTTTAAATTTTTTAGGGGGCCCGTGGGCCAGATAGAATGGCCTGGATCTGGCCCGCAGACCATATTTTGCCCACCCCGGAGCTAGCTGCACACATTCCCTGACTTTTGGGTGCTTATATATGTGCTGTGATGTGTCCTGATTAGAACATGTTGAAGCAGACTCAATTAATTGTGCTGCAGTATCTCATGTATTCAATATCCCACATTTCGAAATGGTGGTGGGGCGCTTTAACTAAAGCTTGTCAAATGAGCTTTAGTTAAAGTGCCTCCGTGGCCATTTTGAAATGCAGGACACTGAATACACGAGATACTGCAGGATTTTAATTAAAGTGGTTCCTGAGAAACACTCTAATTAACCCACCCCACCCCAGAGCATGTGTATGCACCCTTTCATTTTAATGTTGGGAAAAGTAGACCATGAAGATAAAGCCACTTCTAGCACAGGGCACATATCTGCTAATTTTCCCTGGTAACATTACATGTTATACTTTCATATAGACAAACTGTTGGCAAACCACTCCTCATCCAGCTTTAGTAGCTACAAGCATCAGTACTTGCCTTTCCTTTCAGCTCATTTGTTTTAATAGATGTGCTTTTTGTGGCCATTGTGCAGAATGTGTGCCTGCCTCTTTGCTTACTGTTATTGTACAGCTTCTTATTCTTGACTTGTATTTTTTAACTACAAGACTTCAGTAGTACAGAATAATTGGATTTGCTTTTTTCCCAATAGCAAATATTTTTCTTAAAAGAAGATAAGGATTGGGCACACATTGGTAGATAAAAGTTTTAGAGGCAATTAGGATTTATCATCTTCTTAGCTTTGACAATACACGTTTATTTCCTGGTTCTGAACTAATTCAAACAGGAGAAGAGTTAGAAAGAGCTTCAAAGGAGTAATACTAGCAGCATGTAGTAGATCAGGGGTGTCCATCTGCATGCCCCACAGAACACACCAGGGCAAGCCACAGGCTCCCTGTTCTGCATACCACATGGGTGCTCCCCAACTGCACCATGCACCCACACAAACACCTCTCCCCACCACCACTACACTGCAAGTCCACATGGCCACAGCCTCATCTTCAGCCCCCTGCACCCTTCCCCCCATCCCCCTGTCCCCAATCCTGCTGCTCCAGGGCTGAGGCAGGAAGTATAAACTGAAGGTGGGGAAAGCCCAGAGATTCCAGCTGTGGTTACAGCTGCAGCAGTGTGGGGGGAGCATAAAGCTTTCTCTTGTGTTCTGCTATTAGAGGTATATAGACACAGAGAGCTACAAGCAGTCAAGGCCACAGCCCCTGCATTTAGTCAGCCCTCTTGACTTCTGATCAGCGTTGCCTTGGGCTTAATGCCATAAGCATTAGTTTCCATTGTCTCCAACTATCTTTTGCCTTAAGGGAGTTTAATTTCTTCTATCTAGCCTCTGACTAGATGCCTGTCAGCTTTAGTAATGCCTGTGATTGTTTATAAATCAAACTGAGGTAATTAGTCACGTTGGTCTGAAGTCAGGCAGAAGGGAGGGTGGAGTTTCACCTTATAGGCTTAGGTATTAGGACCATAGGGTTTCAAACCTGGGGCAGCTGAGTTCTCAGTACCACCAAGCAACTTGTGAGACACCAGCCCCAGCCCAGCCTGGTCCCTCCCATGAGGATATTGACAAGAAATCTGGTGTGACCAGGGGATCCTATAGGAACCATTAGCCCTGGACATGGGGACTAGAAAACCCCTCCTACTTTCTGTGGAAGTAACATCACTTACATTTTTGATTCTCTGACCTCTGCCTTGTTCCTGCCTGATCCCAGCCTTGCCACAGTCCCTGCCCCTGCCTTGTTTAGACCTCCCAGCTCTGATCTATCATCCATCCTGACCACGATATCACCTCAGCCCTTGGCCTGATGATCTGGACTGCAACAGTCACCTGGTATGACCCCAGCCTGCCTATGATAACTCATTGAGTGACCACGAACCATTAAGTCAATCCTGACATCAGGCCTCAGGCAGATGTTACACTTAAGATGTGCTTAGGATGTTAATCTCATCTTAAATAGTAACCCAGCCACAGGTTCAGTCAATTAATTGCACCACAAAGAGAGAAACCAGCCACAGAAGTATTACACAAAAAATGTGCAATATTTTTGTGGCTGGTTTCCATTGTACCCTAAATTGAATGTATGGCAGGGTGAGGACCATACCAGAGTCTCCAACCATCCCTGTTGCAGTCCTCACCAGCTGACAATCAGCTGATCATTGGCTGGATGCAGGCCTGTACCAGGCCTTGGTGTAGTTCCTAGAGCCAGTTGACAGTCAGCTAATTGTCAGATACCTGGTTTTCAACTTACTGATGCAGGGGGAGCCTGGGATCATAGACCCAGGCTCCCCTTGCACTGGCATGTTGGTTGGAATTGGGATCTGATCCCCAATCCTAAAATTGTGCATCTCACCATGCACATGTGGCATGACAGGAGGTGCAATGGTTGGGATGATAGCCCATTAAAAAATGTCTGTCAGTGGCCTAATTAAATCAGAGGTTTATAGCATAAGTTTTCTTGAGCCCCAGCTCACTTCATCAGATGTTGTGATGAAGTGAGGTCAGGCTCGTGAAAGTGTACACTGTACACCCCTGATTTAGTTAGTCTATAGGGTGCAAATCTACCATGCCTTATAAATCAAAACATCCTTGAAGACTACTTCAACCCCATTCTAGCCTAGCACTTGGAGACTGGTCTGGCATCCATTTGACTGAATCCATGCAATTCCAATGCACTTTTCAGTGGACATGGTTGATTGTCTTGCATCATAAATGGTGTAGAAGTGCACAGATGACATTATCCCAATTCTCTTTTTTGGGTGAAACAAGGGCCTCTCTGTGCTGATATTTAAATGCACATCCAGATGCCAGTCAATGTATGGCCACTACTTCAGCAGTTAATTGGGCAGAAACCAGTTCACAACTGGGAAGTGAATCATAAAAGAGGAGGGATTCATGGAAGCAATCTTGTCACCCCCCAAACTTAAAAAATCATGAATCAGACTCCAAAAATCATGGGATTGGTTCCAGCACTCTGTGATTTTATTAAAAAAGAATTGCATTGTGGTTTTTGGGTCTGTTTTTGATTTCCAAACTCCCCATGCTTGCCCATTCCCCAGCATGTCTGTTGTCCCTTCTTCCAGGTTTCTTGAGTAAGGTGATTTTGATCTCTTACAAGATCTCTGATTTCCACATCCTTTCAGCACTCAGTCATGTCCTTCCAAACCCCTATAATGGTTCTGTCCCGCCCTCTGCTTGCCCTCCACATGTCATATTATTTGTATCCCCTTTCCTTTCCCAGGCTGGGTATTGCAGGGGTAGAGAAGGGGAAATAGCAGAGTAGAAGAACTAGCCTTCTTCTGTAAGGAAGGTAGCAAAGAAATGGATGTGCTGCCACCCTGAGCTGCTGGTTTTCTTAATAGTTGTTCCTCTCTTCTCTCCTTTTGTGAAAATATTGACTCCTAAAGGGAAGGGAACAGAGAGCTCTGCCTACAGCTGTAGCCCAAATTGGCTGCCTGCCCCACTTATCCACCTCCTGGGGCGGGATAGCCAATTGGAGAGGGCCAGAGTGGCTCATATGATCTCCAAGCCAGCTTCAGGTCCGGCTGAAATGCCCTGACTTGCCAAAAAATCATGCGTTGGTAATACTATAGAAAGGAGTTTGGTGGAAGGGATGGAGATGACAACTCCTGGAGAGATCAGGCAGTGGAGGTGAGACAAGCCCACTGAGAGATGTTAGCATAAGCACAATGTCTAAAATTACCAGGCCAGTCATGTACTTCCACGATACCCCCCACAAGGCCTTGCCTACCACATAGCAGAAAAAGCTACTACTACTACCATCACCACTGATTGGTATTTTTAATTATTGTTTTGTTTGCTCATACTATACTTTTAACTTAAATTATGTCCAAGTCAAGCCAGCCCTTATCATAATAAAATCTCCATAATATTTAGTGATGGTCAGTATTGACTAATTAAAGGTTTGCTACATATTTTATCAAATAATCTGATCAGTCATCTTTGATAGTATTGCCATCTTGCTGTTGCCTACAATTAAATAAAACTTGAAACCATTTCAAATTTAGTCATTTATGTATGGGACCACCTTTCTTAGGTATCGCTGAGTAATGACATGCTGTCTCCTGGCGCCTAAAGCATTCTTGTTCTGCTACAGAAGATCTCAGCAGCCATTAGAGAATGGCACCTTTCTACAAATCTGGCTTGTTCTTGTTTGCATGGGCTGCCAGGCATGGCCACAATTCTTGATGGCAGTTGCCTAGTGGTTACAAGCTGGTCCCAATTGTTTCAGAAACAAAATTAAATTTGCAGTTCCCTCAGTAACGCACTGTGATTTATTCGAGGACAAATCTGGATTGAAACGAGTCCAAGTTTCTCTTCTGTGAGACAGAAGGGAAGTATAAGTAGATACTATAGTCACCCATATGAGTAAGCCAGGAATTCATGAAGTGATTCATAAATCATTATAAAGACCACTAAAGTCTACTAAAAAGGAGTCCTGTCTGGCTATACAAAGTGGTGTATTATCATTGGAAGGTTTTTTTAGATGTTAAATCAAATGTGAAATCTTTAAAACTGGCTTTTCATTTTAAGTTTTGAAAAGAGTTTTTTTCTTCTGTTGGTTAGCTGTTAAAGCCATTTTTCATTGATTAGTTTTCACAAATGAATTTTTGAAAACACAGAGGATGATATCCCACAATTTTTTAAATAATAATAATAAGAAAGACCAGTCTGTGTATTGTTCTTGATCCCTGGCAGCAAATCAATAATCTTTCCATGTGAGTGCTATACAGAAAGCTATCGCCAGCCTTTTCTCTTTCTCTGTCAGACCTGTAACCCTGCAGTTGTAGCACTTTTTAAAAAACCCTTTATATTTTTATCAGGAAAAAATAACTATTATGCGTTTTTTCTTTTGTTACCCTCAATTGTTGTCATACATGCTTCATTCCTGTATTTTTTTTGTCTGAGTATACAGTGCAAGGCTATCCACAACAGTAAAATAATGTCACGTGTTGCACTCAGTTACTGAGTAAGGATGTAATCACTTTCCCAATTTGGGGATGTATTTCTTTAGTTTCTTCATTATGTACATATCTTAACGAATACATTTGCCTTTTTAAGTAAATATCAAAGCTATTCAAAGACAAACCAAACTGTAGCTAACATACATAAGAAATAAAGAAAAACATGCTACTCAAAGAAAACAAATAGAACGTGCAGTAAAACCTAGAAAGTTCACCCTGAAATCTGTTATAAGATACAGATCTTCAAAAAGATTAGTAAATGAGTTCCAAATAAAATCAGTTATGTAGGAGATGGTTGGTAGAAATCTCTTCCATGTTAAACCATAAAAACTCAGGGCAATTTAATTATGCTTGCTCAAGCAATGACTCTATACAAGGGTATTCTGTCACAAAATTACTATAGCTATATCTCTGTACGTATTGTGTACAAAGCTACAGCCTCCTTCCACTGTTACCAAGGAAACACAGTTTATTGCCAGACAGGTGACACGGTATAAGATAGAACTTGAGCATGTGGACCATGGAGACTAAGTATTGTAGTGTTTCTATGCCTCAGTTTCCCATTACCAAAAATAGACATAATACCTGTTTTGTAAAGTAGTTTGAGATGTGAAAGTCAAAGGAGTTATATATGTATTCGGTATTATAGGAGTAGAAATACTAATGTGGCTGAAATTCTTACCTGAAGGCCATAAGACCACCTTGCTAAATAACATAACTCCTTGTAGCAGCAGTGGTAATAAAGTTCTTTGGGGCCATGTCCTGTGAAGTAATGAGCTCCTATGAGAGGCCAAATCAAAGTCCTCATTCAGAAAACTGGGGAGTTAACTAACTGGACCCATATCCAAGTTCTGATTATCTCAAGGTCATCTCAACTTGAAATTATTCGATAATGCAGGGTTTCCATAAAAACTGACTTTTTATATGTTTAAGGTGGTTTATTTCCAAATAGCTTAATATGATGGAAGAATCTTGAAAAGATGTTGGAGTATTGTACTTGTGTGATAATCACTAAAAATGCAACAGAAAAAAATAATTATTAAAGAGACTTGAAACCTGAGTCCCCAGTGCAGCTAACCAGCAGGTCATCTTATGGGTAATGAATACCCCATTGTCCATTAGCCAAGCCATATATCCTGCAGAAGCACAATCAGTGGTATAACTAGGTTAAAGCAAATGAAGCAACCACCCAAGGCACCAGCTTAGGGAGAGGTGGCAAAAAACCCAGCAGCTGCTATTTGCAATTGCATGGCAAGCAGCAGTCACCACTGCCCCTGTGTCCTGAGTGCCTGGCTGTTACGCTACTGAGCACTGCTAATGACTAATTCCCTTCTAAGAAGGAAGGAAAGATGTTTGTTAGCTGGGATCTTATTGCCCAACCATGTGACAATCCACTCTGTGATGGCTGGTACCCCGTCTGGGTTCTTGCATGACTCTCATGACTGTTGTCTTTGAGCATCTTCTTGGATGTAATAGGAATTTGTCTGATTAAAACTGCAGTTTGGAATTTCACTTGTTATTTATCAGGTGTAGTAATATTTTATAATTTAAATCACCGGTACTTGGCTTTTCTAAGCGAGCACTGTTCTCTTAGAAGTCTCTGCCTGTGTAAGTTGCAACAGCACTTTGATTTAATGAATTAAAAGGAATCTTTTGCTTTTATTTAGGATTGTGTATGTCAATCTGTTTCTCCATTTCTCAGATTTGTAGCTCCTGCTCCTTCTCCCCACCACATCAGCCCCAGGAGAATTTCAGTTCCTCCACCCATGATGCAGAGGCGGACACCACAGCCTCCCCATCTCCAGCAGACTGCAGGGACGCATCTCAAGACATACCAGACAGCAACAAATCCATCTTTTCAACCAAACAGCATCCACATCCAAGGTAGGAAAGAACCTTATCTTAAACTTAGGAAAATTACATGCAAACAATTTTTATCTTATAACGCTTCACTAAGGAGGAGAATGAAATATTTTAAGGACTGGCACTCAAGTAAAGTAATTGAATGGTTTTCAAATGTGCAGTAGGGAATAAGGCATTCCATTCCTTTGGAAGATCAATGGGGAATGGGTGACTACCTATCTTGCGTACACTCACTTAAAATTCCCAGTCTAGATTTTCAGCTTTCATCTTAATCATGGGCTTCTGTGTTTCTCCATGGAATTATTTTCAGTGATGTTAAGTATGACTACAAATACTTCTATGCATCATGCATGCCCTGTTGTGTCCCTGACTGCCTCCCTACTGCACATACAACCCGTCATCGGGTTTTCAAGACGGTAGACATTTTTTCTCCCTTGTAGTTGTGTAGTACTGAAGTCTTCCTTTCTCATTAGCATACCCACTCTTTTGAATTGTGTTCTTATTTGCACTATGTAAACAGCTTCTTTCTCCTTCCTTCTTCAGTCAGACATGTAGCCAAGAAGAAAATTAGTAGCAGCTGAAAACAAATTTTTACTACTATTGAGTCAGAGCATAATTACCTTAACATGTTGAAAATGTGTTGACACGGACAACTCTCTAATTCCTCTAAAAGTTAAACATGCACTTTCTCTTCCATGCATAGACAAGTTGGGAATATTTTTTTTAATATCACCCTAAATGCTCAGTGTCTGATGACCAAATGTTGAAGAAGAGTGTTTGCAAATCTTTGTTCAAATTCACAGCTTTCAGCTGATTCAACCATGCTTCTCCCCTTGCCATTCATGAGCATTCATACAAATGGGATTTTCTTACCTGAATGTTAACCAAATGGCTAGTGTGTGCACATGAACAAAGACTGGTGTTTTAACAAGAGTATATGCAATCTCCTGTCCATTACTCTTTGACAAGAAAGAATAAGTATTGGCCAGAAAGCAGCCAGACACAACTCTTGAAGCATGATCAACTCTTGAAGCTCATTTTTATTTATTCTGCAGCTACCACTCCTTCCCCCACTCATGCATTTTAGCCTGGGTGTGCAAGTTGCTTTGTCACAGCCCTCCAACGTTATGCTTCCATGATAAATGTAGAGACACCTGATCTAGTTTGGGTACCAGAAGCAATGTAGCCATGTTCATAAATTGCTCCAAGCAGACTAAGTAGCCCTGCGGCAAAATGGAATGTATTAACCCTTAACAGACTCCAGGGCAATGTATTTTTCCTACTTCTGGTACCTGATCTAGCTCATTGAGAGGGAGTTCCAATTTCTCTATATAGCAGTGCATTGTGCCATGAAGCTATATCTTAAGTGGAGAAGTGGTTGCCAATCCAGCTAAGCCCTGGGTAATTATTTGTTTTAAGATCAAGGCAGAAAAGACTTAAAGTGATAGGAAAGGCAATCTGAGAGCCTGTGTTCACCTTTGTGAGATCCTGTTGAGAAGGTGGACAGTTGCATTCTTCATACTCTTGAGCCTCTGCAGTGTTTCCATAAGCAATTCTAGACACAGTGAGTTATAATAACCCAGACTGAAGGAGATAAATGACTCATTGAACATAGCCTGATCCCTATCTGAGAGAAAAAGGTGGAGATGACAAGCTAATTGGGGTGGGGACTACCCCTTTGTGGACTGTACAGTACCAGGTACAAGAGTCCTACTGTAGATCTATATCACAATAGATACAATAACAGAAGCTTTCCAGCAGATGACAGGAGGATCAGGGCTGGGTTTTTTGCCAGTTGGAACCAGATGGTCTAGACTTAGTGATGATGACAAGATCCCAAGGCTTTTTGCTGATGTGATAAGTAAGGCAGTGGGGTCCCTCAGGGTTCAGTCCATGGGCCGGTGTTATTTAATATCTTCATCAGCAATTTGGACGAGGGTGTGGTGAGCACCCTCTCCAAGTTCATGGATGATACCAAATTATGGGGCAAAGTTAATACACCAGAGGGCAGGGAGCAGATACAGGCTGACCTGGACAGGTTAGATCAATGGGCAGAACGTAATAGGATGCAATTCAACAAAGATAAATGTAAGGTGGTCCATCTAGGAAGGAGGAACCCCCAGCACACCTACAGGTTTGGGGATGTCCTCCTCAGCAGCTCAAAGGCTGAGAGAGATCTTGGAGTCATGTTGATTCCAAGATGAACATGAGCTGGCAAAGTAACGAGGCCATCAACAAAGCCAATCACACCTTGTTGTGTATTAACAGATGCATGACCAACAGATTGAGGGAGGCGATGCTCCCCCTCTATGTGGCATTAGTCAGGCTGCAGTTGGAGTACTGTGTCCAGTTTTGGGCACCGCACTTCAAGAGGGACACGGAGTATCTGTAGAGGGTTCAGAGGAGGGCCACTCGCATGATTAGTGGTCTCTGTGAAGGACCCTATGAGGAAAGGTTGAGAGATCTGGATCTCTTCAGCCTATACAAAAGACAACTGAGGGGTGACCTTGTAGCCGCCTATAAATTTATCAGGGGAGGACAGCAGGGAATTGGGGATGTGCTGTTTACCAGAGTGCCCCAGGGAGCAACTAGGAATAATGGGTGCAAACTAGTGGAGAGTAGATTTAGGTTAGACATTAGGAAGAATTTTTTTACAATAAGGGTGGCCAGTCTGGAATGGGCTTCCAAGAGAGGTGGTGCTGTCACCTAATTTGGAGGTCTTCAAGAGGAGGCTTGACAATCACCTGGCTGGGGTTGTCTGACCTCGGTCCTCTTTCCTGCCAGGGGCAGGGGGTTGGACACCATGATCCATTGCATCCCTTCTGACTCTATAATCTATGAAATCACTGTCCCCAGTTCAGGCCGACTCTAAATCGAATATGGCCCATTTTGCACACCCTTAATGGCTATATTATTTAGTCTGACCTTCAGTATATAACAGGCCATTAAGTTTACTTACCTCTGTATTGAACCCAATAACTTGTATCTGGCTAAAACATTGTGTTTCACTAATGCATATCTTCCAGAAAGCATGCATTTGCAGATACCAAGAGATGGAAAATCCACCATTTTTCCTGGTAGAAAAGGAACTGTCAGACTACAAACAGATATTACATTTGTCCAGGAATGAACCATTTTATCTCAGGAAAAGAGTATGATTGTTCAGATGCCCATGTCCATTAGCCTAGAAATAAATCCTAAAACGGTTCATGGGATAAGAAATACTAACAGTTTATCCTAGGCCATTCCTAAGTGTGTCTGAGTGGTAATCCCAGAATTGCATCATTGAATCAATGGCAGAAAAGCAGCAAGGCATTCAGCCACTTAATAAATCCTGATTAGAAGGGCAATATATGTACAGGTTTCCCTCACTTTATGCTGTACATGCATTCCTGGAAAATGGCGCATAACTCAAATTTGCATAAAGGGAACCCACTTTACAATGTAACAAATAGGGATACGTTCCAAGACCTTGACTGTACTGACCCCCAGACTCATTTCTACCACTTTAGAAGACAATTTTGGTACTCACCAACAACAGACAGTACACACAAGCAGAGACTGGTGCTTCTGCATGGTTCAAAATCTATCATGGTTCAAAAGCTATCGAGATGCTTAGAAGCCATAATGGGGATGGCAACTACAGAAACACATGTTGCAGACAACAAGCAAGGAGCACAGATCCACACAGGAGACTATATTTTCGTGTGCATCACTCCCACAATGCACTGCACAAAGCAGCTGTGTCGCAGAGCACCAAGGTGCCCTGCTCTTAGAGGGGCAGAAACTGCCAGAGGAAAAGCTCTGGCAGTGCATAGGGATCCCTAGCAGGTAATAGGAGCCCACCTGTGGGTTGCCAGGGCAACTGGAGGGAGCAAATGCCCCACACCTGCCAGTGGTC
>NW_005842145.1:1134944-1145693 GCF_000455745.1 Alligator sinensis
AGCCTGGCAGTTCCCGGCCAGCAGCCAGAGAGGCAGGAGCTCCTGGAGTAGGGATGTGAGAAGTAGTGAGACCTGCAGGTACTGCTGGAGCAAAGTTATGGATGGCAGCTCCGGAAGCTTGAGCGGTGATGTTAAGTTATAGCCAGGCGGCTCCAATTTATGTTACAGCCTAGGGGCTTGTGTTTTGTGTTGGCGTTGTTATGTATTATACCGGTGGTTTGGGCGAGGCTATAGGGGTTGGAGGAGGCCTCGTAGGGACCCACAGGGGTGTGGGGCCCTAGCGCCAGTGAGGGCGCAGTATTCTCAGGGGAAACCCCCAGCGGTGTGAGAACCCCGGTGCCAGGGAGGGCACAGCATACTCCTAAAGGGACCCACAGTGGCGTGGGGACCCTGGCACCAGTGAGGGCGCAGTATTATTAGGAAGCCCAGCATGGGCACAGCGAGCCCCAGAGAGGGGGCAGTATTATTAGGAAGCCCAGTGTGGGCACAGCGAGCTCCAGAGAAAGGGAACTACTGAGCAGCCCAGTGCGGGCGCGGTGAGCCTCTGAAGAAGGGCTTAGTGGTGCGGTGAACCCCGGCGAGAGGGGGTAGTGGTGCGGTGAGCCCTGGGAGAAGGGGGTAGCAGCGCGGTGGGCCCGAGAGTCGGGGGGCGTAGCCGAGAAGTCCCCGGAGTGGGCTCAGAAGGCCCCAGGAAGGGAGCAACGTTGAGAAGCCTAAGCGTGGGCGCAGAGAGCCCCAGACGGGGCGGTATTTTAGAAGCCCGAGTGTGGGCGCAGAGAGAGCCCCAGAAAGGTGGTATTATCGAGAGGCCCCAGATGGGGGGGCGACATTACATGGGAGGCCCCGAGTGGGCTCAGAGAGCCCAAGAGGGGGCAGCACAACAGAGGAGGCCCCAGAGAGTGGGCGAGTGTACACAGGAGGCTCGAGAGACGGGCGGTGTATCTATAGAGACAAACCAATGTCTATCCCATCTGCGAGGCTTGGGACGTGGTATCAGGGGTGGTTGGAGCCATGCATAGCCCATAAGGCTAGGGTGCCTGGGAAGCACCCATCATACAGGGAGACCCCCAGTGGGTCCAGGAAAACACGGGGACAGAGGTCCCAGCTAACCATGCCTATGGAGACGTGAGGCAGCCTCCCAACTTTACCTAAACAGCAAAGACATGGCGGGCAAGAATCTGAGGGTGCCCTTGGGCCAACTTGGCATGGAGAGGGGGCCTTAAGGAGATCACGGCCCTCCTGCAGGACCCTGCCGTGACAAGCTGACTCTGGGCTTCCACAATACCAATCGCATAAAAGTAAATTTACCTCGCATATAATGAATTTTTGGTATAAAAAAGGTCATCGCATAAGACCAAATTTGCACATACAGAATCCTCATAAAGCAAGGGAAACCAGTACATGCCAACCCTAGGATATTTCTGTTCTTGGACAAACACAAGCACAACTTGTCCATGGACAAATGCAACATCTATTCCTAGCCTCAGTGGCCTTGGAATGTATAAGTCAGTAGAGTGAGTAATTAAGGCAGAACAAGCAGGGCACTAGCCTCAAGAGCCAATTTAGAGGGAAGCATCAAAATGGTAGGCTGGAAGGAGCCTGCACAGCAGCACAGTGGCCAGTGTGCAGAGACACTGCATGATAGCAACAGCAGCTGGTGTTCAGGGACCCACTACGGTAGCAGCAGGTTGGCAACCCCAACTCCCACACACTCTCCAGCATCCCTACCCAAGGTGCCAAAGTTGCTGGTTATGCCTCCAGCATAGCATTAGGGACCAAGGCATAGTTGGTCATAGAAGGTTACCTGGTTAGTAGGGGAAGTCCAGAAACTGTGTTTATGGGGAGCCAGGAGTCAAGGTCAGGGTTCATAGTAAACCAGGAGTCACAGGACTAGAAGTTAAGACCTGAGTTCAAGGTAAGCTAAAAATCTAAAATGAAGCCTAAATTAGGAGTTGAAGCCAGTCAGGGTAAGGCAGGTCAAGCCAGAGTTATGGGTAAGCTAGGAGTCAAAGCTAGTGTTTCAGTTAAGCAAGGAATCAAGGAACTGTGAAGGAGTACAGAGCAAACACAAGAGTCTTTTCCCAGAGAGTATGCTGCTATCTGTGGCAGGCTTTTAAAGCCTGGAGAAAGCAAGGCCTGTTTTTCTGTAGCCTCAGGGGATTGGTTACTTTGATTACTTAATTAGGACTGGTTGGACCCAGGGCATGGAACTCAGCATATTTACACATAGTTGGTTTCTCTCCACTTTTCTGATTTCCAAACATGTTCTAAGGGTTTCCAGGCCCCATCATCACTGCAAAGGCTATCATTACCAGAACTTACACCACTAGATAAGAATCTCCAAAAAACCCCAAACTCCCAACATACTCCGAAATTACCCTTATGCTAGGAGGAGTTGGTGTTGGACTGACATAACTAGCCCAGCAGCAGCTCAGGATTCTCGTAGGCTAATGCAGGGTTGTCAAAGATACAGTTGGTGGGCCAGTCCAGGCCACAGAACCCCAATATGCACACCTTGCTACAATCCATGGGTCTAGAATGGATCCACATGCAACAAGTGGGACATGCTGGATCAGCTGCAAATGCAGGGCTTGGGACCCATGCTGCACGCAGTTCCACCCACTCTTGCTCTTGCTCTGGGACCTGCACCACATGTGGCCCCTGCCCCAGCTGGTTCAGGCCACATGCTGCATGCAGCACCTGCTCTGGCCAGTCCAGAACCCACACTGCACACAGCATTGCCCCCCCAGCCACTCCCAGGTGGGCCCAGTGTGCAGCATGGAAGCATGTGGGCTTTAAGGGTTGGAAACCACATAAAGATCCACATTTTGTAGCTTTCTTCATCTCTATAAATAATAAAAAAAAAAAAAAGCTGGATCAAAAATCCAGAACAAGACATCCCAAAGTTTTCTGTGCTAGGTTATGTTGCCAAATCCAGACCCAGTTGAGATCCACCTCTATTGTTTACTGGGTCATTTGCCCTGTCAAGTTGTTGTTTTTTTTTAATTTTCACTTGCCAGTGAGTGTTGAAGATAAGAACTCATGTTTCAGATCGTGCTGAGGTACTTAAAACATGCACTTAAAACATGTATGAATGTGACAGGTTTAATCTTGCCTACACATTCAAAATATATTGTAAATTACAGTAACAGTGGATGTGCCTACATGAAATGCTTTACTTTGCAGTAGAGCAAACTACTGCATAGTAAGCATCACTGTCTACACATGCAGACCCTTACTGCACAGTAATTTGCTCTTCTTGACAGTTAATTTGCTACCCACAAGTGCAAGTAGCAAATTAACTACCAAGTAATTACTATAGAGTAAGGCACATGTAAATGGTCAACTGGGAGCAAATTTAGTGTAGATGGTCAGCTGGGCAGCATGGTTAGCTAGGCAGCAGGGAGTGGGAGACTTGCTGGTGTTGTTGAAGAGATTCGTTGCTAGCTCTTCTACTGACAGATCGGGGCAGGGGGCTGGGACCTATCCCTTCCCCACATCTCTTTCCAAGTCCCCTGCCCCTGATTGGGGAGCCAGGGCTGGGAGCTTCCTGCTGCAGGGCAGGAGGACATTGTCCCCATCTGACCTTCACCATTGGAGCCTGTCCTGGCAGCAGGCAGCTCCCGGAGGCAGGGAGCAATCTTCCAGCCCCCACCAGGAGATAGCTGTCTCCTGGGCTGGTGCTCCCTGCCAGCCTCTGGGCTAGCACCCAGGGGGAGCTTAGCACTCTGCCTAGCTGCTGCAGGAGGGCAGAGGAGTAAATCTGTTCCCAAATGCACACACATGTAGATGCCTGCCCAGGTTGTGTTTACTCCAGAGTAAATTACTGTGGAGTAAACTCATGCAACAGCAATTGCACGTGTAAATGTGCCTAGCATTATTTTGATTACTTGATCTTTTTTAAAAACAGTCTTTTCAGCATGGGGTATTATTAGCTATGTAGTCTCTAACTTTAGCCATTATAGCTCACTCCTGTACACTGCACTTAGGGCTGTGTCCTGTAAGTCTGACATTTTTGTCTAAAGTATCCCTTCATCACTTCAAAAGAAATATTTCAAGAGTTCATGGTTAAGTTTCTCAGTAGCAACACAGATCTCAATCTTACTAGGTCTCATTACAATGTATTGGAAGAATACCATGGAGCTACTTCATCAGCCTAGGCTATTCGGTATATATCAGGTGGCTGTGGGAAGCTCTTTTAGCCTCTGTCTCCTGCAGTTCATAACCTGCCTTTTCATGATTTAGAGGGCTGTAGCTATAGCCACTGAACTTTCAGCTCAATCTGCTACCAAACAATGGTAACATTTTTCTGTCTCAATATGTAGTCTTAAACTTGTCAGCTCAGTTTAAATTGGCTGTACCAAGGAAGAAAGAGTTTTGTCACCAACAAGTCTTTTGAACAAAACAAGTTGTAAATGGTTTCCCTTGCTGAAAGCTTGAGCGTCTTACTAGCTCATGGAAATCTCAGAGTGTTAACACTTAAAAAGAAATGATGTGGCAGATCCAAGATTGACTAGCTTTATATACTCTATCAACTGCTTGCATTGTGGTGCAGCTATTTCTTAAAAGAACACTGGCTGCTGTAGAGATCTCATGCCTTGTTCCTGGGGATATCCAACATAAAATGTAACACCTCAGAATGTGTTTTTTCTTAAAGGATGTTATTTGAGGAAGTAAATATTCCCCTTATTTCCACAATAAATATAAATAAATAATCTGAAAGCTTTCTCTCTTATGAAAGGTACAGGACCAGTTGCTGCTTGAGAGGTTTGAAACTACCTTCATGGCATTTAGGCATTTTATTGAGCTGTAGAAGTGAAGGTTTTCTTGGGTTTTCTTGCCCCTCTCTACTACATTACTGTGACAGCTGGCAGATATTCACTTAATGGCACAATGAGATCTAATCTGCAATCCCAACCATTGTACTTCCTGCCATGCCACGCATGCTTAGCAGGAGGTGTGACTGGGGACTGATCCCCATCACACTGCTGCTGGAAGGAAGCCCAGGGCATGGGTTTGCAAGTACTGGATTTGGGATTGAGGGGTGGGGGCGGGGGGGTGCGGGCAGCAGTTGACTCCCTCTTCCTGGCACCTGCAAACTCATGGATTCCCTGCCAGAACCCAGGAATGGGAGAGGCTCTCACTGATCCCAGAGTCTCTGTGCCCTTGAACTTTTTAAAACTGCATGTTTAGCTGCATGTACATGCAGTTTTTATAAGTCCCACCACATGAGGCCTCTGGGATTGAGGAGCCTCTCCCCAGTACTAGCGTGCCTGTGGATGGGATGTCTAAAGTGCCTTACTTCCAGCTTCCTGGGAACTGCAGGGCAAGGCAATCCACCTGGGGCTGTCCCCGTGGGTTCCCTGTAATCCAGCATTTTAAAATGTCTTGTCCCACAACCATTGTGGGGCTACAAGGCAAGGAGGAAAGGCTGCCTAGAGCAGGGGTTGCCAAGTTTCCAGGAGGAGGTTCCCCTGGGCTTCTACCACCCTCTTTGGGAAACGCTGCAACCTGCTTCCCTGACAGCCCATTTGTGGCATTAGAACTATGCCTATCCCAGCCCTGATGCCGACCCCCATCCCAGTGCCATACAAACAAGCCACAAGGTGTTCCAGATATTTTGTGGAATATCTTTGTTGCTTAGGTTTGCCACTTAATGGCTCTGTAATGAGCTGTATGTGTAGCACTGTTACTATTTATGGTGTGATTAACATGTTAAATATACACCTTACACATCGCACCTTAAATGTAATGCATTCTAGGGGCGTATGGAATGTAAAAATGTGCACTTGAAACTTTACATTCTTAAAGTGTGAACTATTTGTTTGCCATGTTGGGGACTCATTTTGGTAGGCAGTAAATAATCACAATACAAGAATGACCCAGCTCTAGAGGAGCTGCAATCATAGGCTCTCATCCAGTAATTTGTACTGGGTTGGCGAATCCCTGCAGAACTCATACAGAGCTGCAATGAAGTCATTGGGACTGCAGACATCCAGCCCGAGCCTGGACATGTTTTGGAAGTGCTGTAAGACCTTTCTTTTTGGGCCTATTCACCAAAATGCCCAAAAGATAAGACTTTTTTTTTGGGGGGGGGGGGGGTGTTATAGTTCCCTTTCAAGCTGTTTCAGTCCTCTTCTCACTCTCCTGTTTTTAAATTATTCTGTCGTCTTATTACAAGCCACCCTGAGCCTTTGTTGGGAAGGGCAGCATATAAATCAAATAAATAAATGAAGAGGTGAGAATCTATCAGCTTGGAAGCAATTGAATCATCAGGGTATTAGCTGAAGACAAGTCAAAACAGATGACTGAAATGATGGAGGAGGAAAAGCAAAGAGGGGAGAAAAAGTATTATCAATAGAAGCCTATGTCTTGATCTTAAAAATATTGTGAGCTTACAACAGATAAAACTCCTTGGGAGGTTTGAAAACGCTCATATGTCTAATTTCATACAATATTTTCCTGATGCATCTGCTGTTATTTGGACACTTTTGCAGTAAGAACCTTCTTATACCTTAAAATTGAGTCTGAACTATATTTATTACCTGTGTATGGTTTATGCAAGAAAGGAGAAGTAGTTGCGTAGTCGGGAAAATTATATTTGATAATTATTCAATGGAATAAAATGCCATTATTTGCAATAGATATCTACTATCCAGTCAACCATACTTAACACTAACATATCATGCATTCTGGGTTTTTGGGGGGTGTTTTTGTTTGTTTGTTTTGTTTTGTTTACTTAGGAACTATCAGATTTATCTTTTAATTTAAAAAAAATACTTTGCTATAAAGCTATTCAAATGTTAATTCAGTAAAGCAACCATCTTAAAACTTCTAATGTTCCACAATTGAGAGTCTGTTTGACAACAGGGTGTTTCCTCTTCCACTTTTTAACAAAGTTCCACAAATTGTACTTTTTTCTGATAGTCTCTGGAAATAGAAATATGCACCAAAGAACATCATGTTGAAGGCTCAGTGATCTGGAAGGTTTACATGATACAAACTTTAGGGGTTGCTCTCCTATTTGACATATGCTTCTTAATGTTAAATGGCAGTTACAATTATGTCTTTCAGAAAGTGGGATCAGGAAGGGCTTTGTGAGACTGGTCAGAGAACTGATGAAATCTGCATTACAAAACACTCTCTCACAGAGGGGGAACTCCGCTGAACTCTCCCAGGAAAACTGCTTTGTCCCCAGTCACTTGGGTGCATAGAGTATAGAGAGCGGTGTTTTCTGAAGTGTACACAAGTGTATTGTCTTTTTTCACAGTGTGATATTTTGGTCCAAATCCCAATCCCTGAAGAGCCTGTGGTGAAGACACTCTTGGCCTGGAAGTGCTAGAGACTAGGGCTGTATGAAATTTGGCCAGCTGTTTCATTTTGACACTGTTTCAACTCATTTTGAGCTCAAAACGGCAAAATCGCAATGAAACGAAGGGCTTCGAAACAGCCTTGAAACGAAATGAGGGCAGTTGAAATGTTTTGGAACATTTTGAGTTTTGAAGCTGAAGCTGGGCTTGCCTGCAGGGAAACAGAAAGTAAGGAGAGGGATGGGGAAGAGGGGGGAAGGACACAGTAAGGGCGCACCGTAACACATGCTGGAGCTACAGGAGAGGAAAGAAAGGCTCTGTCACAGTTTGGCTGCCTGAGATGCTGCTGGTGCTACTGTGCTGCTTCTCACTAAGTTGTTGTTTTACCTGTTATTATTCAAAGTGGTGGACCAGACTGAGGCTGTAGGGGAAGAGGAGACCTCACTGGGACACACTACCATGTCATATAGAGGCCCCAGCGCCAGTGAGGACGTGCCTTAACACACACACACACACACACACAGTCACAGGTCACAAGTTTTGCTTGTCAGCAGCTTGAGGTGCAGTTTCCCAGAAACCTCTGCCCCTATTTCCTTGAAACCTGGCAGGCTTCATGGCCTCAGTAGGGGCTACCATGCCTGCAGTTTTTACCCCACTGTGCCTTCCACTTACAAGTGATATGAGTTTTGCTCTCAAGACTTTTAAGTGCAGTTTCCTGGAAACCCCTGTACCTATCTCCTTGAAACTTGGCAGACTTCTTGCCATCAGAAGGGGATACTATCCCTGCTGTTTTCATCCCAATCTGCCAAAAATGACAAAGTTCTAGGCAGTTTCATGCTTCCCCATTGTAGCCTATGGGCAACCTGTCAAAACAATGTTGAAACAGCGAAACAGTTTCAACTGAACAAAACGGAACAGTGCTTTTGAAACAAAACTCTAAATGAAACGCTGTCCCATCAAAATGGTGAAATGGAAGTCGAAACGAAAGTGCTGTTTCACACAGTCCTACTAGAGATATCCTTTGATCTCTGAATCATAGGAGCTTTCTCTCCACATAACTCTATTTGCTTTAAAAAACTGAGATGCCAGTTGGGTATTAAAACATTCCTAAATCATTCATCTTCCAAGAAGCACACAAGCCTTTAGTTAAGAGTCTGTTCAAATATTCTAAGTGTGAGGGCCGGGAGCGACCCGAGCCCTTTTCCGCGCTGCACGCGGGCTGCGGCCAGCAGCCCGGGCATGCTGGGTCGGAGAGGGAAGGCCGTCGAGCTGGAATTAGGCACAAATGCGTAGCGGTAGTTTAAAAGATTGTTTACTTACACCGAGATGGCAGTGGTGCAGGCTGAAAACTTGCTTAAGTTGCGGTTACAGACAGGAAAGAAGAGAGGCGGACAAGAGTTCTAGACTCGTGAACTCTAGCCCAACCCGGCTGAAGGCTCTGAACACGCGAGCCCGTCGTGTCAGCCAAAGAAAGTACTCGTCCGAAAGAGCTCTGAATAAACTCACACGAAGTTTGCTAGGCTCCATGGGTCCTTCTGCTCACTCATCCACACAAAGTTTGCTAGGCTCCGTGGGTCCAGTTCTTTTGCGCGTGGGAAGGGATACGTCTAGGAATCTATCGGCGACGGGGAGAGGCTAGAGGCTGATCAGACCTCTGTTGCCTGCTTGAAATGCACTGGGTCCGTAAGGATCCACAGCGCTTAGAGATCTTCACACAGCGTGAAGTCTCCTCCTCCCTTGTTCGTGGAGTCCTCCAACTTGGGCGGAAACCACTCAGCCTTTTATACGGCTAGCAAGCCAATCACTAGCCGCCACGTGTGAATAATTTAGAACTGGCCAATAATGGGACTAGAATTAGCATACAAATGGCGGGAACTCTTTGCAACGAGCATTTCTGTGCTGCAACAAAGAAATGCACCCTGCAAAGAAAGCTTCAAATTGGCGGGAAATTCTCCCTTGCACCGGGGTTCTCTTTTGCAGCAGAAAACTCCACCGTGCAAGGAAGCTATAATTTAGCGGGGACAATTTAGCAGTGCCGAAGCACACAAAAACAAAAATCACACCCTTTGGGTTGTGACACTAAGCAGTAGTCGGAGCATAAATACATGTTCCTTGAAGATGCAATGCTCTAACACGTTGGGGTCCCAAGGGTGGCCTTGATACCGCTGGTGGCTCTGCAACTGTGACCCACTCTGCCCCTAGGGTGCCCTCCTGTCTCACCTGCCACACCATGATGGAAATATAAATAAATAGGAAGGTTGCCCACAGACCTTTGCGTAGCTCCAGTCCAACCGAGACCCCGCTAGGGTCCCCAGCACCCTAGTAGTCCCCACTGGTGCTAGGCTCCTGGCTGGGCCTCTGTAGTGTAGTGCCCAGCAGAGCATCCAAAGCTGTATGAGCTAGTTGCGTGACTCCAAATCCTTCCCTTTACCATGCCCCGTACCTCACGGGGGTTGCAGGTATGTTGTCCCTCTGTTTGGCTTTCTTGGCCTCTGCCCTTTTAAATCTTGCTAGGCCTTCTGTGCCTAGGCCCACTGAATTGGACCTGGCTTTGAGGCACTAGCTTTATTTGTCCCTTCCAGTCACTTGGCCCCTGGACCCTGTCTGCTAGGCGCCTGGCCCTGTGTGGCTGCACCTTCTCTGGCACCAGGCCCCTGGCCACTCTATGGCTGCACCTTCCCTGGTGTCACTTTGGGCTCAATCAGGGCTCAAGCCCTGAGCCTGCCCCTGGCAGAGCTCAAGATAGTTTGGTGCCCCCCAGGCACTAATGTGGCCTCCTTACCTCCCCTTCCAGCCTCATCCCAAACCACTGGTTGAAGCAGTAACATAAATCATAAGCCCCTGGACTATTACATGAACAAGAACAGAGAAAACAGCCCTCTGTCCTTTTAAGAGAACAAACCTTCTTTCTCCCCTTTATCAGTGTGCCTGGTACCAGCATGGGCTCCTTTTGAGCTTCCCAAGCCTCAGCATTCCTACAGGCAACAACAAATGGTCAGCCCAGCATTCCTGGGTGGCTCCCCTGGGCAGGAGCTCCTTCCCCTCTGGCAGCCAGGGAGAGACTCCCCTGGCAGCCCCAGCCTTGGACTTACATGCTCCCAGGGCCCTGCCTATATCTGGTCAGGTGACTGCCTGGGCTGGCTCCTAACTCCCTCATTAGGCTTGCTGCCCCCTGCCTAGCCTGCAGAGTTCCCTGGCTGGACTGCTTTTCTACTTAAAGGAACAGAGAATGCAGGGCTCACTGTTACATATGCCTCCTCTCATATCCAGGTTTAAAGATGAGTAGATTTCTCTTTGCTGGAGTGATAGGCAGGGCAGGTCCAATGGACCACATGATATGCAGAGCACTGTTCCTAGATGGCTATTCAAAAGTAAGTAAGTAGAGACTTGATCCAGCAGAGTGAATATGTTCCTCATTATGGGATTTGGGATCAGCAGG
>NW_005842145.1:1145724-1153803 GCF_000455745.1 Alligator sinensis
AAAAAACATAGCTGGCTTAGTGTTTTTTTATTCAGGAAAGGTGGTGGGGAGGGTTGTCTGTATCACCAAATTCAAGAGCTATGCATGAGATTTGTTAAAGAAGTATTTGCCTTCATAGCAGTTCTTTTTATATCCTTAATCTAAATTCAAATACAAAACAGAATAAATATTCCAACGTCAGTCAGAAAATCATGGGGTTATCACTTACATAAACTGTGGCTATCACTGCTAATGAAAGGAATGGGGTAATATTGTAGCCCCATTGAATTCAGTGGGGCCAGGATCTTGCCATTGACTTGAAAGAGTCCAGGATTCCCATCCTGAAATCTAGGGGGCCTGGGTACCTGGGTTTTTTGGTGTCTAGCACATCTCTCAGGATCAATCCCTAACTAAATACTGAAGAAGTTTGGTGAAAGAACTGTTTTGAGTACACAGCTATTACTTTTATTATATTTATAAACATTTCATTTCATTCAGGAAATAACATTATCTTGCCAAAAAAAGAATTGCTTGCCTTGTGTCCGGAAATGATAAATCTTTGGCTGCAGCACTTAGAAGCAAGGAAATGCAATTGAAATAACTGTATATACATTTCTAATACTTATGTTGACTCTCCATGCCTGATAGTATTAATGACATAGTATGTTTTATAATTCCTGTGTTTGCAGCTGGGATTTGCCTTGTAAAGTGGATGGGTAATTAATGGTATCAAATAAATTTGAATAGAGACAGGCGATGGTTATTTAAAATAAACAAAAAAATGAGAAACATCTGGTTAACTGGTAATGAGGCTGATGTATTAAACAAATAAAATAAAATGAGGTCTGTCTTGGACTGGACCCATCGCGCCATCTGAGGCCCAATGCTACAATCTCAACCTTCACTACAAATGTTTGGAATATTACAATTTGAAATAATTTGACAGGAATTGCATTCTCTTTTTATCTTATCATGGGTTCTTTATTACATTCTGACTGACTAATGGGAACATTAAATCAGCTTTCCCTGGTATCTCCCAGAGTAATATTTTGGGTATGTTATTAGTCAGCATTTACAATACACAATTCCTTTGTGCTTTGTGATATGAGGATATGAGTTAGATGTTCATTTTTTTGTAGATGAGACAAAGTTATTTTAAGATGAGTCTTATTTGTTGTTCTGTTTTTGCCATTTTATCAGCTTGTCCTAAGAATTTGTAGGAAAACATAGGAATAAGCATTTAGGGCACTTGTACACATGATGATGTCACTATGTACAAGTAATGAGAATATCCTTTTGCGTAGATTAATAGCATCACACATTATGTGTACCCGAGTTTTGTGGATTTTAGATGAATTTGCAATGTTGCAATTTAGAACATTGCAGCCATTAGCTCATGCCCCAGCCGTGAGAGAGGCAGGCAAGCTCCAGGGAAAAAAGGATTGGTCCTCTCACTGCTTCTGCCTTCAGCAGGCACCTGCAGCTAGCAGGATGCCTGGGGCCACCCTGGAATGGACTTGCTTGCCCCTGGGGCAGTGTGGGAAGGTGGCAGGAGGGTGGCTGGATGTGCTGGTGGCTGAAGAAGTTGGCAAGGATGGTGCATGGGGCACTAGATGCCCGGGCAAGCTGCTAGCTGGCCAGGTGGTGACCCAGCTCAGAGGTGCCTGATCCAATGCTTCCCCGAGCCTACCTGGGCTTCCAGTGCCCCATGAACCATCCCCACTGTCTTCTCCAGCTGCCAGCACACCTAGCTTGCCCCTGAGGTAGTGCAGGGAGGTGGCAGGAGGGCGGCTGGATTTGCTGGTGGCTGGAGAAGGCAGCAGCGACAGTGTATGGGGCTCTGGAAGCCTGGATGGGCTCAGGGAAGTATTGGATGGGGCACCTCTGAGCAGGGGCAGCACTCAGCCAGCTATAGTTTCATAGTTTCATAGTTTCTAGGGTCGGAAGGGACCTGGGCAGATCATCTAGTCCGACCCCCTGCCATGGCAGGAAAGAGTACTGGGGTCAAACGACCCCAGCAAGATGGTCATCTAACCTCCTCTTAAAAACCCCCAGGGTGGGAGCCTGCACCACCTCACTTGGAAGCTGGTTCCAGACCCTAGCCGCCCTGACCGTGAAGTAGCGCCTCCTGATGTCCAACTTAAACCTTCCCTCCGCCAGCTTGTGACCGTTATTCCTGGTCACTCCTGGCAGCGCTCGGGGGAACAGGGACTCCCCCAGTGCCTGTTGATCCCCCCTGACTAGTTTATAGCAGGCCACAAGATCCCCTCTCAGCCTTCTCTTCTGGAGGTTGAACAGGCTATCAGTCTGCCTGGGCTTCCAGTGCCCCATGCACCATCCCCTTTGCCTTCTCCAGCTGCCAGCAAACCCAGCCATCCTCCTGCTGCATTCTTACACTGCCCCAGGGGGAAGTCAGCCAATTTCCAGGTGGCCCCATGCATCCTGCCAGCCGCAGGTGCCTGCTGAAGGCAGAGCAGTGAAGGGCCTGATCCTTTTGTTTTTTCCAACATAGCCTGTCCACATCTCCCGTAGCTGGGAGCTGACAGATAAATGGCCCTCTAGCTGCAGAAGAGGTGGGCAGGCTCCTCCAGAAAAAAAAAAGGATCAAATCTCTCACCACTTCTGCCTTCAGCAGGCACCTGCAACCCTCAGGAGAATCACATATATACAGTGATGGTAATTGAAACAGTGAGGTTTCAATTAAAAACTTACTATTTCCATTTATGGGGCATAGACGGACTGCAACCCGAAAGACTAAACCCTTGTCACATGTACAAGTGCCCTTAGGCTGCATACACACATTCAAATGATCTGGAAGAATTCTCCCAGATTTATTTTCCTGATAGAAAAATTTACCTAGAGATGTCTCAACAGACATTCAAGATCATTGAAGATCACAGAACTTGCAGTGTTGACATTTCACAGCCAGGGGGGCCCTGTGCACACATCTCAGTGGCTCTGCAAGTTCCCTCAATCTGTCTGGAGACAGATGGTGGCAGTGCACACAGCAACTCTGATTGGCTGACTCAGAATCAACTCAGAATCAACCTGTTTCCCTGCAGCACAACGTGGGATAGTGAAGGGGGTATGTTCTGCTCCCTGCTGGGCTGGAGCAGTAGAGTCCAGCAAGTGACACACTCTCTTCTTGGAGGGGGAAGAGGGAAGATAAGAGCAAAGCACCCTGGGATGCTTGAGGAGTGTGTTGTGACTTCTCTTGGAAGGGAACATATACAGACATTTGCTGTCACAGGATAAACTCTCCAAGGAATGATTTAACTCTGGTTGTTCCTGGGTTATTTTTATCTTGGAGCAGCCATTTTTGCTCTGTAAGAAAAATCCTGAACAGCTATATGTTAGTAGTTTCCCCTGGGAAAGCAGCAACTCTCCCAGGAGAGATGCAATGTCTCTCTGTGGTCTTTGTTTTTAGTTGCAGGTTCCAATTTAAATTGCACTTCTGCTCTGATTCTAGTTAATTGATTACATAAAGGCATAGTATCATTTCAGATTTACTGTCTTTGAGGGTACTTCTCACATTAATTTAGTGTATAAAAAAACTTCTTTACTGTCAGCCCTGCAAACTCCAAGAGGGTCCTGAAATTCAAACTGCATTCTCACAGCCTCATGCATCCTTACTAGTATCCCTTACTAAACTAAGATTGATAATATAATTACAGAGCAAATGATGCTATGTACAATTGTGAACCTCAGGGGAAGATTCTGCTGGTAGAACTTTATTAAACCAGCCTCTTAATAGGTCTTTTTAACACAGAAACTGCTACACAGTTTGCTCACTTGTCAAACTCCCATGAGGGTGAGTAAAAGTTGAAAAGGTCTGGAGACCTAATTGCTATCTTGGCCTAAACATTGGTCCATAGTAAGATGTTGCAAATCTGTGTCCACATAAAAATTTTCTCACTAATGCTAAATTTGCTAAAACAAACAAAAACCTGCCTGAGCAAAAACATTGCTGTTGGTTTTCCTTTATTATTCTCCCTCATATCTTCTATCTGGAATGAAAGTATTTTTAGATAAGCCAAATTGGTCCTTTGAATGTGTCCAAAACCAACTGGGACAAATTCAAACTCAGTGCATGTGCATTGATTCCTACAAAGCTGTGATGGTTTTACAGCAAAGTTGGTATAGAATAGCAAAGTGTAAGCTACTAACAAAAATAATTTCCCTGTACTAGTAAATAGCATTTTTAGTATCATTTTTTATTATAGAGAGACTTTCAAAGACCTATTGAATGTTAAATAGCCTAGCAATGGATAGATATAAATGAGTAGTACCCAACCTTTTTGCCTGGTGGGCCAGATGATCAGTGCTGGGTTTGGCTTCAGGCCAGATCTGACCAGTGATCCTGATCTGGCACCTGGGTCAGGTGCATCTGGCCACACTGATGGGTGTTGGGGGCAGGCCAGCCCCAACACAGCCCCACATGGGAAAGGAGCTTGACTAGGCCCCACAGGAGAAAGGGGACATGGCCTGGCCCCAACCCGACCCTGCAGGGGAGAAGGGGACAGGCTCAGCTACAGTCCAGAAGCAGGGGGCAGGGGGCATGTGCAGGGCTTGGGGTTTGGAAATCTGGCAGTGGGTGAAGGTGGCCATGTTAAAAGTTAGTGCTCCCTCACAGCCAAATTTCTAAACCAGGGGGATCATTGCAAGCCAATGAGATGGCTCTTCAAGCTGCATTTGACCCACAGGCTGAGGTTGAACACCTGATATAGACAGATGGATAGCCTTTTTCAGACTTTTTAATCTGTTAATTTTTACACTTCTATAATGGAAGTGTCAAACAGCAAAAATGCCAAAGAGCAGAACTCTGTATTGGCACCAAAACTCCCATCAGCACCGAAGATTGAACCCCTCCTCAGTGCTGTCATGAAGATTGTTTATGACTAGCCAGAGGTCATGTTTATGACTAGCCAGCTGTTTGTCACTTTGCAGAGTGTCTTGTTGATGGGCCAGCACAACACAAGCTGGGCCACGTTCTGTTTTAAGGTGAAGTATCTAAACTAGAAGGACATATATACCTGGATCAGAAACCAAAACAGGGGCAGGGCATTGTCAAGGCCAGGCTCTGAGAGACAGTTCCTGCGCTCTTCAGGATCACCGTCTTGGCTTGGCCCAGCCGGAAATTGGTTAGGCAGACTGTGCTCCCCTTGACTGTTTAGCACAGGACATCTGTCCATCTCATAGAAGTCCCGAGTCCAGTGTGACAAAAAGGGAGGTGAGACTGGCAAAGAATAACTGTAGCCAGGGGCAGTTCAGGAAGGCATGAAAGAAAAGGGGCAGGCCAGCGGTGCTGCCACCACCAGGTATAAGTGGCTGACAAAGGTGCCAGTGGTCACGACCTGTGCAGCAGCCACTACTGGAGGCCACCAATCCTCTTGGGAATGGACAGCTCGTACAGGGTGTGCTAGGCCAGGAGGATTGCTCTGACATTGCTGCTGCTAGGAGCTGCCTCCAAGTTGGGAAAGTGGTGAGGACATGGATATGATGCACTTTGACTATCAAGGATAGGTGGATAGCTAGATAGATAGATAAGTTGGCAACTAGGGGATATCTCTCTATTTTCTCCTGTTGTCAATGCTTCAGTTCAATTCTCCATAACTCAAATGTGCAATGGATGAAATACTTGAAACAGTAGAATACATTTTTTTCTATTCTCAGATTTAAAAATTTTGCTAAATTGGCCAATGAATGAAAGTGCTTTGGGTCCTTTCACAGTTTCTTTTCTCTGTGTATGTACAAAGGCTATTTTCTGTACATTAGAACAAAACTTACAGGGCTTCTTGGGCCTAAGTAAGGAGAAAGCAAGGACTGGAGGATCTGACTCATTATGCTTACCTTGGGGCTGAATTAGCCATAGTGCCAGGCTACAACTTGTAATAGTCGGTGTTATTGCCAGACTGTTCTGCATTAAGAATAGGATGCTGTGAAAAGGCACAAATAGAGAATAAGTGCAGAGCAATGTGAAAGAACATTTTCAGCATGTGTCTTACAAAGCCCTGCCAGCTGGCTCTGACTACTATAGACTGAAATGACTGTTTCTGGTAACTGGTCTGACTCAACAGTAAACTTTCACAGTGTGGCCCATTGCTGGTTGAGACAGCAGTTGTTTTTAAGAGCATTTTTAAAGGAAGCACAAAGCACTGTCAATAGTAATTCAGCTTCTAAATCAAGTTTTGGACAGCTATTGTTTTTCTTTTTTTTCTTTTACTACAGTTGTTTCTTAAATGTCAGCATGGAGCAGTGAGGAGAGAATGTTGTAAATAGCTAACATGCTTTGCAAGCTGGCTCATTTTTCTTCCAATTAAACTTAGAAAAATATTCAGAACACTGAGGCCAGACCTAAGAGTTGCTAAGCACCCAACTCTCCAACCGAATCAATGAGATTTGTGAATGCTACGCCTCTCAGGATGGAGCCCACAGTTTGTTAGCATTGCCTACAGTACACATATGCAGACTGCTTATGGGAAGGATCAGATTTATGCATTATCTTTGTTTCTTCTGGGTTAATCCAAGATACCCTTCCCCTCCCCTCCCCAAAGAAAATAATCTAAGAACACATTTTAAAGCAGTTTCTAAAACCATATGTTCATTTCCCCCCCCACTGTAACCATTTGCAATGCTGTTTGAGAGGTATAAGCTGGGTTGTTATCTCTAAAGTTCTTACCAAACCCCTAGATAAGCTAAATACATGGCATTTCACACATTTTTATCATCTTGTGTTTCAAAGTTTTCCAGTGAGCTTTTTCTTGAGTTATGGGTGAAGGTTCAGGCTGCTTCCCCGTCCATAATCCTGGCCCATATGCATCTATTTGAGTGTTTAGATTTCCATTTCAAATCGGGCATACACTAGACATACCAAGATCTGTATGTTTTCTCAAAGAGCCCAGAGAAATAGTCTCAAAGGAAAATTAATTAGAATCATAAAGCTCTTAAACTGCACTTCTTTTCTCCTGCTTAGCAGGAAATAAATTGTACTTCGTGAAGCAATACAGCATTTTTTTCCAGTATATACTTTCTGTTGTTCTTCCCACTCATATTGGTAAAGGACATTAACCATACATGAACACTTACTGCAGTTTTTTAAAAAACAACCATCTCATGCACCCATCCCCTTAGGAAGTTAATGAAAATATACCTGGATTCTACCTGTAGTCCAAGCATAGTTTTGAGATCCTAGCCTGTATCAAAGTGCAAAGTGAAGGCATTCTGGATGGGATGTTTTTCATAAAATTTTCTTTTTTGGGAGATAAAATGATGCATAGTATTTATTTTAAATTATATACTTTATATGGTCCTAGGTATGACTTTAAAATGCATCTGACTGGGCCAGCGTGGTGGGTCAAGTTGTGGCAAGGTAGCTTCTATAAAATACCGCAATGTTGCAACCTCCAAAGAAGGGCGAGTATAGGGTGCCTCAAAACCCTAGCTCCCACCATCTTGTGGGTATTCCTTGGTTGGAGAAAGGTTAAGAGACAGCACCCCAACAGAAGCATGCCCTTGTGGAGGTCAGAAGCACTTCTTATCTGTTGCTCTTTGGCAGAAGCTACAACCATTGAGGCACTGAATGTCTGGACTCAGTCTGGCCTTTGGATTCTGTCTCAGAGGTCTAAAAAGGGGGTGGTAGGTCTTGGGTAGCTTCCACTCTCCCATACTCTTGCCTAGATATATGTATCAAAGTTCTTGCTGTAATGGTTGCAGTACTCCATACAAGTGGATTCATCAGACTCCTGATTAGTAGGGCTGTGTGAAGCTTTGGGTGGTGATTCAATTCGGAGGAGATTCAGCCTGATTCAGTGGCCAAATCTCCAAATCAGAATCAAATCAGGAGACCAATAAAAAGGTCTGAATCAATTTAAAGCTCTCTCAATCTTTGGAAAAGATTCAGAGCTTCAATGATTTGGGCAGCCCCCACCTGCTGCAGCAGGGATCTGCAGCCGGACTTGGAGTTGGTTAAGTAGGGGGCAGGGAAGGGGGGCTGGAGGAGGGGACCATGGGGGAACCCCTGCCAGGCCCCATCCCCTGCTTGCGCCCCTGACCCCCGCCTGCTCCTTTAGTCCCCCATGGCTGTCCCGCCTCCCCCAGCTC
>NW_005842145.1:1153870-1169494 GCF_000455745.1 Alligator sinensis
ACCCTGGGATTAACCAGCTGCTGCAGTGACCTTGGGGTGCTCATGGATCACCCCCCCACCCGACAGCAACCAGTGATACCAGGTTGTTTTTTTTCTTAAAGGGCCGGAGATGGGATAGACAGGGCAGCCATGGGGGGGGGGGAGGGGGGGGCTTGTGTAGAGCCCTCCCACACAGTGGGGGGCAGTGCGGATCACCTCCCACTGCTCCACACTGACCTGGGGCACGTGGGGCAACCATTGCCGAGCTGGGAGAGCAGGTGGGGGATGGGCTTGGGTGATTCGGAGATTGAGATTCAGCAGCAGCCAAATCTCTGAATCCGATTCAGCCAAGTCAATTCAGGACAGTGATTTGAATCACTGAACTGAATCACTGTCCCTCAAATCAGCTGAATCGAAATCCAAAACAAATACTAGCCGCTTCGCACAGGCCTACTGATTAGACCTCTGATGCATACACCATGATCCAGACAATCAGTGGTTGCCTACTAACATACCTTATAAGTAAGTACTGGATAGCTCAGAGTGAAAAGTCTCTAATCACTAGTAGTAGACAAATACGCTGATATTCATAGTCAGATGTCCTATCATTTGGATGGTATATAGATGCCTCCCTCCCAAATACAGATATTTAGATTCTGTATATCACTTACCGCTAGGGCTGTGCAAAACTTCAGTTTCGCACAATTTGGCCCCCAATTCGGGGGCCAAATCTCTGAATCCAAATCAATCAGAGGACCCTTGCGGCCAAGCATGCTGGAGAGCCCCACCATGCTCCTGTGGGACACTCCATGTGCCCCAGCATCTCAGCGATCATGAGCCACGCTGCTATTTCAAGGTATGTAGAAAAAAACTTTTAAAACTGTGCCTGTGTCCAGATCGCTGATTCACTGCATCAGCATCGAATCATCAGATTCGGATTTGGCCAAATCGAATCAGGGACAGTGATCCGAATCAACAGATAGAATCTCTGTCCCCGATTTGGGCCGTATCCAAATCTGAATTGAATAGGGCCCATTTCGCATAGCCATACTTAACCTCTGTCTAGATATCCCACCCTATAAGTGACCATGATTTCCTAGAGAAGATTTCTCCCTTTACTTTCAGCTGTCTTTAGCTGGTCTTCAGATATCTTCCCCATACCATCAGGGGCTACTTACTCTTGTTTCTTTGCTATTTAAAGGCAAACAACAGGTCCTTTTGTCCATTTTTTGCTACCCAAACAAACCCCTATAGTTACTTCTTAATGTGTAGACTGCTTCTACATCTATCAGCTAATTTTCAGAAAACTCAGGGTCTGGTGTTACTCCTTGACATAAGCAGACCCCACAGATGGGCACTGAGGCTGCATCCAGATGAGCAAGCACATGCCTGTTGGAGCATCTCAAAGCAGTTTGAGACACTGCAGGAGGTACGCTAGGAATGAAAAAATGTTCCCTGCGCTGCATATTTGCAGTGCGGACTCTAAAGAAAACACAGTGGTAAAAAGCGGTGCAGGGTGCACTCCTGGAGCATGCCCTGAAGCAACCAGAGGCTTTGTCCTCCAAAGAAACACTGCAGCACCCAACCAGAGCATTTCTGACTGCTGGGTGCCCTGGCTGCTCCAGCACGCAAACAGAAGCAGAGCTTGGCTGGCAGCAGTGCTTGGAGTTGCCTGGGACCCAGACTCTGTCCCCAGTAGATAGGGACTTTGGGGTGGAGGGGACTGTGTGGGGGTTGGGGAACTATCGGGGTGCAGGGACTGTGTGGGAGGGGTGGGTCCCCTGCCTGCCTCTATGGCACACAGGCCCCACTGCCCTGCAGCAGCAGCAGCAGCAGCAGCCATCAGTGGGCCCTCTGCCACTGCTGGCAGAGACCCCCAGCAGTATGAGGTATCACCTGAGACCCGGGGGCTCCATGTGGCACACAGAGCTGGTCCAGCCCGCTGGCACTAGCCTTCAAACAAAACCAAGCTAACTCCTGCCAACCCGATGGCACGCAGGGCACCTAGAGTCAGGAACCGGCCCAGCCCAATGGCCCTGCCTGCAGTGCCAGAAGCCCCGGGTGATGGCAGGAGTTGGCCCAATCTTGTCCAAAGGTGCATGCCAGCAGGCCAGGCTGGCTCTGTGTGCACTGGCAGCCTTCCAAATTGCTTTAAAATTGTAAATATATCAATAAACCATTGTCCAACTGATCTCTCTATACATAGTGGCCTTTCATTTTAATCATGGAGGAATACAGATTTTGGGTACTTTAATTAGAGAATTTGGGTTGGGTTTTTTTTAGAGAATTTGCAATTTTTAAACAGGGAACACCAGGATCCCTGCTGATGGGACAAGTGGTGAGACCCGATTGGAGGAGCCTGCCCAGGGCCAGCACTGGGGACTCAGCTGGGGCCATTTGGGGCCAGGAGGACATGCTTCAACAGTTCTAAGTGGGCCACTGCAATGAGCACATCTCCTGGGTGATAGCTGCCCAGATGGCAGAGTGGGGGCACCAGAAGACATGACAGCAGTGCTGCATGACAGCTAACCGCAGCCACAACCCATTGGCAGCTGGCCCAGAGGTGCAAGAGACTTTGCTGCTGAGCCTGTACCACAGCCCAGGCAGCCATGTGGTCCCCGTCTGGGTCTGGCAGGCACACAGATATGGGGCCGCAGGTCCAAGGGGTGGATGCTGTCAGGTGGCAGCAGGTCACAGCCAGGCAGCAACCCCTACTGCCAAACTGCTGCAGAGAGTAGAGGGTTTGGGCTGCTTTAGCAATCCATCTGGCACAAGGGGCTAGTGTCCCCAGATTCCAACTGGATGGGTCTCAGAAGCTCCTGAGGGCACGTAGCCCTTAGCTGCTCACCCATGCTGGTTCGAATCCCTAGCTCCCCCTGGCTGAAGATCTGGGAGGAGCTGGGCAGGGTCAGTTTGACCCAAATGGCACACTTTGCCCCCTGACAAATCTCCGGCACAAATTTGTGCTGCTGCTATTTGAGCTGCTGCAAGCACACGTGCCTGCATGTGTGGACACACACTGAGTGTTCAGAGTATATATTTATCATTGTTAAGTTTAGATGTGCCTGAAACTAGCATCATTTGTATGGCATCTGGACAATCTTAAGGCTATGAATAGCACTGAAGTTTGCATTATTTACATTGCCTGTCTCTACTAAATACCCAAACTAAGATTTGTTCAGTACACTGGGTCTACTTCCTTTACTTTTCCTAAGAGGACTCAGAGGTAATATGGTTACATTTTTAATGACTACAAATGGCCAATGTTTTCTTCATTTTACATCTCATCCAAAATACAATGAACCATTTTTTTCCACATACTCTTTATTTGACTTTATGATTCATGGTCCAAAAGCTGTAGTACTAACCTTGTTTACTGAAGATGTGTAAAGAGATTTTACTTTTCTGGTTCTAGTGCATCATGAGTCTAGGGAAAAATGATCTTTCACTTTATTAAGTAAAAAGGAAATTACTCTACAAAAGCTGTGTCATATGAGAATTGGTTAACTGGACTGGCTAGAGCAGTCAGCCTAGTACATCAGTATTTTCTGTTGCAAGTACTATCTGTGGAAGAAACCTGAGACAGGAAATTCCTTAGGTTGCTTTCTGAGGCAGTGGGTCATTTTTCCCACAGTGGCTTTTTGGTATGACTTACTGCTGCATATTCTTCAGCATGAGAAATGACGAACCAGTCACTAGAAATGGACTGTTTGCTTACAACATCTTCTGAAGTTATATAACTCCCACATTTAATGTCTTTTAATGGACAAGGATGTAGTTACCCCTAACTTCTGGGTAAACCTTTCAAGACATTTGCCTGCTTGTTTTCCTTAGTTTTTCTACGGGAGGGAGTGAATGGAGGGGAGGGTATTGGACCCGATGGCAAGTAAGAACCTTTTGTTAGCATTAATCCAATTTGGAAATATTGGTTTAATAATGGTTTTACATTTGGCTGGTGTACATGTGGCTCTAAAAATTGTGATTAGCAGCAACGGCCTATATCCTAGACCATGGGCAGGTCCAGAATTTTTAAAAGGTAGGTACAGATGGTGAGATGCATCATCACATATAAAGCAACACATGTTTTTATTTAGTTAAAAATAAACTAGTAGATTTAGTAATATGCAAGACCTAGGGCTGTATAAATCAGTTTTAGATGGAAGCAAAAACAAATATAACTTAATTGGAATGAGTTTAAAACAATCTGTAGGGCATAAAATAGGAGCTTCGTTATCAGAAGCACCTAGCAGGTAGAATTGCCAGAACAAAGGACAGCTTGACTGGTGGAACATCAAGACTATTAAAGAGAAGAGGGCCATTAATACGGGTGGAATGAAGAGGTTAGAAGGGATCAGGTAGATTATAATGAGCCATGAAGGCAAGTGACTCCCTCGCTGTTGCTTGACTAGAAGTGTTGTTGTCACTGCCAGGCAGTTGGTTTAAACTTTGGGTGGACCAGGAATCAAAGGGGTGCATGTACACCCCCCTGGATGTGCCCTTCCTAGACCTAATATGTAGCTCTGTAAACAGAAGGCAAATGCACAAGTGTATTGGACAGATCTGTCTGTTGTACACTGCCCAGCCTTAAATCTACTCTTAGGTCTAGTCCATACTCTGCAATGTCTATTTTGCAGTGTGTCTATTGCATGCTGTAACAGATTATATTTTCCTGATTATTTATACCTGCATTTATAGAACAAAACTTTTACCCAATATTTGTATGTGCGTTATAATCAATAAAATAAAAAATTCAAATAAGGCTCCCTTGTAATAAACCCCGATGAGCAGTTTCGGGTCATTTAAACATAATGGAACAGATTCTCATCTGGTATAAATTAGCATAGGTTCTACGGAGTCCTCATTCAGGAACATTTTTCATTATCTTAGATTAGTACTTCAGACTGTGGCTCTAAATCATCCAAAAGAAGTTTGAAGGGATGTCAGATCTGGGCACAGGATTGTAGAATGAAGAGAGTTCTCATGAGCATGTCTTCCTTTTCCATTAAGATGAAAAATCTCCCCATAATGATTTTTGGTCAGCTAGTGCCTGCATATAGATAGTGTCAAAACTGGATGGTTGCAAGATGGATTGAAAGTAGTTGGGAGCCAGAGGGTCCAAACTCCTCCAAAGCAAGGGTGTCAAACTCATCCAGCCCCACAGTTAGATGACTGGTGAGGGGCTGGTCTCTGGGCCAGACTGGACTGGATTGGACCACCAGACTGCCCCCATAGATATCCTGTAGTGGCTGGAGTGGGTGCCACTTGCAGCATGGTCCTGCTCTGGTCATTCTAGGGCTATACTGTAACCTGGGCAGCACTGGCCAAGCCCTCAATCATTTCCTCCACATGTACTGGAGGCAAAAAAGCCAGCACTGTTCACATGGCTGCTCACCCTATCCCCCCTCCTGCCTTTGGGCCTCAGCAAGATTTACAGGCTGGACGGAGGTCCTATCTGCCTCATGCCACACCAGAGATGTGGTGCCCATGCAGGGGAGTGTTGGTTTATGGATCAGCCCATCATGCAATCTGGGGAGCAGGAACCTGGACACGGGCAGTTGCCAGTGCACAGCATCCCCCTTCCCCACAGCTGCCCTGCACCTCAGACTTGAGGCACAGCACCCTGAGCGGATTTCAGCCCAGCACTTGTCCTGGCTGGTGTGGCACCTCACCCACTCCACTTTTCAGGTCTCTTTGGCAGAAAGCCCGAGGCAGCAGGTCCTGTCCATGGGGGAGCTCCTCATAGGTGCTGTCACATGGCCCCACACCCTCGCCCACTTCCACTTTCCTTTCCTGCAGAGCCTGCTCCAGCTTGCATTCTGCAATGTGGAGTGGCTGCCACGTGCTGCACACATTAGCCACTCTTCTGCTCTAGGAAGTTGTAGTGGGTGCTGGGTGAGGCCTGCCTGTTGCTTGTGGGTCACTCTGAGAGTCATGAGCAGCACTGGAGGCCAAATGACATGTCTCTGTGAGCCAGATACAGCCCATAGGCCAGATCTTTTACACTTCTGCTCCAAAGGAAGCATTCTCATATTTAAAGCTATGTAATGAACCAGGACTAAAAGAAGAAAAGGCAACGGATTCAATTTCAGTCAATGTAACCAGGATTTTAATTATTGTGTTTCTTATTGCCAGTGTACTATGAATCTCTATCTATGCCATCCAAACAAAATATCCAGATATCTTAATGTCTTCTTTCCTCTTTGTATTAGGTTTTTATGGGCAACTTCAGACTTTCTGCCCCCCACATTACACTGACACTCAGAGGAACATGCAACATGGTGTTTCTTGTAATACAATCCCTACTTTTGATGACTGCCTAGTTCCCTCCTCAATGGGCCAAGCAGGGCTCGATGTTTTCCACAGAGCCTTTTCAGCTCATTCTGGTATTACAGGTAAGTGACTATTGTGGACTAAAAATACCAAGGCATCTACATTTCAGTCATAAATGTTACCAAGACTTGTTGCTTTGTTGACTCTGTTCCAACTAAGGATGATGCTTGACTCCCCAAAGCTCAGATGTGTATCAGTACTTTTTAGGGTGTTTGGCTTTAGGGATGTGGTTCAGGCACACTGTATGACAGCTGGCATGTGTACAGATTGTGTTGGCCATATGGCTCTCTAAATTCTAAATTCCTCTTTGGGTGAGACATATACTGTCACATGTATTCACTTTGTAATACTCTCCCCTAAGGCTTGTATAGTCTTTCTATTTCTGTGGTCTGCTAGAAGCATTGTAGCAGCTAGCCAGGATGACTCAATCTATTTTTTTGGCCTTATGAAGTTTTGACCAATCAAAAAACATTTTTTTAGTCATGAATTTTAGTTGACTAGATTTACATAACAAGAATGGGCCTGGTGCACACACAGTTGGTCCATCCTCACATTCTCACACACACACACACATGCACCACACAGAGTGCATGTGTGTTTGTGGGAGTGTTCATATATGTATTACTGGGTGAAATGCTAGCCTTGTTCAGCATATTTGGAATTTTACCATTGGATTCAATGGAGCAAAGTTTTCTCTCCCATACTAAGCAATTCAGGAGTTCATAGCATGGATTTTTAAAGAGGTATGTTCAGTATGAATTACTGTACTTCTGTGTAACTACTACAGACATCATCTGAACATTGTTCAGTGCTAATGAATGATTTCTATATTTTTTTCTAGTTTATGATCTTCCATCAGCACCCACAGGTATCTTTGGTGATTCGTTCCGCAGTGGATCTGAGGACACCAGTTTCCTTCAAATAAATGCAGTGGATCGTTGTCCTAGTCAGCTTTCCTCTGTCTATACTGAAGGCTAAAAATAGTCCAAGGCACATCATAATGCTCTTGCATATCATCTTTCCTGTCTGATGTTCAGGATGAGTGTTATATTATTGTTCATATATAAGACTGCTACATGTATGCACATGTATCTGTGCATATTCATACCTACTGGACAGCAGGAAATGCAGTCGCCAGTCAGTCAGCCTCACAGAAGTAACTGGTTGAAGGGGAACATGGTTTTAAAAAAAGAGAGAGAGAAAGAGAGAGAACTTTGCCAAAACTTTAGCAATAATTTCTTTTCTTTTGTTCTGCTGCATGGCAGCACTGCTGTTTTCTTAAAGGGAAATCAAAGACTGACTATAAGAGAACTGCTGCTGCTGTAATCCTTTCAAGCAGCACTGGTGGCATCATTTAAAAATGTGGTTTTGGAAAATCCTTTTTTAAAGACTAAAACCTGAGAACACTACAAACATTTTAAAGGCACATTTTTTGCACAAGGTATTTGTATGTGGTGCTTCCAAACCTAAACACACACAAAAACACAAAAAAGGGAGAACAATTTAAGACACATCATGGAATCACCTGTTGGATGCATTGTTGCGGTTTCTTTGTGAAGCAAAAAACCACAGATAATGGATTTCCAGCAACCCTTGGTTTGGTCTTTTCTTCCCATTCCTCTGGCTTTTCAGTCTTTCAGAATGGCTATTACTATTTTTTCACTGCTTCTTCTGTTTTAGTATTTTATACAATGAATAAGAAGAGTGTAACTGCACTAGCTTAAATGGTACAAGGACTTCCTTTGTATCTTAGCACTGCTGAGGGGAATTTAATAAATAATAATCTTCCTGTATAATTTTTAACCACACTGTTGAATTTAATAGACAATTATATCCCTGTTCTAGATTCTGTAGGAAGGTTAAAAATAACCTGTAGCAAACAAGCATTTCCCATTAAATTTTGTAGGGTTTTATAATAAGTTTGTATAGAAGCCATTCAAATCTGTATTGATCCTCTTTGGCTTTATCCCTATACCATTCTACAGGGTTTTTCCATTAGTGGCTCCTCCAGTTAAGGGTTTGTTGGTGTTTAGAGGTCCACAACTTGGCTGTTATTTTTTTTCTTTTTAACTCCATGCTGAAACTTTGACCTGCAAAGTTTCAGCCTAAGCTATGACCAAATCAGTTCAGCCACCCTTAAAGCCACATGTGCCTAGGGAAAAATGAAGTTTTGTGTAGATATATGAGTTTTGTCATCATTGTGCTCCCATGTAATTCAGAAGCGTCTTTGCTGATTACTTATTTAAAACTATTTTTTTAGTTTTTCATCCATGTTGTGTACAAAATCTTTTGGAATTTCTTAATGTATGTTAATGTTTGTTAATATTGTGATGGCTTTAGATTAGGACCTGAGACAATATGAAGAACTAAGATCCAAAGAAATTATTGTAGTCCAGGAAGTTGCATGCTGCAACTTGTCAGAGCTTATTCGCACACTAGGCCATAGGAATTCCAAATGAATCCTTAGTCTACACGACTGGATTTCAGAAGTCATTTAAAAAGCTACTTTACATGAGATGTTTTTGTGATCTATCAAGTAAAGTATGGGCCAAATTAATCTTGGATTTCACAGTACTGACTTTGCTGGAGTTGTACCAGGAATGAATTTGGGATAAGGGGTTTCTGAATACTGACAAAACACATCTGAATACACATACTCAAATGAGAAAGTTTAATCTATTTTATAAATGTAAAGTATACATTTAGAACACTTAATTTCATAGCAGTATGGATCAGCTTAATTCCAGAAATTCTGTTTTAAATCCATCTATTTTCTTCTCGCTTTTTCAATACTAGGGATGAACTTGACCCTCTGTCTTTACTTGTGTCATTATGCCTAAATCAGTAATTTTTAATCAGGGTGTTCCAAGATCCTTCTAAAGGTGTTGTGGGGTGGTCCATTGTTAGGTATACAAACACCTACACATGATTCATAAGATAAACTCGGACATTTCAAATAGGAATCCATAGTGTCCAAAACATTTGGACCTATTATAATCTTTCAATAGAAGAATTGTTGTTTAATTTTCTTGCAGTCAAAAAACAAGTAAAAGCCAAGATATGGTACTTTCTGAGGTGTGCCTTGAATCTAGCAAGGTGTGCCTTGAGTCTTAAGGGGTTGATAACCACTGGCCTAGCTATTATGATGTACTGTTTGCAATGGCAAAGAATAGTACAGATTCACCTGAAGCTTCTCTACCAAGCTGAAATGCAAGGCAGTTGATGACACAGACATATATATCATTTACATTTGGCCCAAAGAGTTAACCTTGAGTACTCCAAAGAGTACTAGACCTTGACTCTAGTAATTTTTGCTAGAGATTTAATTTTATCCTATATTAAAGCTTCATCCTATGGCCATGGAGCAAGCATAACTCACTTGGTCTTTTGCTTAAGGCAGAGGTCAGCAATCCCCAGCACACGTGGCAGAGCATGGTAGGCAGGGCCATTTTCCTCAGCATGCCACAGCTGACCTGAACTCTGGGCAGCTTCTGCCAGCAGCTGCCCAGAGCCCTGGCCGACTGCAGCTGGGAGGCTGCAAACAGCTGCATGGGGCTCCACAGCCCTGGCACCAGTTCCATGACTACCGCAGCTGCGTGTGCACCTCTGAGTGCATAGCCAGGGAGGGGTCTGGGGCAGCATAACCCTGGCTCCTCCACCACTATCCACCCAGAAGTATGTGTACAGCTGCTGCCACCATGGAGCCAGTGCTGGAGCTGCAGAGCCTGGCATAGCTGTTTGTAGCCTGCCAGCCACCTAGTACAACTGCTCAGAGCCTGGGCTGGCTATGGAAGGCACCTGGGAGGCTGCAAACAGCTGTGCTGGGCTCTGAAGCCCCTGCACCAGCTTCTTGGCAGCAGCGGGTGCACACGCAGCTCACAGCACATGGAAAGGGGCTGGGGCAGCATAACCTCAGCCCCTCCCCTGCAATCCACCCGGAGGCACGCATGCAGTCACTGCCAGTCATAAGAATCGGGCCCCTTGTGGCTCCCCCATCTCTGGCATGCCAAGTTGACATCAATACAGGGAGAAATAGCTCCTTGGATATGTATGTTGTCAAATTAGCTAAGTTTACCTTCTAACCAAGACCCCACCAAAATGTGTTGATCACTTAGGCTAGGTACAGATATTCAAAAAGCCCGAAGCAAAATCTAAGTTGCGTGTTTTTTTGTAAGCAACATAGTTTAGATCAGTAGTGAACAGAACACACATTCACCATCTGTTGTGGGGTGCAAATATTAGACTGGGTTCTGCCATTTTAAAGCCAGTCTATATGTACTGTACTTCTGTTCTGTTACAGGTATAGGCTGGTTTCTGATCACTTCTATCAGTACAAGTGTAATGTCTGTACCTGGCCATACTGTGTGTCACAAGTGGAGATAACTGCAGAGTTCAGATTTAGACCTCTCTGACCTTTGAAGCTATTGAAATACTTTTTTCTAGTCTGTGAACGCACCAACTATGCAGCAAGGTGGCCTTATAATGGCAAAGCACAACAGAAACAATAGAAGAAGACCAAATGAAAAGTGGACATTGACAGTTTTCCTTTTTATCAGCTAAGTTTGAAAAAAAAATACTCTTAGAAGTCAATCACATGTTTTATTGGTTTTTAAAGTGCCTTGATCATAAAGTGAAACACAATACTGTCACCAGAAGTACATGGAGATGGGCTACCTCCCGGCTTGTAGAAAGGTATGCCTTGTTTACTTATATATTAAAGAGTGATTCCTCATGATTATTTCATTATTCCCATACGAGTACAGACAGACTTCAAGAGATCAACTTGGTTCAATCAGAGAGTTATAGGCAAAAGAACGCTTCTATATAATTGTTTTCTTGAATATTTAAATAGGGAATTGTTTGTCACGTTACAGAAGAAAAATGGTGCTTATGGAAACATACAAAGTTTAATGCCAGAGTTTCATGCAAATACATGTGCCTCATTGATACGTTTTGTTTTAGATTGCTGGATAATGTTAACTTTCTAAAGGGATTTATATCTAAAAGATGGTTTTATTTTAGAAAATGTACATTAGACAATATTATAATTAAGTAATTTACAATAATTCTTTTTATATCATTCTGTTTCTTGGCCTCAAATGGTATATTTATGTCTACAGTAGAAAAGGGTCTACACTGGAGTTGAAAAATGTAGCTTCAAACAGCATTTTGTATCAAAAAGAAAGACATTATAGTTTACTAATACCAGTTGCTGAAGTGTTGCAATGTTAATGCCACTTGTCATATGATATTGTACTTTGTGATTTCCTTAAAGAGTTGTGAATGACTTTGTGAAAAAATCATCTAAATGTGTTTGTTCCCAGTTTTGACTGTACAATTTTTAGAGCAACATTTTTAAACAGCACTTTTTGTTGTTTGTGTGAAGTTGTCTGTTTTATTATCTTTTCTAGGAACAGATGCAGCAAAAACCCACATTTAAAAATTAACGGGGTGTGTTTTTATTAAGAAAAATCTCTATTTTATACAGAAAGCAGAGTATCTTGTGTAATATTTTTACACAAAGCACTTTGGTGGGGAGAGGGAGTGGAAATATGTTTTCCATCAACCTTAAGACACTTGTACATATTTATACATGTTCACATATATAGATTTGAACTCCATATACCATACTGTATATCTGGATGATTTTACTACAGTGTCACATCTGTTGCATATTGTAAGTCATAAATCTTTTGAACAATTAGTTACACTTTTTTCTATTAATATGTATACTTTTGTGATTTGTTACAGTTATGTTTCATATAATCGTAAGTTATTTTTGTCTTGCTTCTTGAAGTCCTTTTTATGTAAAAGGTAAAATGAAGGGTTTGTGCATATGGTACAAAATAAAACTGGAAATTTATAACACACTGACATGACTGATGGAATGTCTTGTTGTGGGTGTCTTAGAACAAGGCTGCTCCAGCCATTGTTTTTCACCATAAAATGCTTAGTCTTTAGACTGCTTAATGTAATTAGAAACAGATATAAGGAAAATATTTCAGAGTTTTCTTCTAAAAAGTCATCTTTCTTTGGGTCAGAGTTGAAGACTGGATATAATTATGGGATATACGAGGGCTGGGGAGCTGCAGAAAAAAATTATTGCTTCTGTGTGTGTTTACTTGGTGAGAGGGGGCATAAATAAAATATGAAGCTTTATTTAATTAAATCTTTTGTACTTTTAAGATTTTTTTACATTGTTGTTTTGGTTCACAGGCTTCTCCAAACTAAATGCATACTGGGATGAGGAGGAATTTAAGACTGATGCATTATTTTTCTAAATATGCCTATGGAATTCTAAACTCATTTCAGAGACTTGAACACAATGGAAATAGTCCCTAGCTTGTCTTATCTTTGGTGTATGAGGAGAGATGTCAAGCACAAAAAGCTGGTGCTCTATCAATGCCAGTTCTATACAAAAGGTAGGCAGTGTGGCTAACATGGCTAACCACCTCTCTGTTTTATACAGCAGGTAACCTGGACAATACAAGATACATTGGAAACCAGCTAGTTATCCCTCAGCCAAGTTCAAGCTACAATAAAAGATATTCCAGAAATGTTTTTAAATCATGCCAAAAATCTAAACCAAGAAATGGTGTAAACAAACATCTCACAAGGGGAGCATGCTTCAAGAACTGACCATTTTTAAAGACTGTTAAAGTTGTCAAGAAAGTGGCAGGCAGGAAGTAAAGCTGTAAATAATCAACAAACTACTTTGAGATATTTGTGCCCAGGGCTCTGAAAATAACAAGCCAGATTCAACTTTCCTAAAAGTCTGTGGCAAAACTGAATCCTCTGAATCCAGAGAGAGCAAGACAAAAAGCAGCGATTTAAATTTCTCTGTTTGTATAACTATTGACTTTGATGGAGTTAAACCTGGAATGAACTTTGCCTGATACAGTCTATGTTATACTAGATCTGAAGTTAATAAAGGGTACTTGTCAAATGGTTTATCCATTGTCCATGAGTTCAAATAAAGGGGACAAAGAGAGAATGAGATTCTTAGAACAGAAGGAAAATGATTTTGAACATACAGTGTGGCAGGCCCTGCTCTACTTTCATGGCAGTGGGGGCAGGATGCTGTTGTCAGAAATGAGGAGGGCAACCAAGGCCTATACCTCTGCTGACCAATTACAGCATTCCCTTCCCCACAGATGGGAGAAGTGAGGCTTCTTTTGTTTCCCATCACCTCCCAACACAACTCCTTGCAAATTCTGCAGCCATTGCAGTAACTGCTAGTGACCACAGCCCTGCTTAATCTATGAAATAGTGAGGAAATTCTAAGGGCCTGGCCACACAATGGTGGCAGTAGCTCTGACTAGGTCCTTTCTCAGCACGCTGCCTCATCCTACTTCCTCTCATGCCCTATGTTGTCCTCCCACCCTAATACCTCCCATAGCAGCAGGCTGCCACAATATTTGAGGGGGGGCAAGCAGGAACACCCTGCCACCTCTGTATTGCCTTACTCTTGTGCTTACACTTGTGGTGGTTAGATCCCCAGCTGGAAACATTAAGAAGGGATAGCTGAAAGAACAGAAGCAGAGGAACCTGAGGGCCTTGTCAGATGTTAAACTTAAGATGTGTTAACTACACTTAAAGGCTAGAGACAGACATTCAAAAAGGCTGAGCCTGAATTGATTCAATCTTTGCAGGTTAGTCTAACCTGGCTAGGCTGGGTTTGTAACCACATAGACATGCCAGAAATGCAGGCACATGCCTGCAGTGGCTCAGGGTAGAAGCCAGGGGGTGTTACAGCAACCCTCCCTTACCTTCCATAGTGCTGAGCTGAGGGTGGGCAGGGTGAGGCCCTGGCAGGATGCTCTGATTAGGAAGGGGTTCCCCCTCCCCTTCTGAGCAGCCCATCAGGGAGTTGATAACAGTGTTTATCACCCCTAACTCAATGTTTATCACCCCATCAGAAAGCAAAGCCTCTCTCCATTAGTTCAAGCTCTTCTTAAACAGCTTTTCCAAGGAAGAAACGGAGGGATGTGACCAGCTACCTGTTGATTAGCTCCAAAAAGCCCTAAGCCCACACTGCTGTCTGCCTTTGTCCCATCTCCCACAGCGCAGACCATAGTCAGCATGTGGTATGATAGCTAATGTTGAGAAGTGTCTGTGTAAGGCAGAGGGGAGCAGGGAAATCCCTGCTTCAGCAGGGAATGGTGAGGGGAGGGGGCGAGCAGGAGGAAACCAGGCAGACCCTGCTGTACATTCAGTCTCTGCTGGAGCTCCAACCAGGGAGCAGAGAGGCAGGGCCAGCCCAGCTCTCTGGAACAGAAAGCCCCACCCAGCCCCCTGCTAGCATTCTGAGGCAAGGTGGGGGAGGGGTACAGTACATGCATCTGTTGATGATACGGAGCTTTTCAATCTCCCTCCCTGCTTCTTTATACTGTCTGCAGCAAACTGACAGGAGAGCAAGCCAGCAGGGGGCTGATAACAGTGTTTATCACCCAATCAGCAAAACAATAACCTCTCTTCATTACTTCAGACTGTTCTTAAACAGCTTACCAGCTGACCTGTTGATTAGATCCAAACAGCCCTAAGTGGTCACTGTTCTGGCTGCCTGTCCCAGTGAAATTGGAAACACACAGGTCTGCATTAGGTAGCATACCACATGCCTAGGGTCTGTGGAGCTGGGGTCCCTGCTGCGAGAGATGGGGGGGGAGGGATGGAGGTGGGTATTTCCTACTTGAGCAGTGAGTAGCAAGGGGGGAGGTAAGGGCAGGGGGAAGCCAGGCAGACCCTGCTGTGCCTGCAAGTCTCTGCCAGAGCTCCAGCCAGAGAGCAGAGGGAAGGGGCTCACTTTGCTGTGGAGCAGAGAGCCCCACCCAGCTCAGAGAGCGTGGCAGGATGCTGGGGGTGTCTGGTTTATCTTAAACCAGCAAGGGATCTGAGACAAACATTGTATAAACCAATTTGAGCCAAATCAGTTAGATCTGGTTGAATGTAGTATCAAACTTATCTCAAACTGGTTTCAGCCATTTTCAAACTGGTTTATGTGCCCAGCAAACCTCATCTGACCCTCAGGACCCGATAAGTTTGATACCCCTGTGATGGGTAATATGATTAGGAGATACTGTTGCTGGAAAAGTCCTAACTTTGCTATGCTACAGTTGTTTGCCAGTCCCAGCCCTTGCAGCACACTGCAACCCACTGGAGCCTTTATGGCTTTGATGCTTAAGATGTGTTTTATTTAGTTTATAGTAAGCATTATGCCTGCGCGAAGCGGCTAGTATTCACTTTGGATTCTGATTCAACCAATTCAGGGGGCAGTGATTGGATTCGGTGATTCAAGTCACTGTCCCAAATTGATTC
>NW_005842145.1:1169527-1169824 GCF_000455745.1 Alligator sinensis
CCTCTAAACCCCCCAGGCCCCACCCCCCACCCACTCTCAATGACTGCCCTACCTGGCCCCAGTTCCTGGCTCTTGAAAAAAAAAAAAGCTTCCAGTCACCATCTCCTGCCCATTGGGGAGCGATCCCTGCAGGCCCCCACTGCCCCATGCCACATGGGGGGCTCTGAAATGAGCCCCACCCCCCTCCACCATGGCCGCCCAGCCTGCCTCAGCTCCCGGTCCTTTAAAACAAACAAACAAACAAACAAAAACCCTGCACTCACCAGCTCCTGCCCAGTGGGGGAGGAGGGGTGGCAT
>NW_005842145.1:1169909-1170204 GCF_000455745.1 Alligator sinensis
GGTGAATGCAGGGTTTTTTGTTTTGTTTTTTTAAAGGGCCAAAAGCTGAGGCAGGTGGAGCAGCCATGGCGGCGGGGGCAGGGGTTAGGGGGCTTGTGGCAGAGCCCCCTATGCAGCGTGGGGTAGTGGGGGGCAGCAGGGATTGTCCCCCTGCCTGGCAGCACCCAGTGAGCATGAGCTTTTTTTTTTAAATAACTGGGAGCTGGGGCTGGGTGGTGCAGCCATGGGGGGTGGGGGCTGGGACAGCGCGCAGGAGTTGGGGGTTCTCAGGTGGGCTGGGGGGAGCAGGCAGGGG
>NW_005842145.1:1170214-1174349 GCF_000455745.1 Alligator sinensis
CAGGTCCAGCTTCCTGCTGCAGCCATTGGGGACTGCCCAAATCGCCCAAGCTCTCTGAATCTTTTCTGAATTGGTTCAGAAAGCTTTGAATCAATTTGGACCTTTTAATTGGTCCCCTAATTCTATTTGGATTCAGAGATTAGGCCACAGAATATGGCCAAATCTCCTCCAAATCAAATCAGCACCTAAAGCTTTGCACACCCTAGTAAACACTGTCACGTCTGTAATATTTGTTTGACTTCACTTGCTGAGGAGATCCTGGAATAAAAGACCTTTTGGAACCTGGAAAGAAGTGTGACTGTGTCTCGTGGAGTCAGCTGAAAGGTGACATTACCAGCTCACACTGAACAGCTAACCTTTGGATACCAGATCATGTAAGACAACTCTTATTCATATGCCTAGGCTCCAGACATAGTGCACAGAAAGGGTTAGATGCTAGGGCTGTGCGAAACGCCTGTGTTTTGTTTTGGTTTCAGATTCAGCATTTCAACAGGACAGCGATTTGTTCTGGCATTTTGAATTGTTATTTTGTTTCATTTTGGCTGAAACTATTTTCAAGTTTTGACACTGTTTCAATGCTGTTTTGGTGTTTCGGCCATAGGCTATAATGGGGAATAACTAAAATGCCTATAACTTTGTAATTTCTTGCCCAATTCTGATGAAAATAACAGAAACAGTAGCCCCTTCTGAGATCATGAAGCTTGCCAAGACACAAGGTGATAGGTGCAGGGGTTTCTGGGAAACTGCACCTCAGGTGCTGACAAGCAAAACTTGTGCCATGTCTGTGTGTTAAGGCAGAGTGGGGTAAAAACAGCAGGGATGGTAGAGCCCCTGCTGAGGCCATGAAGCTTACCAAGTTTCAAGGAGATAGGTGGAGGGGTTTCTGGGAAACTGCACTTTGTCACAGAGTAGGGTTCCTAGAGATGGCCATGATACCCCCAGGGCCCTGCAGGTGCCTTCTTTTCCCACCTGCCACCACATCTTGTTGGAAAAGATAACTGATAGGGAGGCAGTGCTCAAGCTTCAAGAGCATCTCTGTGGAGGACCCAGCCTCTGGTTGCCTCTGGTCATGGTCCGGGACCGTGCCCTGCCTAGCTTTTTTAGACTTTGATTTTTTTAGACCCCTGGATATACAGAGGTCTAACTTTCACTGGAAACTTGCAGTGCGGGGACCATTTTTTAGTTCCCAAAGGGGTTTGAGTTGAGGCAAGAGGCACATGCGTGCTCATCTGGACACGTCCATAGAGTCTTTCTTTCCTTTCCTGCAGGAGCTTCTTCTCCAGTAGCTGCCAGAGAACTCTCCCTACCAGCCCCAGTCCTGGAGCTTAGATGTGTCCAGGGCCCTGCCTTCTTCCAGTCAGCTGACCAGGGACAGGTACTAGGAGTGTAGGTTTTAGCCATGTTGGTCTAAGGACATAGCAGACAAGGTTCTTCAGGAAAGACCAACTGAATAGTTGGAGAAATATACCTTTGCAAGCTTTTGGGTTGAAAACCCTTCATCAGACTGAGAAAGCACCTGCAGTTGGTGTGTGTGTGTGTGCTTTTCCTGGATGGAAGGAATAGTAAAGAAGCCAGAGGCTGGCACGCAATGCAGGCAAGAAAGCTAGTGAGTGAAAATAGAAATGGAGGCATCAGAGGGTGAGAGACAGGTTGGGGTAGGGGGGAAAGGGGATGTAGCAGGTAAAAGTGGAGAGGTACCTGGGAAGTCAGATGTCTGGCAGATTGCAGTGTATCATAATTCCTATGTCTATATTGAGTCCATGAGTTTCTGTACATAGGAGGTTGATGAAGTGTAGTTCATAGGCTCGTCTGTGAAAAGTGGTTTGTAAATTCAAACAAGCACTGAACCTCTCTACCCTCATCACCAGAAGCCAACTTTCTACAGCCCAAAACGAATCCTCAGCATACATCATGGACACCAACAAAGGGAACATCAGCTGACCAACAGTCAGTCCTGACAGGGTAAAAAGACACTTGGAGGGACTGGATATATTCAAATCACTGAGACCAGAGAGACTCCACCCACAGGTAATGAAGGAATTAGCAGGGGTCATAGCTGATCCACTGGCAAGGATATATGAGTGCTCATGGTTCTCGGGTCAGGTTCTGGAGGATTGAAGAGGGCTAATGTTGTCCCAATCTTTAAGAAGGGAAGGAAGGAGAATCCAGGGAACTGTAGACCGGTCAGCCTTACCTCTATCCCTGGGAAAATCCTAGAAAAAATGATCAAGGAGCACATCTGTGGGAGCCCGCTGGCTAATGTGATGCGGAGGGGTAACCAACATGGGTTTCTAGCAGGCAGGTCCTGCCTGACTAACCTAGTTTCCTTTTATGACAAGGCCACCAATTGTTTAGATGCAGGAGTCAAGGTGGATGTTATCTATCTGGAGTTCAAGAAGGCCTTTGACAAGGTATCCCATACCATCCTTATTAATAAACTGAGGGGATTTGCCTTGGATGATTACAGTAATAAATTAGCTCAAGGGTTGCACTCAGAGGGTGGTAGTGGATGGGTCGGTGTCAACTTGGAAAGATGTGTGCAGTGGAGTCCCTCAGGGCTCAGTTCTGGGGCCGGTGCTGTTCAACATCTTCATCAGTGAGGGGGGATGAGGGGGTGGGAAGCACCCTGTCCAAATTCGTGGACAACACAAAATTAATGGGGTGCAGCTAACACTCTGGAGAGGAGGAACCAGACCCAGGCTGACCTAGACAGGTTGGGGAAGTGGACAGAGAGCAACAGGATGCAATTCAATAAGGATAAGTGCAAGGTGCTGCATCTAGGGAGGAAGAACTGCCATCATACCTACAGGCTGGGGGGTGACCTTCTCACCACCACTGAGACAGAAAGAGATCTTGGACTCACTGTTGATTCCAGGATGAACATGAGTCACCAATGTGTGATGAAGCAGTTGGCAGAGCCAATTGCACCTTGTCGTGCATCCGTAGGTGCTTCACAAACAAGTCCAGGGAAGTGATTCTCCCTCTCTATGCGGCACTGGTCAGACCACAGCGGGAGTACTGTGTCGAGTTCTGGATGCCGCAGTTCAAGTGGGATGCGGACAACCTGGAGAGGGTCCAAAGAAGAGCCACTCGCCTGATTAGAGGCCTGCAGGGAAGGCCCTACAAGGAAAGGCTAAGGGACCTTAACCTCTTCAGTCTCTCTAAGAGAAGGCTGAGAGGGGACCTTGTGGCAGTGTACAAATTCATAAGGGGAGAGCAACATGAAGTAGGCGATGATCTGATCCTTGTGGGTCTTCAAGAGGAGACTGGACAGGCACCTGGCTGGGATCACATGACCCCAGGGTTGGTGACTTTTCTTGCCTGCCAGGGGCAGGGGTCAGACTAGATGACCCACTGAGGTCCCTTCCGACTCTAAGAGTCTATGAAAATACACCTAATGAATCCGGACCATACCATGACAAGACGCAAAACCTGCCAATAATATCTCCAGTACGGAGATTTCTTCATAGTACATATCTCCATCAGGGCACCAAATGACCTGATGGAAAATACGTAGGAGATACCAAGCAACAACTGCGTACCAGAATGAGCGCAGACCAAAAATCTATCAAAGACAAGAATGCACAACTACCTGTCTCCAATCTCTCAGGCCTGATCCGCAAAGGGAATTTACAAACCACTTTTTGCAAATGAGCCTATGAACTTCACTTCATCAACCTCCTGGATACAGAAACTCATAGACTCAATATAAACATTGGAATTATGACACATTACAACCTACCGGACATCTGACTCCCCAGGTACCTCTCCACTTTTAGCTGCTACATCCCCCTTCCCTCCCCACCCCAGTCTGTCCCTTACCCCCGATGCCTCCATTTCCATTTTCATTGACTAGATTTCTTGCCTGCATTGCATGCCAGCCTCTGGCTTCTTTACTATTCCTTCCATCTAGGAAGAGCACACACACCAACTACAGATGCTTCCTCAGCCTGACAAAGGGTTTTACAACCCAAAAGCCCAATAGGCCAAGGGGTTGCACAGCAGCGGCTCCACATCCTTGGCAAGGTAGGCAGCCACCAAGGCCTGAGTGCTACCTGTCTGATGGTGGGGTCTGGTGACTCTGGACCTCACCATGGAAGCCATGCCCTTGGCCCACATTGGCAGCCCCCGAGGG
>NW_005842145.1:1174359-1197760 GCF_000455745.1 Alligator sinensis
GCTGGTGAATGGTGTGCTGGCATGGAATAGTGGATCCCCATCTTCTACATCCCCCTGCCTCCGCCCTGCCTCCCTGACTCTGTTCACCAGCACCTCTGTCCAGTGATCCAGGTTTTTGCTGCCGCATATGCTCCCATTCACCCTCGGGTCACACATCGTGGCCATCATGTGGACTGTACTAGACTGCAAGGGATCAAGCCATTTCATGATGCCCTCCTTCAGCTGTCTCACCAGTGCCTGCATGTCTGGTGACAACAGCTTGCCCCAGCCAGGAACATTGATCCCCTGGAAGTTCTCCATTTGGTTCTGAAGTTCCCCTACAGGGATCATTTGGCCAAGGAGGGCATCAGCAGCACTGAGGGTCTTGGTGGCCTCAAGGAAGGACTTGAGGACCACCAAGATCTGAGAGATGGTATCCCATTCAGCATTTTTAAGGGGGCTGCTGATCCCAGTCTCCCTGAGAAAGGCCATCTTATGGATGGCTTTCTGTTGCTCTACCAGCCTCTTGAGCATCAGGTATGTGGAATTCCACTGAGTTTCCACATCCTGCATGATTTTGTGTTGCAGGAAGTTCAGCTCTGCCTGTTTCTCCCACAGCATCTTGCCCCCCTTGATGCTCCGGTTGAAGTAGCCTGCCACCTTCCTGCATTTGGAAATGAGCTTGCTGGTGGTGCTGGCACCATCACTGGCAGCCCTCTCCTTCTCCAAGGCATCCCTGACAATGAGGTGGTATTTATGTGCCACACAATAGATGCCAACAAAGTTGGCATCATGGACCTCCTTGACCACATTGGCCCCATTGTCGGTGACCATGAACCCACAGGTGAGCTTGCCCTGCCCAATGAGCCACCCCTACACCGAGCAGTTCATGGCCCCCATGATCTCAGTTGCCATGTGGGACTCATCAATCACCTCGGCTTGAAGGAGAACCCACTGACGGCCTGACTGGTTGCACCAGTGACCTGTGGGGGAGAGGTAGGTGTGATCTCCACCCTGGCTGCTCCAGATATCCGAGGTGAAGTGTAAGGCCACCTGCAGACCTGCCTTGCACAGCTCCTCCCTCAACTACTCCCTGCATACCTCATACAGGGAGGGCACCACCGTCCTGCTTAAGGTGGTGCATGTGGACACTTTGTATGATGGGGCCACAAGCTCCATGATCTGCCTGAACCCTGGCTACTCAACAAAGGAGAAGGGCTGACCATCCACAGCAAGGATCTCCCCAATGCTCTGGCTGACCTCGCTGGCCTTGGAAATACGCCCCACTATCTACCCACCTTTCCCCCACTGTTCCAGGGTGGTCTGCCCTTGTTTCAGGGGGACAGGGGTTTTCAAGCAACAGGGGGAATTCTTTTTGGGCATACGCCCACTGGTACCAGGCTGAGGAGGAGCAAGGGCAAAGGGGTGGTGCCTGTGGTAATGCACCAGCATTCCTGTGGTGCTCATACATTTCGCTCCCTTGCCCTGGCTAGTTTTTGCTTGGCAGTGCAGGCAGGTAGCATATGTGGGATCATCTGGTACCTCAAAATGATCCCAGACCACACTACCTCCTCACTTCTTTGGTGCGGGTGGGGCTCCTGCCTTATCCCCCTCATCAGCAGGCAGAGGCACAACAACAGGAGGAGCTGAGCCAGCTACCCCTACAGCCTCCTCCACAGTCCCTTGCAGGCAAGGGGACCTGGCTCTAGGGGAATTTTGTGGGGTGTGGAGCCCAAACTCTGCTTCCCCCTCCTGCCCAGAATTTCTTATGCTATCAAGCTGAGGTCCCCTACTTCAAGACTGAGCTCCTCTAAGACTGGGAGTGGGAGGCTCATGCTGGGACCTGCAATTGGGGTGGAGGAGACTCTGCTGCTGATGCTGCTTATTGTCATGCTGCTGGTGCTGGGGTATATTATCACAGTTGGTGTCAGGGGGGCTGCAGCTGCAAGCACTGCTGCATCCTCCTTGCTCCCAGTACCAGTGGAAGCCTCATGGCTAGTTGAAAAGAGGCTGTGTCTCAGCTTTAGCGGTGGGGAAATGACACCTCTGCCCCCTCACTCCCCCGCCCCAGACTTGGCAGCACCGGCCTTTCCAGCACACTTCATGTTTTCCTGTGCTGGAAAAGGTGCCTGACTGTGTGTAGTGTGTGTATATGTAGGTGTCTGTGTGTGCAATCTATCTAATCTATGCTGTGCTTTCCTGAACAGTACCTAGCAAACACACTGTCAGGCAAAACACAGATTTCTTTTTCTTCAGGTAAAAAAAAAGAATAATTTTAAAGGAATGGCTATAGGGAGAAAAAGAAATGATATAGGGATAACAATACTAGTATTGAAGTTAGGCTAGTATAGCTAAGCTATCAGTGTAAGCTGTATCCTATCCAATCTTTTGCAAGCAGAAGACACACTCCCTAGCTAGACAGTAGCAGCTAGGAAGCAGTCAGAGTCAGTGCCTTACAGATGCTGCTCTCTGGTGAGAGACAGGCTGACAAAAGCTGGCAGCTTAGGCACCTACAGGCTTATACGCTGTTTTTAAACTTTTTAGGTCCCTCCCCCAGAGCATTGGGATTGGAAGGGACCTCAGGGACATTTGCTGACAATGCCAGCTACAGATGTCAGTCTTCCCCAGTCTTCCCCCTCCCTCTCCTTACTTTCTCTTTAACACCTTCAAAACACCAAAACATCTTTGAAATGTTTTGACTTGTTTTGTTTCGTTTTGACATGTCTCCCATTCCATTTCAGATTTGGGGTTTTGAGCATTAAAATGCTCAAAACACCGCTGAAACAAAATGGTGGTCAAAATTTTGCACAGCCCTATTAGGTGCCAAAAAATGAGATCCACAACAGCCAGAATGATGAGAAGAAAGTCATCTAAGCTAGCCAAGAGGAAATGATGAGGGGGTGGGACTTAAACCACACCTCAGGAAAGGTAGATGCCTAAGTTTAGTCTGTAGGAAAGTATCTGTATGATAGATTCACAGTCAAGTTGCTCTCATCTGAGGAGATCAAACCAACCATTTCTTACAAATGTCTCTGGAGAGGGGATTCCCATTTTATCTACCAGTATTTAGAGCTAAGATGCAGAAAATGCAGTTTCAAATCCCTTTTCTGCTTGAAGAGACTTGGCAATATATCTCCCAGGAGGGAAGCAGCACTGAACGGTTAGGCACCTAAGTTATTTTGTGGGTTCTCCATAGATGTATGTTTTGGGAGACTCCTTTGGGGGACTTTCTGCAGAAAATTGTATGGGTGATCAACCCGTGAAGGGACCTAGGAATACAGTAGTTTCCAGACCTCTGCTGTTTTGATGGTTTCTGTTAGAGCTGGTTGAGAACTTTCTATCACAATGATTTTTCAAAAAAACACACAGTTTCTGTAATATCAAAAAACTTCACAATATTTTTGAATATTTCACAATATCAGAATATTTCTATTTGTTGAGCTGATCCAAAACTTTGTCTAGACTCTGTTCTGCATTATCCTACCTTTTCTTTTGGTAGTATTTTATCTCAGGGAAGCTATAGTTTGGATTCTGGTTGTCCCCATTCTCTTCTCCAAGTTGGGGTCCTAAAATGGACTACATCTTCCATGATGTAGGACTTTCTGTAATTGAGTACCGGGGAGTACACAACGGAGTCACATGACCGTGGTTTCCTCAGAGGAGATGCCATTTTTGAATAAAGATTCTTTGAACTTTTCATGCTACAGAGCACTCTATTCCCACCATGTTGCGGCCCCTACCCCCCACACATACACCTCCCACCGTCAAATTCAGAACCAGAATTTGAAATATCAGAATTCCTCATAGGATGGAAACTTGGATGTGTGGTCAGCTCTAGTTTCTATGCACTCTCCTGCTGTGCCTGTGGTACAGCCCTACAGCAGTCCAGTCTATTCCCAGATTCATACAAAGTCTTACTGTCCAAGCCCACAAATAATGCCAGTCAAACACCATTTGCTGTGTGTCTGTTTTTTTCCAGTAAGTGAAAAGAAGATGGATTTTCCCTCATTCTGTCCACGAGTTCCTCCATAAATACCGCATCAATTAAAATGCTATTCTGTATGTGATGTTAGAGTGAGTATGTCTGTACAAAAGCACGGCAATCTATTTTCCTGGGCTGGGATTATCTGGACAATGAGATACTCCATCATGTTCAGACTTGTTTCTAACTTAGCTTATGTCACTGACCCTCACTTTATCACCCCAAACAACTTCAAACTCACTTTGAATTCACTTTTGTACAAACACAACCTTAAATTCTGTCAAGAGCACACTGTAAATGAGCATCCTTAACACCCTCTTTAAAATGCTTCTACTAAGAGTGGGCAACTTTAAAGTAAACATCCTATCGAGAGTTTGTACTTACCGAAATATATAAATGCAGGACATAGTGTGCTAAAGTTAATACCACTGTATAAAGAAAGCTTGCTTTTTAAGGTCCCCCATTGAATTGCCCTCTGTCGAGCCTCCCAAATTCTTAATTTATCTTTCTCCTCTATCCTCCTTGAAACATTTATGTTCTTATTTTAAAGTTAGATATGAAAATCATTCTACCGCATCTTCCCAGGCCATTTAGAGATTTACAGCCAAAGTAAATTTACCTGGCAGTCAGTATCATTAATGATTCACAAAGGAGATGGGCTAGTTTAGTGAACTGTAACAAAGAACTCCTTTCTGTGTGCCTTGTTAAAAGTTCCAACATACCTTTGAAATAACTAGGAAGTGCTAACCCTGTGCATGGTTGCAACTGTGTACACAGGATAAAGCATTAGAGGTTCATCTCAGCTAGGCAGAAAAGAACATCATTTTTGATCAATATTGTATATTTTCTCTTTTAACGAAAAACCTAATCAAATCTGCTATTCCACAAGAGTCCATTTTTTCTTACGAAGAGCTTATACACCCGCAAAAGTAATACCATTTTTGTTATCTTGATAGAGCTAAAGTGTTACGGCCCCCACTCTTCCCCCCAAAGTGGGTGCAGTAATACTGACTATGGCTGTGAAGTGGAAATTGACTATATTCCTGTATATATTATTGAAAAATATGATTAAAATAAATATATATTTACTTCTAAGGCTTTTGCAGACATATTTATTATTCAATTCACGGTGCTACACATACTTCTTAGGCAAGTTCTATATACACTTTTAGTAGTGGTGATTTTGGTTAAGGGACATGGTATTTTTTTATTGAAATAGTTAAATAGATAGAATCTAGTTCTATTTGTATAAAATTATGAATATAGCTTATGGTATTTCTGTTCAGGGGAGAAATAATATACCATATTTACTCACATATCACACACGCTTTCCCCCAGAAAATCAGGCCTTCAAAACTGAGGTGTGTGTATTAAGCAGGGAAGCTGATTTTCTGCACCACACTGGAAGCAAGAGGAAGTAGAGAAGAGTAGAAGCATAAAGACTTTGTGCTACAAAATGGCTGCCAGCTTCTTTCTCCCTGCAGGGAGAGGACTGCCCCTACCACAGAACCACATATCCCTCCTACCCGCTAGAGGACTGCACCTACCACAGAACCACATATCCCTCCTACCCTTGTTATGGGATAAAACTCTTCAAAAACTGATTCCAATTTGAGAGCAAGTGTGAAAGGGCTGACCTTGGACTGCACTGCTCTCTTGCTTTCTGGCAGCCATCTTGTAACAGTATCATCATGAGAGAGCCATCTCTAGGCCTTGCCTCTGAAAAAAAAAAATGTTGACATCCTGCTTTCTAAAAACAAGATGCATGTCTTATCTGGGGGGCATGTGATACATAAGAAAATTAGCTGGCGCCATTACACTGATACAGCTGCACCCGTGCCAGAGTTGTGTTACATTTGTCTGTTACAAACTAAGTTTGATCAAATGGTTCAAGTTTCCAGATGGAAAATCAAAAGGTTTATGAACACTCAGATTTTTTTTTAACATCAAAAGTTTCAATTTAGCATGCTCTCAGACCCACTTCTAATTCCAGGACTAACATGGAATTTTAATGGGAAGTTTTAGGCTCTGTATTGATTTTCTCTTTGGTGTCTTTACTAAGGCTCTCAGCATAAGTGATAATAAATATGATGACAATTCTGTAGTATACATATCTACTGACTGGAAACGAGTGAGATGACCAAACTGATTTCAGACAACCCTCAGAAATTCCATCTGCAAAGAACACTACTTTCTATCTATTTAGTGCATAGTGATGGAAACGATCTGAATTACTGATCTAAGCTGCACCTCAGCTCGCTTAAGAGGTGTGTTCTTGCATTCTCTTAGGTAATAAGTGGTAAGTAACATGAGGTAAAATCCTATTGAAGACAAGTAAGTAGTTTTTACATGATAGTTAGCAGGGTGAGATAAAGATTACAGGGTTTACCTTGAACTAGTAGCATGTTTCAACATGCTCTGTAGATACCTAACATGGGTTGAGAGCCTACCTTTTTCATAGTGAAGACTAGGTTAAATTGAAAAGTTTTATACTTTATTAGCAAGCTCCAATGCTATCCTCATTTCTCTGTCTTCTCAACACAACATAGGCTTGATGCACAACACTTGCTCTTATCAAAGTCTGGACCAATTAGCAGTGGACCTTGCTAGTTATGCTACAGTATAGATTACATGGAAACCACTATACCTGAATGAGATATAAGCTGTAGGTGGGACCCACACAACCAGAAAAAGGTCAGTGTGCTAACATATTGTGACACCTTTTTCTTGTTGCTCTTTTATTCGCTCATCTTCAACTATTAAGTGTTATCAATTGCAGAAAAGCCCTCTTTATTTGAATAGATGCCTGGATATGACATTTGTGTTGGTCTTTTTGGTAGAGAGGAGTTTTTCATATAAATAATCAAGCCTTAAATAATATGATTTCATATGAAAAATACATGTTGGTGAAGCAACGCCTATATTTGAATAATAGACTTTTTAAGATTAAAGGTGTTTAGATAATAGGAGCTCAGCTACATTTATAGAAGTATGATTTAGCAATTCCTTCTTTGGGTCCTTACTCCATACATGACAATCAGTGAAGCAAATGCCATGCTCACTGGTTCAAAGAAAAAGGTTTTGAGCGCTTTAATCCTATTGTTCCTCATTCACTTTCACATGATTGTGTGACCTTAAAGAGCACATTTATCACATGAGAACAAGCTGAAACCAAACTGTTTGGTCCAGTTAGTTTTTCTTGCCTTTTCTGAATGAAGCCATGAAGCATTGTATTTTCTTTGTATGAATTATAGTTGTATGCTAAGTCATTATTCAGTTTAAAACACTGAGCCAAATTCTCTCAGCTCAAAAGTACATGGATGAGGAAGAAAGGTGGGTATAATCCACTTCTATACTCCCTTAATCTCAAGTCCTTGCTGGCAGTGGTCTGCTATTTAGCACAAGTTAAAGCTGTTTGAAGCCTGAGGGGATATGGTGGCAGCCAGATATCAGCATGGGTCAGGGATGATGTAGTAATTTCCCCTTTCTCCCTAATGTCTCCAGTGGTATCTACATGAAGGTATGGGTGTGCTAGGAGCTGCTATCTACTGTGGGCCTGCATAGGTGTAACTGGGAGTAGGGTTTGCTTGGTTGCACATTTGTATATGAAAGATGATAATTAAGAAATGGTAGTGTGTAAAGAATTAAATTTAGCCCTCAGGTGCACATACTGCCTGATATACATATCCAGAGGCAAAAGAGCCTTACATTTGCAGTTATGGAAACAAAGAATTTCAGTCAAATATTTCAGACCCTTTCTACCAGACAGCCCCAAAGGTACTAAAAATGAACCTAAGAATGTAGAAATTAAAGTGACAGTTTATGACTCTGATCCTGCAAAAGACTACACATATAACATTACACACTCTTAGTTCATTGAGTCCTTTGTCTTCAGTGGGATTGCTCATTTAAGCATGAACGTACCTCTGCAGACAAAAAGATCAAATGCCACAAACTTCACTGATTTATGCATCCTATTTATCTATAAAATATCTTGCAAGGCTGGATCTCTGGCCGCATCCATGGGAATATGGATTATTTGTTTCAGGTGTAAGTGGCTCCTGTTGGGAAGGGGAAACCTGTTTTGTGTTTATTTTTGTATTCTTTTTCTCTGTCTCATACTACACAGAAAGGAGCAGGCCTCTTCCACTGGCTGGCCAACCCCTTCAATGGTTAAAATTAGTCTCTGAACCTACCTAATGTTAATGCTTCTACTGCATATTCTAATTTTCTTGTGGCACTCACTCCCGCTCTGGGGCCAGTTTACAAATAATCCTCCACATCTGTGCACGGATGGGAAAATGCTGCCACCCTGTAGAAGGGACAGGCATAGATTCGGTCTTTGCATTCATTCACATTCAGACTGGGAGAGTATGATAGGACCAATGTTTCTAGAAGCTCCAAAGGGAGTGGGTTTTGTAGAGATGGGGTCTTGCAGGCACTGCATGCTGCACCCTATACAGGATACAGCAGTGGCCAGTGCTTGGCCCATTCTACCCATTGCTCCCAGAAACATTTCTCCAGCCTCCAGAAGCAGCACGTGCATCCTTGGTTGCATGGGTGACTGGTGCCTCCTGAGTCTGTGGCCAATTGCCAAGCCTGGAAACACCAGCAGCGAAATGAGCAGTGCACTTTTGCTGACACTAACAGTTTCGCAGCTGACACTTCCAGGGGGTGCATGGCTAATCTCAGGGGGTGCACGTGCGCCTGCATGCACCCGGCTATGCATCGCCAGTGCTTGGTTAGATACAGTTGAACTAACTGTGGTGAAGTCGGCCATCAATATCTGAGTATTCTTATATTGTGTCTCTCAATAGTTATTTGGAGGACAGTGTCACTGTGGATGAAAACTGGCAACTAAATATCCCTTTGGTGAGCTAGTGCTGCCTTGGCTGGTGTGTCATAGGAAGTAATGTTACCGTCCAGTAAAGGAACCAGCCTAGAGCAATAAATTTGACACAAGGCCATAAAGATCTACATTCTGAGTGAAGGGTAACAGGCCTGGGACAGATAAAGCCGTCAGTGCTCAGTTTTATGCTGAGAATAAATTCATAGACAAAGGCCCATATTAAAAAAAAAAAAAGAAGAAGTTTTAAATTGAAAAACCAGAAGGAGTTATTTAATGCAAAGGCAAATGCTAATAAACAAATGGAATGAGCTAGACAGGATGACAGTTGAAACAAGTTGTAAAGTTTGGTTTAAAAGATCCATGATAGTGCCCTTTTTTTTTGGAGAAAAAGTGGATAGAAGGGCATGTTGGGCATATGCCCCTGGATCTGTGCATGGGCAGGGTGGGCTGCTGCTGTGGGCTGGGGCCGGGGCTGGGGCAATGCCGGCCTCTTCCTGGTGGGGGTGTTGGACCAGGCTGTGCTTGGGGCAGGCAGCAGTGGTGCTGGGAGGGGCAGTTGGGGTGGCTATGGCAAATTCTGGAATTGCTGCAGCCCTTCCTGTATCTCCCCTCCCAGCACTACTGCCTTCCGCCCCAAGCACAACCCACCCCAGTACCCCCCTGCCGGGAAGCGCCCAACACTGCCTCAGCCCCAGCCTGCAGCAGCAGCCTGCCCTGCCCCATGCCCAGATCTGGGGGCACATACTCCCCATGCCCTTCCAGGGTGCACATAGCAGCAGGAGCTGCCCCCACTTGCCCACACCCCTCAGACAAGCTGCTGATGGCTCTGTCCTCTGCTCCACCTTGGCTGTGCAGCCGCTGCCCCACTCCTTCCCTCACTGCAGGGGCCTTGATCTGCCCCCCCCCCCCCTTAAAAACAAGAAAAAATATAAAGGGGTACATGAGCTGAAACTTTGAGACAGAAGGGGTACACTTGTTAAAAAAAGGTTGAAACCCCCTGCATTAGTTGACTTAATTTGCAGCTAGAGGCATGTATAGGCAAGTCATTGCTGTGTTTAGAGTTACTAGACACTAGATGGTCTTAACCCTGGTCAAGGATTTTCAATAGTCACTAAAGGCAGCAATTATTGCCCGATGGAATATGTCAATTATTTACAATCTCACTCTTACGTGATAACTCCTTGGTTGCCTGTCAGCAAAAACTCTGTAGCTCATGCTTTCTGTCTTGACCGCCACAGGTGCACAGAGAATTGTTCCAGCCTCCATTTCAGTCCTCCATAGCCTGACACCATGCCCACTCATTTACACTAAAGCACTGTGGGTGCATCTACATGAGATGTTTACTGTGAAGTAGACTAATTAGCTCTACAGTAAACACCTTGGTGTCTACACGTGAGGCCCTATTAGAGCGCAGGAAACTAATAAACTCCACAGCAGGGTAGTACTTATAAATTCAAATGCTATCCTCCTGCAGAATTTTTTACTTCACAGCAGCGCATGTGTAGACACTGACACAGGTGCCTGGGGCATGAGGGTGCTTTAGTGTGGAGGCTGCCTGCTACCTAGCCCCACCATGGAGTACCTTCATGCCCCAACCAGTCCCTTGGCAGCATGCTGAGCTGGATTGGAGCAGCCATGGGCTGGCAGGCTGACCCCCTGGGTTCCCTGCCAGCTGGGGCTGCTGCAGCCTGGTTCAACGTACTGCAATACCTGGCACACGTATAAGCATGGCACCTGGGAGCAATAAACTCCAGCACAATATGCGCTGGAGTTTATTGCTTCATGTTAATATGCACATGTAGACACACTCTGTGAGTGCAAAGCGCTGCCATTCTTATCAGGTAATGCTGTGCACCCAATTTGCCCTAAAGTTCTGTGTTTAACTTATTCCTTTTTCCTGGTTTGTCCATGCTTCCTTGGCTGATATTTCTGGAGAGAATCTAGAAATGGTACAGAGATGCATTTAGCTCTTCTTGAATACCCCTGGATGTACAATTTTGGGAAGGGTTCAAAATCCTCCAATTAATTCCAAAGGAAAGAGAGAGCAAATCTCACCCACCAGATAATGTTCAGGAGAAATTTGTGCTGCCCACTTCCTAAAGAGCTTGTGCTTTTTTCCTGGGGATAAGGAATGTGACGTTTTTATTACCTGTAATACTTTGGGAGTGGATTTTTCAAGGCCTAAAGAACTCAGTTTTCTTTGATAATCAATAACAACCAAGGATATGACTCCTCTCTGTGCTCCTAAAAATCTACTGGTGACAAAAAACTGAAAGAACTTTTAAATTCATTTTGCTTATCATTATGTATGCTTTTTGTGAGCACGTGTTCTGGAAAACAAGAACATGCCTTCCACCAAACCGACAACCTGTCATTATCCCTAAAATCGTAAAACAAGGCTGGGTCCTCTACTTCCCTATTTACAGGCATTCGATTTTGTATGTTTAAAAAGATTGTATTTACATATTTGTCAAGACTGAGTTCCTGCACTTTGTTCCTTCCTTCTTCATTTTTAGATCCATTGTCTGTGCCTTGAGTAATGAAAGCAGGGAAGAGAATAAAAGCATAATAGAAAAGTGTTATTCGCTCTGACATTCAGGATAAAGATGTTGGGCTTAATTCTTTTCTCATTTGCACTGGTGTAAAACAAGAATAACCCCATTCAAAGCAGTTGGGTTACGCCAGTATACAGTTGTTGTGAAAGCTGAATTAGGCCTGTGAAGTGCTGCTGCAAAAGTTAATCTTAGTTTTCTATGCTTATTTTTGGGTGGGGAGGAGAGAAAAAGTGAGTAATCAACTTTTCTGCCTACAAAGACTGCCTGCTGAAGCTGTAGAGTGTGTGAGACTAAAGAAATGTTGGCCTTAATCCTACAGCCTTACCTCATCCCACAGGCATTTAACAAAGGCAGCATTATTGAATACTAAGTTCCAACTAATTATCAAGAGTGAGTGAGAGAAAGAGAGGACAAAGAACACCTGACACGATGCCATGTTAATAATTCACCCAGATGTCTTGGAGAACATAAGCCCTCCATACACCAAGATTTCATAAGATCCCGTAATGAGCTTTTGAATTCAGCAAAGGATTTTTCCCTTCACTGGTAGAGGAAGCACTTTCTGGAAATGGCAGGAAACAAAGTCAGAAGTGTGTCATCTGTTTGCATAGCTTAACCTAAATAAAAATGCGTCCAATTGTCATTGAAGACATGTATTTTATAGGCAAAAGATCAGCAGGTTCTTTGCTCCACTGAGTTTCCTTAGAGTCTCCAATAATTATTCATTGAAATTTTACTGTGAATCCCAAGCATGCAGCTTCACACAGTGACAAAATGTATTTAGGTGCAAGGCCACTCAGAAAATACCAAGGAAAAGAAATTGTTGGGCCACACCTCTTCAAGAGGTCCCATTCTTTATTGAATTCTTTGCATAACTTAAATGTTATAGCCCCTGAAGAAACATAAATGTCATGGCAAGGAAGTATTTTATAAATCAGAGAGGGTTTTCCTCCAAAGCCGGTTCAGAATAAAGATGTCTTCCAGTTGTGGAATGATATTAAATAAATTAGAACATGTGACAAGAAAAGAAGAGCCTATGAAACTATGAATTCAGAAACTATGGCTCAAGACTACGGTTTGTATTTTCCCTAGTATTCAAGCTCCTGCATACTGGCTGTGTCTACACCAGGGCGGACAATTATTTCAGGTGGAGGGTCACTTACTGAGTTTTGGCAAGCCATCGAGGGCCACATGACAGGCAGACAGGGGCAGATAAATATTAATTTTCTTAATTTTGAGCGGGGTTCTGCGGGCCGGATAGAATGGCCTGGCGGGCTGCATCCGGCCCCAGCAAGTACTAAATAAATGCACAGTAATGACTACAGTAGTATCTTGTGTAGATGCAGCCACTGTGTCATAGGCCAGGAGTTGGCAACAGAAGGCCTACAGGCCTGGTCGACCAAGCCCACAGAGCCTGGGGGTTTTGTGTGCAACGTGCCACAGCTGGGCAGCAGGGAGAAGCAGTGGTGGTACCAGCAGACCAAGTTGAGAGTCAGGGCCCACCTGGAACCCACACTAAATAGGTCCAGCCCACGCCTCCAAAATCCTATTGACCACTACCATTGGCACAAAACAGCATTAAATACACTGTAGTAAATGATGGGAGAGCTGTCCTAATATTGGGCTAGAAGCTGGGTAAAAATTCATTGAAGTTGGGTATAATAGCTTCCCTTCCTTCCGGATAAATATAAAAGCAATTATGCTGCTTTATTAAACAGATAGCTGACACTCCAGGAACAACTGCCAAAAACACAGGGTTTGTGCAAGTCTGAATCAGGAGCTGAGCCAGGCAATCAGGGAGACTTTCTTTAGGGTCTGAATTCAAGCAGGAGAGCCAGCAAGTGGAGAACAATAAACAGAGGAGTTTGCAGGGGACTTGTCCTTGGAAAGGCATGACCAAGTCCTTCCTCCTTAGGAGTAAATGAATTTGTTTCTCTGCTGCTTGGTGGTCAATTTGATTGCAGTGTATAGTTCACACACTCATTTGGACCTGAGTCATGAAGAGGATGGAGCACTTGCAGGGATCAGAGCCTACAGACAATTAACTGCTGAGCCCAAACAAGAAAAGGGAGATGGACTTTGGAACAGGCTTAAAAAGAGGGAGCTGGTAGGGATGTTTGTGTAGAAAGAGTGGGGCCAGTGTCTGTTTTTCTTTCAAGGTAGGGACAGGGAAGAGAAGATTATGTTAGCTTCTGGAACACAGGAGAGGTAACTCAAAGGATGGAGGAGACAATGAAGGCAACTAGATGTAAAAGCTCTAGAATATACATTATTGTCAGAATGGATACTTGACAGAGGCTATTTATACATGAATTGCTGTGCAGATCTGAGGACTTGAGATGCAGCTGGAGAAAATGGTAGTGATTTGAAGACATCATGGCAGAAGGCAAAAAGAGGCTGCATGAATAATTCCAAATGTACAGGTATCTGCTGAATGAGAAGACCTGGAGGACAGACCTCTAGGCAAGAGAGGTGATGCACAGAAGCACATGACCATGAGTAACAAGGCAAATGAAGACCCAGGCAAGTACATAAGAAATGAAATTGAAGAATAGTTTTGCTGCACTGGAGAACTAGGAGAGAAACAAGCGGAAAAGGTATATTGTCTCTTAGCCAAGCCTGGGACTGCTGGCATACCACTTACTCTTTCACAAGTGTACATGCTTGGCAGTTGCACAGAGCAGATGGCTTAGAGGACTCCCAGGTATGTGTCCCACCACTGCTCTCAGGCTTTTCCCAGTCAGAATCATACCTGTGTATTCCTGGGTGCAACAACCAGCAGAATTTGTCACTGAATGGTCACAGAACCAGCAGTGAGGATGTTATAAAAGAGCTGGCCTAGTTTTTCTGTGTGCTGAGAACTTCTTTCTAGTTTTTTGAATACCCTCTACTCCTTTTGAACTTGATGCAACTGGAGGACCCTTGGATCCTTATAAGGCTCAGCTCTTTACAAGCACTAAGAATAGAAAGAAGGCACGGTACAGGCACCTTATAAACTAAGTGGATCAGAGGTGCATATGCTTTGTGAGCAAGGGCTTACTTTATAAAGTAGCTCATCAGCAACTAGTCTTCCTTTTAGAGCTCTGTGAATTTCTGGCTCTTCTTACAGCTTTTACTACACGTTTCCATCATGGTTTTTTCATATCCTATCCTGTACCTAATCCTTATACCTCATCCCACACTCAGTTTCATACTTTAACCCCTACGCTTGGGGCAACCTGTTAGCCCTTGAAAGCCAAGCAGCCCCTTTTCTTGTTTCAAATCCCTCTCCTGTTCACTTGCAAAACCTTCCCTAGTCAATCCAACTCAATCCCCCTTCGGAGGTCAAGTTCTCTAGTACAAAATGAACATAAAATACTACAAGATCAGAAAAGAAACGTCTTACACTTGTGTTGCATTGTTATAAATGACTGTGAGTTTAGAGGAAATCAGAATCCATCTCATTCTTTGATCTGTGAAGTATAATGTGCACTTCAGAGTACACAAATACTGTCAGTACAACTAACCACTATGAGGGCTAAATTCTCCTGATGTCAGTAGGCCTGCCTGAACGAGATAGGTGTACACATTTGGGCCCATAGTAGAAACTGGAGGTAAATTTGTTTTTACTACAGTTGGAATGACTAAATGTCCTCAAAGGGTAAAATTTTTTGCATCATTTGGAAGGGCCACAAAATATCTTTCACTTATTTAAAATCCCTAAATTGTCTTATTCTTTGTTCTGAAAAATAGATTTCAAAATGAGAAAACAAAGTCCAATTCTGAGCTGACGCTGGCTGCTGGGTTACATCAATAGCATCCTGTAAACAAACAATGGTACTAGCAACAGGCACATCTCCAGCAGCAGATGGATGGCAAACATTTGTCCATTTGTTACTGCTCTTGAAGAGCTTTTATGACTTAATGCTGAATAAGAAAAAAGTCCATCAACAAAGCCTAGCGTATAGTGGCTATGCATTTTCCAGTAACATCAGCAATAACAAATGTGTCAGTTGCGTGGAGCTTGTAAAAACACATACATAAATAAAAATAATCATGTGCCATGACAACTCAGATCATTGCTGAGTCACAGGATTTCAAGAAGCGGCACTCAGCTTCCTGATACTGTTCATATATCTATATATCTCACATAATCGCTATGTAATTTCTATTTCAAAATTTGATGAACCTCTCATGCCAGACTACACCTCAGTAATGTTAGCCTCGTTCATTCCCGTCATCACTCTTTATCTCTGGAAGGCCAGGGTTTTTATCCCACTTACACACAGGTGGCTAATGTACTCCACCCGCCCCATGACACAAGCATAGCTCAGATGGGCTTCTGAGCCAACCTGGTCAGTTGCAAGGCTCCAGGATGCAAAGTTGCAGAGCTTGGCATGCCATTCTGAACTGGCAAAGGGGTATAGTGTACCAAACCCCAGATTCTTGCCTGTGCTTCATACAGAGCACTGGGAGAATGTATGAGGATGGGTCTTGCCAAACTGTGGTTGGGGTACTGAGCAGTGCCCAAGGGGTAGCAGACAAGTCGGGAGGAGTATGAAGTTGGAAAAAAGGGCTGCTATAGTAGCTCAGTAGTTAGCCTGCTGGCTTTCTAGCTCCAAGGTCTTAATACTGTTTTCATTTATTGGTTGTTATCCATTTGTGGGGGTAGGGGAGGAGGAGTGCTTCTCTGAGTCTGCATGTCATATGGGTGGAGAGGTCCCAGAGGCCCAAAACTTTAAATAAAAAGAGAAAACAAAAAAACAATTTGGTTGCATCCTGGGGTGAGAAAACCAGAAGGCTAACCACCTGCTAGAGCAGCAGGCCCTTTGACCTTTCTCCTGCTCCCCCCTTTTTGGCCTGGCAGCCTTGGAGCCCGGCCATTGGTCATGTGAGTTTAGGATCCCATCTGAGCTATGTGTGCATTGTGGGGAACGATGGTATTAACTGCTTGAAAGCAGGAACTTCTACCCAGAGAGAGGGGGCCCTGGGCAGCCCTGAACTCACACCCTTCTATCACCCAACCACACCCCTTAGCCCCAGAGGCACTGAACATGAAGCCTGCACAGCCTTCTCTCTCGGGCTTCTTTTATGGTGTGGGCTGAGGGGCCACAGCCACCCCAACATTCAAAAAAATTGGATACCCAGCCATGACGACCAGGGTTAAAGAAATGGAATCCAGGTCCCTGGAGTTGGAGAGAAAGCAGGGTCAACACAAGGCAGGATCCTTTTTCATGTGGCAGCCTCACAGGGAAAGGGGACAGGCCTTAGGCACTGCTTTTGCTCTCCGGAGCCCTGCTACTGGTCAGATGGGCTCAAAAGCCCAATCTGATGTATGCTTGCATTGAGGCGGGGTGGGGGACCTCAATCACTGGAGCAGGTGCCTCTGCCCAGACAGAAAGAGCTACGGGCAGCCCTGAATTGACACACTTGAGCTTTGGGACACAAAGTTACAGGGCTCAGCCAGAACCAGGGACTCGGCATGACCACCCTCAGGCTGTAGCGCTTGGATGTACTATGGGCCTCTTGCAGGGAGGAACTTGTCTTACTCTTCCAACCATATGGTCTGTGATCTTGTCTGCCATGCTTCGTTCTTCCACTGATTACTGGTTCTCAGCACAGTTGGGGAGAGGGGTAACTAATATTTGCTCTCTGTCAGGTGGTCCCTCAGGCCTGGCCCACCCACACTATAGTCTTCCAGGGCCTGGCTTGCGTATGGGGCTTACCTACTTGTGGCTTTGCACATACTGACTGTTACTTCCACTAGCAGAGCTCCTGCATCTAGGCTTCTTTCTCCCTCACTGTTGGGTCCCTATGGTCAGGTCTCTTATATACTCCCTGGTAGAGGCATGGCTTTCACCCTGAGCTAGTATTTTTAAAAATACAGGAGCATCTTTATGTAAGAGGGTTAGGGGGTCCCCTATTCACACCCCTGCCCCTTCTTTCTGACCTAGGTCAGCCACCCACATGTCTTCCTTTTTCTTTTATTCTAGAGAAAAAGTCAGCACTAACATGTCTTTTTCCTAGTCTATGCTCTACTGTGAAGCTATATGGCAGCAAAATTAAATACCATTTGGTTAAACAGGGATTATCTGTCTTCATTTGCTTCAGCCACTTGAATGATGCATGGTCAGTTATGTTTGTAAATGGACTTCTTACCAAATAGTATTTTAGAGTCTCAATGGGCCACATTATGGCTAGGCATTCTTTCTGTATTGTTGGATAGGCCAGCTCATGTTTAGGCAATTCACAACTAATACATGCCATTGGGTATCCCTGTCCCCTTCTTTTTGTGACAATGCTGCTACCTTTTGCTACCTTTTTACTAGAAATGGTTTTGATGTGAACACAATGCTTCCTTTATATTTCTAAAGGCCTATTCATTTTCTTCTGTCCACCATACTTTTATAGGAGCTTTTGCCCTTCTCTGCTCTGTTAAGGGTGCTACTATTTCCACTAACCTAGGTACAAAGCTTCAGTAATAATTAGCCAGTCCTAAGAATGCCCATACTTACCTTTTTGTTCTAGGTTGTTGAATGGGGCTAGCAGCTCAGAGCCTGCACTTCATCAGTGGTTGAAGTCTGCCTTTGTGCACCAAGAACACCAGGTGTTGGGTTTCTTCATTCCCTAATACACATTTGCTTGGGTTGGCCTTTAGCCCTGCATTCCTGAGGTCCATAAGTCTTTGGAAGATAGCAGTGGTTCCATGTAAACCAAAGGGTGTTCTTTTAAACTCAAAAAGCCCCCACAGTATGTCAAAGGCCATTTTCTCCTGTGCTTCCTGCAGAAGGATCTGCCAATATCCCTTTGTTGGGTCTAAAGTTGACATGTACTGAGCCTGCCCAGTTTTCTCTAACGTTTCAGCTACCTGGGGCATAGGATATGCATCCAACTTAGCTATCTCATTCACTTTTCTGAAGTCAATGCAGAGGTGGATGGTTCCATTTGGTTTAGGAACAACCACTATAAGGTTTCACCATTGACTCCTGGACTCTCAAATTATCCCCCTTTCCAGCATCTTTTTTTATCTCTGCTATCACCGGTTACTGTAGTTTCTGTGCTATCTGCCTCCAGCCCTTTCTCACCACTTAGCCTGGACGTGTCTCACTTTTATGGGCCCCAACCCTTGCATATCCAGGCTCTTTCATAAAGACATCCTTATACTCCCTTACCAAAGATTTGGCTAGTTTCCTTTGAGAGGCCATTAACTGGTCCCCTGTTGTCAATGAAGGTTTTCTCTTGGTCTTTTCCAGGCTGGGGCCTAGCTCAGGGTCCTCTGGATACAGAGTAACCAGCAACGCCTCCCTTCTGTTTCATGGCTAACACGGTCACATGGTATATTTCTCTCAGCTTTTTCCTCCTTTGTTGTCTGATTTCATAACCCACAGGTCCTACTCACCTGGTAACCTCATAAGGCTCTTGCCATTGGGCCATCAATTTTGATTCCTGACCAGAGAGTAGCACTAAGACCCTATCCCCCATTTCAAACTGCCACTCTTGGGCTTTTCTATTGCAAGAGTCTTCTGGCCTCCCTAGAGCTTCTCACAAGTTCTTTTTTGCTAATTCTATTATATTTAGCTGTTCTCTAAGTTGTAAAACATGTTTTACTGGGTTTCTACTGCTGCCTACCTGGTCCTTCTGCCCCTCTTTCATTATATCCCAAATTCCCCAGGGTTGACACCCATATAGGAGCTCAAAGGACAAAAACCCCATTAAAACCTGTGGGGTCTCTCTGATCGCAATCATTAAAGGTGGGATCAACAGGTCCCAATACCGGGAATCCTTCCTTATAAACGTCTTTATTATCCTTTTGATGGTATAACCACTGTTTGTAGATGGTACAGTGAGTTACATATTTGTCTAAGCTGAGGGTATCACAGATCTCCTGCATGACCCTTAATATAAAATTGCTGTGCTGATCGAACAGCATTTCCCTTGGTAAGTGAACCCTAGCAAAAATCTTTAACAGGTCCCCTGCAATATTAGGAGCTGTAACTGCTTGCATTTGGACTGCTTCTGGGTATCTGGTCATGCAGTTCAGTAGGACTAGACTATATTGGGATCCCACAGTGCTCTTTTTTATTGGACCCACTATATCTACTGTGACCTTCTCAAAGGGCACTTCTAGTACTGCCATCAGAATCAATGGGGCCACTGGAGGTCTCCCAAGGGAGCTGACAGTCTGGGCAGGACTCTAGAATCTGGCTTCATCTGTTTGAATGCCTGGTCTAAATCCTCAGTAATAACCAATCTTTGGTCTTGTCCTGCCCTAGGCATCCCATCAGGGGCATCTCATGGGCTTTCATCAAAGCCTTCCTATACATCTTTGGGATTAGGTGTTCATCTATCTTTTCCCCAGGTATTGACACTTTATCTATGTGGTATAACAAATCCCTGTGTACCTTGAACTGGGGGTAGGTCTGCATCAATTTCAGTTGTTGCAGGTCCCCATTGACTTTTGCCAAATGTTCCTTGTAGATTTTGCTGAAGTTGTCTTCTCTTGACTGTTCAACCGTTAATCGACTCTGATTGATGATGTTTCCAACATCCATCACCTTTGAGTCCTCATGTTCTTCAGACAGATGGATTAGCCCTCTGATTCTTCTCCCCCTCTCAGCCCCTCTGACTTATCTAATTGTTCTTGCCTTATGAGGCCTTCAGTCTCTTTAGCAGTGGCAGACTCCTCCTGCTGGTCTTCATTTTGGGGTGTTTCCTCATTTCCTCCTTGCCCATAGGGATCTCTGGTGCTCTTCTCCCAGAATACTCCTTAGGGGCTCCTTAAAACTGGGCCAGTTTCTTCCCAGCAAGACTAGATAAGGCAGCCCTTCTACTAAACACACTAATACCTTATGGGTTTGCCCCTCCATACTCATCTTGACTTTTATCTGGGCATAGATCCTGGCTTCTCCATGTAAGCACACAATTATGTATCACCCTTCTATTTGCTTTCTTTCCTCTAAGGTTAATTCAATCTTTACCAGGATTTGCTCACACCCTGAGTCTATGAGGCCTGCTCATCTTTACCTATTTTTACCCTTGTCATTAACCAATTGAGCCCTACCTCTTCTGTGTTGGTCCTTCTCATATCTCTTTCTCCATAATTGTAATCCATTTCTTCATCACCCCCATCTTTTGTCTCTGCTCTTGGTACCTGAGGGGACTTCACTGGTCCTAATGAGGGTCCACCATTTCCTCAGGTATACAGCTTTGCAAAATGTCCTGGTATTATACAAATAGACTTTTTGCCTATTGCTTTTAATCTTATGTATTTTCTTGAGTTTTTCATTGCCTTAAGAATCTCCATTTTGTATTGCTCTATAGCTTGACATAAGTGCTCAACCTTTGTATGCTGTATGGGTGAGAGTATGTTTGTAGCAACTGGCTGAAGAATGCAGACAGATAAAAGACCAAACAAGAAGAATCCACCCCAGAACAGCAAGAGAACAATGGCAATTGACCTTCAAGAAAAAACACAGTGATAACCCAGCAAAAGCCCAGAAGACTGGGTGAACTGACAAGGCTATAAAAGATAGGGCGAGACATATCGATTTTGGGTCTTGTTCCGTGTGTCATCCTGGAGCATTGGTTCGTCTGACGAGATGGACTGGCAGGAGCCTGGCTTCTACTCGTGATCAACTTGGCTGGCCACTAAGTTGATCCAAGCACCGATAAGACTGGTAATATAAACCAGTGCAGAACAGGAATTGGGGTATGAATGTGGTGTGTGCGTGTGTATTAAGCACTTAATCAATAAATGCGGCACTTTGCTTTATCCCCCTTATAAGGTCTCACTTGTGATTTGAGCAATTGTCAATTTGTGTAATGCTGGGTGGCCACAGAAGCAGTCTCCCTCACTTCTACTAGGCAGGGAGGTCTTCCTTCTTTCTGGTTTCTCCCTGTCTGGTGCCTCACTCAGTTTGGCTCCACCCTCCTCCCCTTTTATGTTTTATCTTACTATCATTGCCTGCTGTCACAAAATCCTTGGCCAATCTTTATAGCCCCCTCTAAGGTAGTTGGACTGTGCCTTCTCACTCATTCTCTAGTGGCACTTCCCAAATGAGTTGCTTTAGCACAGTGGTCACCAACCAGTGGATCTTGATCCACCAGTAGATCTCAGAACCTCTTTGAGGCTGGGGTGGGGGGCTGAGTGCCTGTGTGCATGCATGCACGTGCCTCAGCCCAGCAGGTCAGTCTGTGGGGGAGGGAAGGGGAGGGGAGGAGAGGGGGCTAGATTGAGGCTCCCCTGGTGAGGAACAGTGCTGCAGGAGCAGGGGTAAATTGAGTGGGGCCCCAGCCGGGTGGGACTTATTTGCTGGGGAGGCGCACCACCAAATAATTTTTTCTCCCTCTGCCTTGATCTGTCCATTCCCCTCCCTCCCCACAGATTTACCTGCTGAGAGGAGGTGCGGGGGGGCATGGTGGCAGCCCACGGTAGATCTTGTGTTGCTTTTAAATGTCAAAGGTGATCTACTTAAAAAGCTTGGAGACCACTGCTCTAGCACTATCTGCTCTACCACCTCTTTAGCCATCCTCACTTCAGGGCAGAGCCACTTCTGGACATCATCTTGGAGCATCTGCCCAATAGCTGGGGTCTTTGTAGTCCCTGGGTTTTTGAGGCCCAGAAACATTGCCAGTATGTTTCTTCTGAAATCTCCAGGCAGGTCACTATGGCCATTTTTACCTTCTCATAGTCCCTGGCCTCATCACGGGGCAGGACTCTGCATACTGCTTTGTATGCTACATGTGTCTTTACTCCATCAAGTGGCCATTGCTACCAATTCAAAGGACTCAAGGAAAACTTCCAGATCATCTTCATGGGTCATCTTTTAAGGTGTAAAATTACTAAGTTCTTTCCACACATGCTCCTCTGGCACCGCCCCTTTTAGTTTCTGAGTTACAGTCTGTTTAAGTAGTATCTGTTGTTGGGTCAGTAGTGTATGCTGTGCCTCTACTTGGCATACATGCATCTTTACTGTCTCTTCTATCCTAACCTGTTGCCTGTGGATTATCTGCAACTACAGTTCTTGAGTCTTTTGGTCTTCTTCCATTTCCCTCTGCCATTGTGCCATCTCATCAGCCAACTGCCTGGCCAGCATCCTTAATATAGCTTCCATTTATCCAGCCCTAGGGACCTTGTCCTTCAGGGTATAAGCTTCTAAATCTTTCCCTCAAGAGGGGATTCCTTCACTGACTACATTTGTGGACCATGCCCCAAATTTGGCCAATCCTGGACTGTAGCTCTTTGGTGTACTATTGCCCTCTAGCAGAGAGAAACTTGGCTTGCTATTCCAACTGTCTGATAGCCTTGATCTTTCCTGCCACGTCTTGTTCTTCCAATGGTTATAGGCCCTCAGCATGGTTGGAGAGAGGGGTGCCTCATTGTACCTGGGGCCTGGCTTTCCCGCCCTGCAGTCCCATGGGCCTGGCTTGCCTTCAGAGCTTACCTACTTGTGCAGACTTACTGACAAGTATTTATACTAAGAGAGCTCATACCTCCAAGCTGCTTCCTCCCTCACTGCCCCTGTGGCCAGGCCTCTTATACACTTTGTGGGAGAAGCATGGCCTTCACCTTGGACTGGAATTCTTAAAAATACAGGATCCTTTTTCTATGCAACAGGATTAGGGGTCCCTTATTCCATATGGCTCAGCATGATGTGTTGAGCCCCACAATTCCCATTTGTGCTTCATTCCATGCACTGGGAGTGTTTATGCAGAAAGGTCTGCTCAGCCTGTGTTTTTTGTAGCTGTGAGCTCAGTGGAGGGCACTCTTGTGTGCAGCCATTTTTTTTTCAATTTTTGGGTTGCTGTGACCTCTCAGCCTATACCACATAGAGTTGGAGAAAGAAGGTTGGGCATTGCATGTGAGAGGTGTGTGCGGGCCGCCCCCCGATCCCATCCTCGTCGCCATGTGTGGGCCGGGTGTGAGCCGGGCCCTTTTTTGTGCTCTGCGCGGGCTGTGGCCAGCAGCCCGGGCACACGGGGTCGGAGAGAACGGGCGACACGCTAGAATTAGGCATGGACTCGTAATGGTAGATTTAAAGATTGTTTACTTACACC
>NW_005842145.1:1198117-1198531 GCF_000455745.1 Alligator sinensis
GAAACCTCCCAAGCTCTTTATACAGCTAGCAAGCCAATCGCTAGCCGCCACGTGTGCATAATTTAGGATCGGCCAATAATGTGGCGCGAATCTAAATACAAATGGCGGGAACTCCTTTGCACCGTGCATCACTATGATGCAAAAGAAATGCACCATGCAAAGAAGGCTACAAACTGGCAGAAAATACTCTTCTGCACGCGGGTTCTCCTATTGCAAAAGAAAACTCCACCGTGCAAAGGAGCTGCAATTTGGCGGGGACATAATTTAGCAGTGCCGAAGCACACAAAAACAAAAACCCACAACTTTGGGTTGTGACAAGGTGGAAGGATGCAAGTTCAGGGTTGACTGTGGCCCTCTGTGTAGGCAATGATAATTTCATTCATTTCCAAAAAAGTGCTTCTGCTTTTAGCTCAC
>NW_005842145.1:1198557-1208081 GCF_000455745.1 Alligator sinensis
CTTTTGAAACCATGTTAGGTTTGAATAGAAACAGAGAACATGCTGTATGTTGAATGGCTGTATCAATTAAAGGATTTGGAGCTCTGATAAGAGATTTGCATATGATATTAAACTGAAACACCTGTTCTCTTCCTCTGAGAGGCTTAGATGGATTGAAGCAGTTCCGCAAATACTGCAGATATGGTTGGAAAGTTATTTACAACCTTGCTTACACAAACTCAGAACTTCAGGTTTTTTACCCTCTGGTTGGTCTGGCACTTTCCACCTTTGGATTGGTCCCTGATACTGATGTCTTACCAGTGTAATCAATAGTAATCCTGCTGAAATCTCTGAGGTTAGTCTAGTGTAGATGAGTATTAGCAAATTCAGAATCAGGATTTTTGTCTCGGGTCATTATACCAGAAAATTTGGGTTAATCAGCTGTTTTATGCTGTGACTCTAGAGCCTGAAACAAATAATCTAGAAATTTTTTTAACTGTAAAAAATATCTGGATGAACCTTGTCCTTTAAAATAGCTGCTGGGAGTTAACTCTTTCCTTGTGAGTTTTCCCCAGTAATGGAGTGGAATCCCACCAGAAACTACTATGGTTCCTTTCTATAGGGTCTGCAGAAAGATGCCTAGAAATTCAAAATACCAGAGATGTTATGTTCCTTCTCTTTCCCAGACCATTATGTAAAGGTATGGAAATTAGAAGAAAGCTCTTCCTGTGAGCTCAGGAATCCCAGGGTGTGCTTTGGTGACTATTTTTCTGGGTGTTCTTAGATCCTTGGAATTAAAACAGAGAGACATCTGGGGCCTGAAGAGTAAACTTCCTCTTCCTGGAATCCCTGGGTCTCTCTTGCCTGTGTAAAACTGCAGAATGTTGTGCCTGTCGGGATTATTATTTTGATACTATTTTAGATCTGATATGTGCAGTGGAAGTCTATACATTCCATGGAGCTATAAGCTCTCATCTTTCTCTAAGTGAAGCCTTCTTAACTTTTCTTAAAGCCTGACTCCTTCCTCATATGCACTGACTGGGAGCACTGATGGGTGCATCTACAGATGTTTATTGCAGAGTAGACTAATTAGCTCTGCAGTAAACCTCTCACATCTACACGTGCAGCGCTATTGGGCAAGAATAAACTAATTAACTCTGCAGCAGGATAGTACTTGTAATTACAAGTACTATCCTGCTGTGGAGTTTTTTACTCCAAAGCATCACACATATAGACGGTGATATGGCTGGCTGGGGCATGAGGGTGCTTCAGTGCAGGGGCTGCCTACTGGCTAGCCCCACATGGGAGCACCCCCATGCCCCAGCCAGCCCCTCTGCAGTACACTGACCTGGGAAGAAGGAGCCCCGGGCTGGCAGGCTGAACCCCAGGGCCCATTGCCAGCTGAGACTGCTCCTACCTGGTTCAATGTGCTGCAGTCCTGGGCGCATGTTCAAACAGTGTGCCCAGGAGCAATAACTCCATTATAATAAGTACCAGAGTTTATTGCTTTGCATTAATTGCTTCTGTGCAACTATACCTCATTGACAACAGGATGAGAGGATAATCAGGCCTTTTCCTGTAGCTGTTTCTTAACTAGTAGTTCCTGGGGTATTCATTATGCACAGTGGCTGGAGGAATGATCAGTGCATAGTTTAGCCTGGGTCCCATCATCTTTACTCAGATCTAACTCCTGGTGCGCCACCTCCTGTATTCCTTTTTCACAGTATGAGTGCACTGCAGATTGCAATGTGTTATGGAGGTCCGTGAGCAAACTATAAATGAGCTAGCTTGGGTACGGGAAGCAAACTAGCTTTTCACACAGCAGCTTCTCAAGCAGGCTAAATTAACTTGTGTAGAATTCTGTCTTGCCATGGCAATACTGCTCCTGGTACACGAGCTAATTTAGGTATCTGTACAGAACACTGCAGCCTGCAGTGTATGAATACCATTGGTGCTTCTCAGTCAACACTTCAGTTGGCTTCAGCAGACATTTGGATTCAGACTGCAGAACCAGTACCTCATGCCCTATGGAAATAAATAGTTGGGGCCTGATTTCCATTCTGGGCCCCCCTTCCTCTCTAGTTGTACATGGTGACCTTATTTTCAATGTAGCTGTAGTTAAGGCTTAGTTAAGGCCTTCTTACACTGCCAGAATGGTATGAAGGGGTCCAGACAAATGGAGTTCACTTTCCATAGGGAAACTCCCATTGACACAATGAGCTGTGCATGGGTTGAGGTCACTATGTGGTTCCAAGAATCACTTGAGAGATATTACAGAAACAATGCACTGCAATAATTTTTTCCAACAAAGACATCTCATTGGCCATTTTTTATTAGTCATGCTCCCTTACTTTATATTTGTTCATGTTCCATAATGTCAAACTGAATAGAAAATGGCCTTATAAAGTAACAATCAGAAAAAAGTTTGGCAATAAATTAGTGGCTAATCATTAAATCCATTTGGTGTTCATTGTATGGTAATAATATTATTCATAAAGAACCTGATCTGTAGTAACATGGCTGCACCATGCAGTTCCATAGTAATCTTGTGTATGTTGTCCTTAAATACTATCCTGAAATGGGGGTTTTTAAGCAAAAGTTTCTAAAGAATGATTTCCAGAGGCAATTCCAGTAATTTGAGAATTTAGCAGTGTGACTTTCAAAATCTCTGTTACATATATATATATACACCACCTATATCCATTGATATTAATAACTGTTTGATATGGATAACTGAGGGCAGAATTTAGCCCATTAATTTTAATCAGAGCTGATCAGATGAAATCTCATATATTTCTTTCAAAATTAATCTCAAAAGATTTTCCAGAACAGAATAGCCAGAACACCTAGCCATATTTGTAATTTGGCTTTGATTGGAGAGGCATGCACAAGATGATGTCAGTCACTCTGAACAGCAATGAAATAATAATTTTTCATGACATTTCTGGATAGTATCAGCCATGTTCTAAATTGGAGTTAAAAATCCCTCTGCAGTTACTACCTTGTGATCCAATCAAAAATTAAAACTAGCGTTCTGCATAAGGATACACTGGCTTGATGTTTAGCCCGTTTCTACTTATGAATGTAGAACAATGAAGCATATAGTTTTCCGACTATAATTTTGTTAAATTTTTAACTAAAATTAATTCTTATGTTTATTCCGTTCACATGATATTAACTATTCACAATCATACTTTCTTAGAGGAATGTACCCATTCGACCAACCAGCCTTAATACTATATTTTCTTGAGTAGCGCATGACCCAAAATAAGAGAGAGACCTTGTTTTTGAAAGACAAAATAAAGGAAGATGAACCTGCCCATTATTCTACTTCCTGTGGATTGTGTGCAGACTTTACTTTTGTTTTTATCCAGTAAGAAGCACAAACTGCTTTTACCATATTTCTTGCTTATAATGTGCACTCCAGTTTCCAGAAGCTGTTTTTTGGAAAAAAAGGTGTGTAGTATGTGAGAAAATCCAGTATATTGTCTCAAAAACAAAGAGCAACCATATACCCTCAGATGATATTGAGAATCATTCACTTTACTGAATGCTGCAGATTTCATGGGAGCTGCTTGTGTGACTTCAGCTCTTCTTACCCAGAGCTACAGGCTAATCCTTAACTCTGACTAGGCTTCAGAACTAAAATAGCCTATATTAGATCTGGCCCCAACACCATTGTTATGGTCCATTTTTACTAGTAGCTATTTTCTACTGTGCCTATACCTGACTGTACCTGTTTTGCCAGCACAGATATTTTTAATGTAATTTCATGACTTACATAAATTCGCATTTGACCCTCAATGCTGGATCTGTTTTTGTTGGTAAAAAAGGCAGAATGTATGTTACCTTCAGGGTCCCATCCAGAAGCCACTAAAGTCAGTGGGAGCCTTTCTGTTGATTTAAATAGGCTTTGGCTCCAGCTTTTACTTTCCATTTTTACTTTTTCTTTAAAATGTTCAGCAATCTGATCTTGGTGACAATCATTTCATGTTGCCAGACTGCTCAGTTTACCTCTGACAGGGGGACAAAAGTATTATTAAGAAAGGGAAAGGAAGAGATTAGAAAATGCAAACCCTCCCACTTTGGAGGAAATACTGCAAAGAAAAAAAAAAAAAGATTAATGCTGACATTTTAGACTCCTGCACTATGTAGTATCAAGATATATATAAATATTTTTTTAAATCTCCATTCAGTATCAAATCCAAGAATTTTTTTCACTCATGGCAAAATATTACAACATAACAATGGTCACTCACTGATCCATGAAAAAGGTATTGGCATTTTTGGTGTATGCTGACATCACATATAAAGAGGAAAATAAGTAAAAGCAAGTGGGGTTTGATATAATATACATTTAGCACTGTATTTTCCAGTGTGGTTTTTTTAGCATGATTTTATGTCTTATAGGGCAACAGTACCCTGTGGTTTGGTCTGTGATTAAAATGCCAAAAGCCACTGGTGCAGATCACTGTTTACTGTGGAGAGCTCCAGGAAGAATGCAGCCAGCCTTAAAAAAACTGACTGGATAGAAGGTGGAGGGAGAAGGGGGATGGTAAATACTCTTTTTTGCATGTTGAACATTCTAGTTATTCTTTCAAAAATGGTGCAATAAAAAGAAATAACAACTGGCTGGACCTGATCCTTCTCTCCTGTCACTGCAAATAGCATCATTAACTCTTTTGAAACACTTAGATTTGAATCATTCAGATTTGTCTAAGTGAGATTATAAGAAAATCCTGGGATGATTAAAGAGGGATTTGCACACTGATAAACTGTATAGTGTAACAGATAACAAGTGAAATTTCTCATTCACAATGCAAGCAGCACATTCTAATAGAGGCCAGTTCCTGATGAAGTGTATTTTCCCACCCCCTCCTGCATGTGCCAAACCCGGAAAGAGGTGGGGAAGCCACCCTATGGGTATCCTCTGCTGCTGCTCTCAAACTTTCTGTCTAAAAGAAGGCAAGGAGCATCCTAGAGTGGCTTTACCACCTTGTTGCCAGATTTGGCACTTGTTTCTCTCCTGCAGTCCCAAGAGTGCGGAAGAAGCAATTTAAATATATCTCTAGTCTTCAATCTCAAGCTCCAAAAGGCTCAGTTTGTATTAATTTTTTCCCACAGTTTAGAGGAGGTGCCTGGGGAATTATTCCCTTTTTCAGTCTGTTCAGGGGAATATCCAATTATATTGAGTCTTTCAATAAGAACTTTGTTAATCCAGTACTTCCTGTCTCTTTTCTGAACTGCATTGAACAGATTCCTGGATATGTATTCAGATCCTCCAAGTTCACTGACCACTGGCTAACAGTGCCAAAGAAGCTTGAACAGCAGCCAAAACAGGTGATAGTAAAAAACTCTATTAACTCTACAAGGTTGCACCTTTCAAGTTTACACCAGCTCTGGGATCTGTTAAGAATAAACAAGGAAATACTTTAATCATAAGGACTAAGTACAGATAGTCAAAAAGCCTGAGGCTTAATTGATTCAGCCTTTGCAGGTTAATCTAAGCTGCAAAGATTGAACCAATAAGCAAATGAACAGACATTCACTTTTGATTCAGGAAATGAAGCCACATGCCTGCAGTGGTTCAGGCCAGAAGCCAGGGAGTGTGAGAGCATGGCTCCCTGGCATGTAGCCAGCATGGGCTATGTGTTTGATTCCTCTTCCTACTGCCCCAGAGGTCTCTGGGATTTTCAATCCAAAATCACAGCAGCAGGATTCTGCAGGGTTGCCTATCACTTCCTCTGCCTGCTTCCAGGTGCCTCTGGGATTTGTAGTTTGCAGTCACAGCCAGCACTAAGCAAGCAGAGCATGGCAGGGCAGCTCTATACTCAGGAAGTTTAATCTCCCTCCCTGGTCCCAGGCTCCAGCAGGGGGGTGGTGGGGGTGTGGGGGTGGGCAGTGAGCCAGAGGCCACTGAGCTAGCCCTTACTGCCCCAGCTAGGGAGCAGAGGGGCAGGGCCAGCCCTGTTCTCTGGAGCAGACAGAACAGCACAGCCCAGGGCTGCAAACTGCTAGGATGCTGGGGGACTCAGATTTAACTTGAACCGGGAAGGGGTCTGGGACAGAAGTTTCATAAACCAGTTTAACCTAAATCAGTTACGTCTGATACTACATTCAACCAGGTTTATCTTAAACCAGTTTCAGCCATTTATGTGCACTGAACTTCTATTCTGTTACAGGTTTAAACCAGTTTCTGATCACTTAAACTGGTTTGTGTGTAACTTATGTCCCTAGTCAAAGCGATAACAGAGAGCAATGGGTAGAGCTCTTTCAATAAGTATTAAGCAGACCAACACCGCAAGAAACTCCAACTGACTCTGACAAAAAATTCAAGTGTCCATAATTAAACATCACCACATCTCAAATGACAGAGGTGAAAGATGCAATTAAAATGTTACAACTTGGGAAACTTGCATGGAAAGATCAAGTCATTTAGGGAAATGGTGAAAATTTATGATGATGAGACCAGCAATAAAATAACTGTCAACAATAAAATCAACAAAAAAATGGCTCCGAAATGGGACTAGAGCCATTGAAAAATTCATTACAGCCAAAATACCATAGAAAGGAGATTAAGAAGGTATAAGAAGGTCTTATATTGCTTTCAGTGACCACCAAGTCTTCTGCTTGTAAGATGAAAAAAAGTAGTTTAGGTCAAGATAAGGGAAAAGCAGGCTGGATTTTAACTCAGAAGGTCATTTATTGATCATATTTTCACCCTGCAAATATTAATTGCTGAGAATGTTAAGTGGCAAAACCCAGTCATGAACATTCTTGATTTTAAGAAAGCATTTGAAAGCCTTCATTACATTTCACTCTAGAACACCTTGAAGTCTTATGATAGACCAATACAAATAAGTATCATCACTAAGGCTTTATATCCATGTGCACCTTGTATACTTGAGATAAACACAAACTTGAGCAAATAATTTAACTTAGATGCTCGAATCAAATAAGGATGCATTCTTTGGCAACTCCTCTTTGGTATGATAATTTCCGTCATTATGAGAAAAAGTATAGGCAGATACAATACAGGCACTGTGTTGCTCAACAATACACTAGAAAAGGGGTGGGTGAGATGGCAGATCCAGCCAGTGGCCGGGCTCCATTTCCCAGCAGCCCCTGCCCACGTCTGGCAGGGAGCAGCTGGGCAGGGCTAGAATCTTGCAGTGGTGACAGCATGGTCTGGAGCCAGGGCAGAGCTGTGATCTGCTGCCTGCATGCCAGGGGCAGTGGATCACACCTGTCCCTGGCTCTGGACCATGCAGCCACTGCCACAAGATCCCAGCCCTGGAGCAGCTTCCTGCCCAGATGTGCACCCTGCCATCCTGGAGCCAGTCTCCATGGAAACCCTACCCCTGTGCTGTCATGGCGCCAACACTCCTGGGGTCTCCATGGAAACCAGCTGTAGAGCTGTTGGCGGGGGCTGCTGGGAAATGGAGTCCGCCACAGCCCAATCTGGCCCGCAGGTCAGACTTTGCCCACCCCTGTCTTACTTTAGAAGACAAAAAATACAAGAAAGTGGATCGATTCTTGACCTTTAGCATTAATATGCAAGCCATAGATATATAGAAAGAAATAATGTCACAAATTGGCAAGGCATCAGCTGCATTTACCAACTAAAACAAGACTGGATTATTGAAAATCTACAGGTTAATAAAACAAATTACTAATATTAAACTCATATGATATTTCCACCTTAACAGATGGATGTAAAAGCTGGAAACCTACTAAAGGAAAAGATAGATGTCTAAATTTCTATGAAAGCAAATGCTTCAGGGAAATACTAGCTATGTAATTAAATAAACTTATAGCAAATACCAAGATTTATAAGAGAGTTCAACAACTTTGTGCCTCCAAAGTTATCAGGAAAAGATGTAGACACTGGAGACAGGTATAAGAATGAAACCCTAGTACCCATTACAGGTGTGCTATTGAATACTACTTAAGGAGGGAAAATTTACAGGCCTTACCACAGAGGACATGCAGAGGGAGGCCCAGAAAAGACATGGATAATGGAACCTTGTTTGTGCCATAAGTGATATTTGACCTCACAGGAAGGATTCAGGTTCAGATGACTAAAGTTTCAGTTCCTTGGTATCCCCTCACTTTGCAGTCTGCCATGTGCACACATGGACTCATGCTAAACACAAAGTGGCTGCATCAGAGGATCCAGCTGCATGATTACTTCTGTGATATCTTATATCAGAAGCAAAACTAAAATGAAATAGCATTTCTCTATGTATCAGACAGAAATAACTGCATGTAAATGTACAATATATAAGAAAAAAAAGAGTTGCAGCCTTATTTAGTTACACAAGAGTGTAAAGATCAAATTACAGGTATCCAGGTTGTAGCCATATTGGTCTAGAGGCAAAAGGAATCAGGACTTATGGTAAAGGTGATATCTTTTATTCGACCAACTAGATTTTTGCAAAAAAAATGTCTTTAATTGCAAGCTTTTTGCAATTAAAGACTTTTTTTTGCAAAAATCTAGTTGGTCGAATAAAAGATATCACCTTTACCACGAGTCCTGAAGACCAAATTACTGACGTGAAATGAGTGAAAGCTAAGAGCTGGCATAATCTGGAGGTGCCTTGAGTCTAAAAAGTCTGATAACTACTGTCTAAGAGGCTGGTTTTGGCCCTTATTCCTTGTGTTACCTTATGGCTCTATTGTCCCTTTAAAATTAAAAAAAATATTGGCATGTAATGATGATTGATTTTAAACTAGCTCTGTTTTGAAAGGAATCAAGGAAAACATTAGTCTCAAAACTAAGATGCTAATTAGTGTCTAATTCAGTCTCTGACAAGGAAGGCTGTAGCACTTTAATTAAAGGGCACAAACAAATACTATCAAAACTAGGGCCTAATTCTATCATCGAATCCACACTATGCATTAGAATTTACTTAAATGTTTAGTTTGCCTTGTTACTTAATTCATGTTCTGCATGCAACCGCTTGTCTTTGATGAAGCATACATCTTCAGATTCAGCCTCTCTTTGAAACCATCTTTCTTTCTGAATTGTTTTCTAGCAATCATCTCTGCTCAAGTGCTCTTCACTGCATATTTTGCCGCTGAGCATGAAAGCTAATGTTGCCCCCTTTGACAAGAAATACTAGATTTCAGGGCCTTTCAGGTCAGTTTCCTATTTTAAAAAAATTGGTAATATAGAGTCAAGAAATGTTCTTAGAGTAGTTCTTTTTATTATTTAGACATTGTTCAAAAATGCTGATTTCTTGAACAGCAGTGGTCACACAGTTCAACATCTTTCATAGAAACCTCAGTAATAGCACAAGTGCTCTGTCACTAACCGAACCCACTGTTTTATGTCTCTCTCTCCCCTAACAGTTTAATATATTGGTGCCTGTCTCTGCCGCATGCCTGGGAGAGAGGGGAAGAATGGAGAAAGGAGATGAAATATTCTTGTGTGAAAAGGTGACAGATCCAAATTTCCTGCATAAAAACACAGGACTTTTTTCTGAGTCGCTTAACTAGGACGCTAAAGCTATATATTTAAAATGTCAAGGTAGTTCCTGCTG
>NW_005842145.1:1208112-1242176 GCF_000455745.1 Alligator sinensis
CTGAGTCATGTTGGCATGTGCATTCAATTCCCATTAACCCCAGCCAGGAAATAAAAGGTGAAGTATCCACTTTTTGAGCCAGAAGAGCTAGAGTACAGGTGGTTGTGGAAGGATGGTATTAGAACAGCCAAATTTTTAGAGGAAGCAGAGGGGTGAGGTTGGTAAAGCCAAAGCATAGACAATGGTGGCCTTACGGTTGTTGGGGCCCTGGGCAAGAGAGTCATTTGGGGCCCCTTAGAGGCTTAATTTTGATGACCTATAAGCAAGACGGACATTTTCAATTTCAATTTCATTTTGCCCTATCCATGAAACTGCAATGAAAGTGTCTTAATACAATATTGATAATACAAATATTCAATGTAATAAATTTTTATTTTTATAAAGTGTGGGGTCCTGTGCGGTCACCCGGTTTGCCCTCCCCTAAGGCCACCACTGCATAGGAAGAAGGTACGTATGGACACTGAGTCAAGTTTATGTGTTCTGTTGAGAAAAGAATAAGAGCTTATATCTTCCACATCATGTCATAAGTAATTTTAGAAACTTGTCAGTACATCTTGATAGTTTGCTTAACATATTGCCTCTGATTTTCTGCATATACTAGTATGTCTTTTAAGTGTGTTGCCTTTTCTTTTTGGATTTTTCAAATTCTTTTAAGGACTCTGTTAAAGACACTGTTTTTAGCACTATGTAGGTTTAAATATTAGTTTAATTCATGTTCAAACAAACACTAAAGAACCAAGTAGCAAAGAGTAGCTGTTTACAGTATAGTTCAGAGCTCAAGTTAGCTAATGAATCTGATGTGCATAGAAAAACACAGACTAATATTGATCTAATGACAGTTACCAAAAAAGTTACTCTTGTGCATGCAGCGGTGAAACAATTTTAACCTGAAATTTGAAAAGAAGAAAATGTTTCAATTGGACTAGTCATGCCTACTAAAAATGGTATAAATCCAATTTTAAAGAACTCCTCCTGATTTTACGCACCTAACTGGGTGACACGAAAAGTTAGATTTCACCCCTCCACACACACCTGCCCCCAGTATAGGACACTTGGCTCCGGCTGAAGTCGTTGAGAGCTGCTGGTACTTAGGCCTTTCAAATTAGCCACCCGTGTATTAAGGCAGTCACAAATAGTGGCCATGAAACAATTTTACTTTTAGAATCTCTACTACAAAATATCAATAAGTAGAATAAAAGTTGACCTGAACATAATACAAATATCTACCTTGGCTGTAGAAGAATTGTGTGTATTGTCTTCAGCAAAGTAATAAAGGTGATGACAAAATCTCCTGATTCTGAGGAGTTTTCCATAGATTCCTTCTGGATTCTAGGTCAGTTGGATCAGAGAAAGTACTCCAGATGAGAGAGGGTAAATTGGGAGATAGGTAAGCCTAAATACTATAATGCACTATCAGTTCTGTTGATTCCCAGATCACTATAAGCTCAGTGAACCTGCTGTACAGATAAATTCATAAATCATAAAGGCTTCATGTTGAGGCCCAAAATATCTATGAAACTATTTGGTCCTTGCTACTCCTTGCCACCCCCATTTGTATTGCATAATAGCTTCCAAAAAAGGTCATTGATCAGATTCTTTCCAGTTTCAATCAGTCCCTGGAAAGACAAAAACAGTGAAGATATGAAACAAAAGTATATAAACAATAATTTGTTTATAGATGATCTTGGCTAGACTGTTTAAGTGAGCTGAAGTTTTCAGACTCTTCAAATATCTAATTATCACCCTTCCTCTTTAGGAGAAGAGTTGCTTCACAGTAAAATGGGGCGTATTGACACCACTTGTTTTTTTTCCTCTGTGTTGCCAAGTAACTATTCTGAAGACTGCAAGGCAAAAACAGGTAAGAAATTGCAGGCAAGGCAGTGTTTCATTTGGTGTGATCTTGGAAGTATTTTGGTGGTTTTCTCTAAGCATTGCTATGGGGAATGGTTAGGACTCCAGTGTTCCCATTACTGCACAACAGCAAAGAGAAAGGTGGCCTCTTTATGTGGTGCCATAAAGGCATTTAAAATATATTAATGAATCAATTAATTAAATCATTGGAGCAAGAAATAGGACACAACAGTAGACAGTTTTAATACAATTTATTTATTTGCTTTCTATGACACCCTGCCCTCAAAAGCACACAGCAGCTTACAATGACAGCCGTAAAAACAGGAATACCCAAAGCTTAAGCCCACTTGCTAAAAGCCTGCCCAGATATAAAAAAAGTCTTATAAGAGGGGTTTTAGCTAGGCAACATAGAAAAAATGTTATAGGAAACTGTAGCCAGAAGCAGCTGAAAACCAAGTTCTGTAACATAAAGTTTTGGGGCCATCCTAACAAAAGGGGTACAAATAAAAAAATAAAAATAAAAGGGGTGCTTCATCTATAATGCATACACTGAATACAGCTATATCATATATAAAGTACATACATAAAGGGGTGGACTTCAAGTGAAGGTAGGCCAGTAGTTTAACACTCTGAATTGACTGTCCTCAAAAGAGAGCTAGTGAGATACCAGCTAGCAACAGGCACAGTGGGGAATCTCAGTAGTGAGGTAAATCAGCTCCATGACAGACACTGGCTTGTCTATTTGCTCTGAGATTGGGTTTTCTAGCACTTTTGAAAAGTGCCAGGTGCATTAGAGATATTACTAGAACTACATAATAAATACTGTTTATTAAGCAGATCTAAGCCTAGTTAGTTGATTTAGGAATAAGTGGTCAGATGGTGTAAATTAACACCGCATTCTAGAGGTTTGAAAATTTTGTTCCTCTCAAAAATCTTGCTTTTCTCATTGCCTTGGATTTGTTATGGCAATCCTAATTATTCTTGTAGATATGGGAGAACTTTACATTTTTGCAACTGAAGGCATGGGCATTTTGTGAGATGATTGGGTATGAAATGAAGACAGTTGCTGGATCCAAATTTCTTAACAGATTTAGACATTCCTTTAAATATAAAGCTTTACCTTATTATTTCATATAATACCATCAAGTTTTTGCTAAGATTTTCACTAGCCCTTCTGTTGGACTTCTCATCATAAAAGCACTTAGATCCTGTCATGATGGGGGCCATATAAATACCTAGATAAAGACAGAAACATAAGAAAAAGCTGTCAAATATTTGTTGAACAGTTGTCAGTGCTGCATTAAAATTACAATGGTGCTGTAGGGTGAAAGATGAGTGTAGAAAAGTTCTCCCACAGGAAGGGCAGGGAAAATATATGTAAAAATTTCAGGCCTTTATGGCTGTAGCAGTGGGAACTGCATTTTTCATGTAGCTGGAATCTAACATAGCTCATCCTACAGGCTTGTGAGTAGTGCAGTCAGACTAATTGCCCCTTGCTTGAGGCATCTTTCTGGCACCCACATCCTGGTTTTGGGAGGAACTGCAACAAAATAAACCTTCTAGTTTTTTTTTTATTATTATTATTTAATGCAGGGAAAAAGTTGGAAGGCAAAAAAGCAGCTGGAATCTCTTGAGTGTGAAAAAGATTATTGGGAATTTACTGGTAGAGGCGGGGGACCTGAAGAAATTGATATTAATGAGGTGAAACTGGTACTTAGTCTACATCTATGGTCCACTGACACTGAATATTCCTGTAAGGGAAAGTGGTGACAAACACGTCTGTATAACAAAGTCAAAGGGATAATGAGGTTTTGTCCTTGGTTTTAAGAATAACTTTGCATTTATTAGGTTCCTAAGCTCTATATCCAGAATTTTACATATTAAATATTATCTATCTGGGGTCCTCACATGTAGCTAAGAACTTCATAATCTTTTAATATAATTATCGTCACAGCATCCCTCTGAAGTAGAGAAGTATTATCATCTCCATTTTACAGATGGGAACAGAGGCATAGAGTGGCTATACCATTTGCCCAATGTCTGTGGCAAAATAAGACCTGAAGTCCACATCTTCCTAACCTAATAAATACTAGAGCATCCTTCCTCTCCCATGCTAAAGATGATGATGTACTTAAAGGATATTGTACATTGTATGCATTTATTACTCTCAAATTGCTATATAGGTTTCCCTTGCTTTAAGCTGTACGTGCATTCCTGGAAAACAGTGCATAACTCCAATTAGCATAAAGGGAGCCCACTTTACAATGTAACAAATAGGGATATGTTCTAAGACCTCAAATGGACTGGCCCCCAGGCCCGCTTCTACCGCTCAGCCCCACCAATTGCAGGGCCGTGGGCCCCAGGCAGCACAGAACCCACGTAAAGCAAGGGAAACCTGTATGTAAATTGAAAAAAATTAAGTCAAATCCTGCAGTTCATACAAAGCAAAGTTCTTCCTGATTGTAGTACAGTAACTTAACTGACTTTCTTTTTTTAACGACAGTCCAAAAAATGACTTCACCAAGGTCCACATTTATGAGAATGTATGTTCTAGTGCTCTTGAGCACTCCTTCTTCTATAACATTTTTTGTTTTATAGAGGGTTGCAGTGTATTTTTCTCTCTGCAGTCAGTGAGAGGTTGTAATCATTGCATCAGTAATGATGGATTTTGAATGCAGTGGTATATCCTGCTACCTCTGAGGCCAAATGCCTTTAGATAATAAAAACACCTCATATTTACACGTGCGGTTGTTTTTATATGTTGTTGTTTCCATTGGTGGAAGCTGTAACACAGGGCTCAGGTATTTACCTCTGCATTGTCAGAATGTTCCAAAATTTGGTAGAAGATTGGCCCTAGCTTCTGATATAAAGTTTACTGCTTAGCCCTATCTTTATTTTATAAACTTATTCAAGGAATAGACAGTTACAGTTGCCCTTGTATTCATTAATTCTTTCTCTTTAAAAAACACAAAGGGGGGTGACATTCAGATTCTCTACCAGAAGAAGAATAGTTATCTTGAAAAATAGGTCTCGGACTCAACTGTCTGACAAAATAACCATTGTGGTGTAAATATCTGAAAAAGTCTTCAAAGAGTATTGTACAGTTACCACAAACTGAGCAGTGTATGTGGGGGGAAACATTTCCAAATGCCAAATCCTAAGGAAATCTTTGCAATTTCAACATCTAACAAGTAGACAAAGAAAATTCAGACCTTTGATGACCCCTGGTGAATAAACTAAGCACTGCATAGAAATGCTAGCTAAAAAATTGTACTTGAAGCAGATCCACCCAATTCTCTCAGTAATCAAATAACAAAGAAAGGTTGTTCCTTTAAATAAAAAAACCCTTATCTAGCATGCCAAGGAAAACAGGTTTTCTGCAGCTGGAATATTATCAGAGCTTACAGAAGTACAAGTTTTAGGCAGTCTAAGCAGATCTTCAGATAATGAAATTCTACATTCCTATATCCCTGTAATACAAACTGGGGAAGCTTGTTAGGGAGAAAATTAGTTTACAGTACAAATATATCATATTTCTCTTATGGCCCTTACAACAAGAAAGCTTAAGCCATACAGTAATTACATGGAGTATTCTGAATCTGAGTTCTTCCTGCACTATCGGGTATTGCTTTAGGCACAAAAAAGACTCCCATATTCTGTGCAAAAAGAGGCTTTTTGCACAGCTTCTATGTTAAGTCCCTTGAATTTACCCTCTTAACAGATAGGTTCTTTCAGTCACAGTATCAGCAATAGGAAGCCTTTCATTGGAAAGACTTAGTGGCTTCATACTGGATTATACATGATCATGTTGTGCTTCATGGAATAGTCAACTTTATTTAACCAAAATTTAAAGTTGGAAGCTTGATCATATGTCTTTGACTCCCTTGTGAAATAAAATTGTTTTTGTACAGACTATTATTGTGACTTAACTATAAAATACAATATAGAAGCCTTAAAAAATTACATCTTGTAGGTTGCTGTATGCATACAATTTACTGCATATGGCTACAATAAGGTATGGGACATCACTGTGGATTTTATTGAGTTGTGAATGAAAAAGTGAGTAATTTATTTTTAATAGGGATGGAATATATCCATCAATCTTACTCCTGATCATAAATAACAATTATGTGATAAATCCAAAGAGATGTGATTTGGTCCTATTTATAGATGTAATAATTAGTGCTGCCTCACATTTAAGATAAATTATGCATATTCATGCAGTACCTGTCTTTTCAAAAGGACCCCAGACTCAGCAATCTAATATGCTGAAATGCAGCTACTCTACAGTGAAGTCTGGCACTCTTGCAGCACTGCACATTATTTACTAGACATTTTAGGCAAGAAAGAAGGAATAGAAATAACCTGTAATATTACAGGTTATTTTTTAGGTGAGCACCTAATTTTTTATGGTAAGAACAAAACTCTTCAATAGCATGCAATAGCTCATCCTAATTCTCTCAAACTTGATATTTGATCTTTGCCAAAACATGAAAGTTTCAGTATGATCTAGGAGCTTATTTTCCATTTTCCATGTGGTTTTTCTTTAAACTTAGTTTTCATTCTAAAACCATGAACACAACTCATTTACAGCTGAACAAATTGATTCTGATTTAAATGGTTTTATATGATCTCAATGAGATCTAAGGAACAGGCCAGTTATGAAAGAAATGTGTATATTAACTTAGTTATAAAATTTGAAAAATAACATTTGTAACATAGGTAGGGTTGGAGTAACACTGTAGCCAGAAATATGGAAGAGGCAAGAATATTTGTGATTGATAGCTTTTATTGGACCAACTGCATGGTTGGAATAGATTTAAGGCAGGGTAGATTTGCACCTTATAGACTAATTAAATCAGAATTGCATCGACTTAGACAAACTTTTGAAAACAGTGCATTCTTTGGTAGGATTCTGAACTGAGCCTGTAGTTCAACAAGCTACAACAATACTAAGAAGGGTAACTATGCTTAGGGACTTACTGAATTCAAGGCAGCTGCCTGTCAATTTCATGGTCTGAATATAGGACCTGGCACCATTTTCGCAGTCTGAGCAGTGGTTCCTGCCCGTCACCTCTGATTGGCAGGGTCCCGGAAGTCCCGCGTCTCCTCACAGATGCCAAATGGTCCTGTGATGGAGCAGCTTCAGTGCTCTGTCACTTTAAGGGCTGGAGCAGCCAGCCACCAGGTGTCTGATGAGGGCGGCCATGTTAGATAGCTCTGGTATAAGAGCAGAGCAGTCTGTGTGGAGGGCCCAAGGAGGCAACATTGGGCTGAGCTGAACAACTTGGAGGTAAGGGTGAGGCTATGCGGAAGGAGGAGGCCTCATTGGTCCTCAACATGACCTGAAACTGTACCAACTGTACCGTGCTGGAATACAAAAGCCTGGTGGTCCTGCCTGTGGCAGGACAGGGCCACTTAAATGCGAGGTTTGAGGACCATCCTGTTATAAAGTGAGTCAGGGGACCTAAACTCTTGTCTCCACCTTCGGGTGGGCTTTGGAGCCAGTTCAGAGCCAGGCATGCAGAGTAGCTGCACCTGAGCCCTGTGGGGTGGCAGACACTGGAGGTGAGCCAGGCACAGCAGGAGAGTGCTACCTGAGCCTGCAGAGGTGTTCTACCCTGAGCCCCAAGTGAGAGGGCAGAGTGGTGAGCCAGGCATGGCAGGCGGAGTGCCACCTGAGCCTATGGGGATGGTTAACCCTGAGCCCGAATGGTAGGGCGGAGTGGCGTGACCCTGAGTATGGGATGGTGCTGTAAAAGGCAGTTGAGGTATGGGGCACAGTTGTGAGGCCCCGGGGTAGAGGAGGGAGTTGACAAGGCCCGTTGTGAGCCACTCGACTGGAGGCCAAGTGCCAGGCCGGATATGGAAGGCCCGGTGTGTGCACCGCTAGGGAGGCCAGGTGCTGGAGCTTGGGTCCCAGTGCTACCTAGCTGGAGTAAACATCTCCGAGTATTAGGACATGTGTAGGGTTGGTTGGAATGTGTACATCAGGCCCTTGACATCAGGGTGGATTGAAGGGCAGCCTCCCACCTATTAACATCAAAACAATTAGACATCAAGGCATGGCAGAAAAAAGAGGCGGGTGGTTGGCCCAAGGACAAAGGAGTGGGCTGGTGTCCTGACCGGGCCACAAATTGGCTCCTTTTGTCACAAGCCCCAAACCAGGGCTTGCTTAATAACATGCCAACATTTATGGCTTCTGCAGGCTTAATCAGGGGATTAAGCCTGTAGAAACCATTAATTGACACATTATTATTATGCAATCTAAGCACCTAATTGAGCTCTGAAATCAAATCTCTTATTAAAAGCAAGCAATGCACACCATGAATTGTAACAAATACTAACTAGATACACTTTATTAACTAATACCAACTACATACACTTTATTAATACCAACTATATACACTTTGTTTACTAATACCATCTAAGCATTTAGTTAAACTCTAAACTGAAATATCTTATGAAAATAAATCTATACTATGCACAATATGACTTGTAACTAATACAAACTATATACACTTTATTACAGGACATCATAAAAAGGAGTTTACTGAAACTGAATGCTAACCTTAAGACAGGCTGTTCATGCTATGAATTAAATGCAAGCATGCTGCACCCAGCCACAGTGGCTGGAGACATTCTCTGTCTCTTTGCCGTGAGCACTTGTCCATATGCTGAGCTGGCATGCTCAGCATCCCCTGAGTTCATTGGAATGGTGAGGCAGTGTCTTGCCAGGGCATAAAAGATGTGGAAAACAGTCACAGACAGAGTCCCAAAACACAGGCATGGACACAGGCTTCTGGCACTCTTTGATGAAGTTCATGTAATCAGCATGTTCATTGTCATGCTTTTTCCCTCATCCCTGGATTGCTTTAAGTAGCTGAGGGTCAAAACTCAGCAAAGACACCTGGTGGGGGTCCAAAATGCAAACAGCACTAAGGAAGGGAGCAGCCAGCTGTCTGAACCACAGTTGCAGTGATGGATGGTATCTGTAATGATGGTTCAGCTTCACAGCTATTGCCTGGAACAGGTCCCTTCTGCACTGATTGACAGTTCTTGCAATGACCTGCCTTTGACCCAGTTTATCAAATCCATCACCTTGTAGTGTGCATGGTAGATCACAGGCTGCCAGCCTTCAAACTACATCAGGAGCTCCATGAACTGGGTGGCATTTTCAGCCACAAATGTCATTTGATATTGAATGCCACCTCACCTTGAAAGACTGCAAAGCTTTTGCTTGCTCTGTGTGCTGGGTGTGATTTCCAGTTTCTCCCTCACAAACTAGTGATAGTGCTGCATATGCTGGGCATGGTAACAGACTGCACTGAGCCAGGAATTCCACCATGTAAGAACAGGCTCTGGTGGCATTGGCATAATGCCATGTGAGTCCCCACTTTGACTGGCGATGGACTCCCTGTACTAGCCCTTATGACCTGGACAGTACTTGAAGGCTTTCTTGAAAGAAGATACCAGGCTATCCATCTCAGGGAACTGCGTGTACTAGATGTCACTTACTAAGGGACAGAATGTGCTCATTGCAGGTGACATGAACTGCATTGGGCAGCATTCCTTGGAGTACATCAGAGAAAGCCTTGCACACGTACATGGCATTTTTGTCAGACAGGAATGCTGAGATCTTGTTAAAGTCTACACTGTAGCTGACAGTTACTTTCATGATGGCTTGAGACATGGGAGAAAAACTGACAAATGTGAGGTGGACCAGCTCAGTATGACATACAGGCAGATCCTGGTCAGTCCAGATCCCCAGTACAAATAAAACGTGCAGCACGTAATTGTCCTGAGGGTCGGTGACTTCATCAACCAAAATGGATAAGAAAATATACTCTGTCAAGGCAGCCTTCATGGACTGTGCATGTGCAGCAATCACTGCAGAAAGATAGTCCTGGTGAAGCTTGTTGGCATATGGAAAACTGCCAGCCTTTACCATGTTTTGTTTCAGGTAGTCCCTTAACTTTGTTTGATCAAGTTTCTCCAATGGGATGTTTGCCACCATGAAAGTCTCCACGAAGGAAAATGTCACCCCTGGCCTTGCCAAGCTGCTTTCTGTGGTCCTTTTAAACAGGGAGAACACAGCTGCTCTGACCTTCAGCATCTGCAGCAGATTTCCTCTTCATATGTGCCTCAGACTCCAAATGACGATCAATGCTAGTTTTCCTGGACACATCCAGAGTTAAATTGCAGGCGGTACAGAAGAGTCTGCCTCCTTCTATGTGCAAGGTCCCTGAAGGATACTGTCTTGCACAGTCCATCACTGAAAAGTATTTGGTGATCTTGGAAGACATTTTTATATTTATCTCTGCTATTTTTCAGGTGGGAGTGAGCATGCATGCTGCAGGAGCATGCTTATAGGCACTTTAAAAGCCTGCACCAAAAGCCTCCAGCTTCCCTGGCTGGCCCTTGTCTGGCTTCTGGAATGAGACTATGTTAGGGTCTTAGCCTCTGATTTGTTCCCTCTCCCTCTCCCTCTCTCCTTCCCCTTTCCCCTGTGTTTCAGGATGCCAGGGCTTCCTGACATTTTCTGGGTTTTGCAGCTTTCTTCCCTGTTCCCCCCGCTCTGCAATTTCAAGCTTTTTCATGATCCCTGTGCTATTTCACAGGGCGCACAGTTTTTTGAAGTGACCACCTGAATTCGTGGTTTCCACAAAAATTGCAAAACTGTGAATTTGGTAGGGTCTTAACTATACTGCTTTCAGCAGCCCTGTGTATGGGTGGTGTTTGTGTACATGTGTTAGTTGGATTTGAGTCTGGTATCACTCCTGAGATAAGAGCACTAAATTAAAAGCAATGCTGCCCTGGCTTTGTATGACCTTTTTACTGTAAGTGACTCTGAGCCTGTTGTGGAGGGGGGACATAGAAATCAAATAAATAAATAGTGGTTGAGGATAACATGATCAACCTACATTTCTTGAATGTGAAGGGATGAGTTGGATGCCTGTGGGGGCTCATAGTAAGGGAAAGCAAAGGTGAAGGGGGAATTGAAGAGGCTGATGTTAAGGCACATGGAAGTCTTCTATTTCTGCTAAATTCATTCAGGTGCTAGATAGAAATTTGCCTGTAAACAATTGCTGGTGCTTGGATTTAATTTTTTACTAATTTAAGTATGGAGCCAGCTGCTCTGATCAACAAACCTACCTATTTTATTTAGCTATGCTAGATCCTTGAGTTGCCAGGGATGATTCAGTTGGCTGAAGTTGTGTGAAGTGCCAGTTTGGTGCTTTTATTGTCTCACCTAGTCAATAATTGTGGGTACAGATGCATCTCAAGCCATCATCTGAGAATATTATGACCTGTCAGAGTATGTCTCTTGCTTTGAAGAGCACTACTGAGAAGCATGCCCACTGCCTTGTCTGCCCTATATGTACAAAATTGGACATAACAACAGTGTGCCCCAGACCCTCCCCACCCGCATGTGTGCACATCCTGCAACTTGCAAACATGCTGGAGAGAGTACATTGGAAAGTGGTGGTGTGGAGTGCCTTCACACCACCATTTCTTGACCTGGTGCATACAAAGCAGGGTAGGTGGGCAGGGCTTTCTTCTCAGCATTGTGGAAGTTGTATACACAAATGCTTGGTTGATTTACATATCTCTGTGGTGAATGGATGAGATGTTTCATCTGAGACTACTATATTAACTGCTGAAGAGCTAGGACTAACCATCCATCCACATCTCCATGAAGACTGTAGAAACTCTCCTGGGACTCTAGGATCCTCATATAAGAAGGGGACAGGAATTGGTGGGTGTCGTCACGCAGAGCCTTCCCTCAAGAGACAACTTGTCTCAACTTTCCTCTGCAGTCCGCACAGTAAAAACTGTATTACTCTATATGTGTATGCTTTGAAAGTTTCATGTTCCTAATCCATCTTGGAGCAATTTGTAGGTTTGACTGCTTATTTCTGGCCCAGGTCAACTCCTATTAACCTTGGTAGACATTGGATTTGGCCTACAGCTAGGAGGTATTTCTATTTTTAATTAGAATGTAGTCTTACACATTGCACAAATATAAGATTCAACTTACTGGTACTACTTCAGTTATGATTTCAGTAGGCTATTTTCATTTTGACCATTTATAGCATACTATAACAAAAATAAAAATGTTCACTTTGTTTCCTGTCTTGTATAGAAGTGTCCTATTTAGCAGAGAAATGCAAAGGTTTTTTTTTATATTCCAGCCTTAGAGACATTCTGCTTTAGCAACTCCTCTAGAATCAAAATTGGGAAAACCATTATTTTTGCAAATGAAATCTACTTATTGTACCAATTGCCACCCTGAAGGGGCAGGTTAATTTGTGCTGGTATCTATTTATAAGGATGTGTAGGCGTATGAGGTTTTTGCCTCATCTCACATACTGAAAGGGACACTGTCAGGTTAAAAATCAGATTTAAAAAAATCCTTTATAATAACTTACATTATGAAAACTAAAACATTTCTTTTCTCTGCACCATTTATGCTGGCTGTCTCCTTTTTTTTTTTACTTCATTCATCTTGAACAATGAAAACAGACTAGTGGCTTCACTTTGGTTTGTATTCAATTTCACATTCTGTTTTTCATGTGATAGTACAATAACTGTGGTGTGAGAGTTAAACCCCCTACAGGGAAATATTTAATTTTTTTAATTTGTAAATTAATAATGTTAAGGAATCATTAAAACATCTTTATTAAAAAGACAACACTAATTTAGAAATCATATTTCTGCCTGCACTTATTCTCTTGTTATTGTTCTGAATAACACTGAAAAGTCTTATAATTATAAGATTTGGAGGACGAACCATCTTCCTCTGTCTTTTAGTTCACTTACGATGTGCATTTTTCTGTGTTTACAGCTCAGTCAGTTTCACTCTTTCTCTGCACAGGGAGTTAGTTTCTGCTGTTGATGGTGTGGGACATGCAAAGAGAGAGAGAAAAATGTTTTAAAAATAGGAAATAGTGACTGTAGAAATCTGAAAGTTAGCAGGTGAGCTCAGAGGCCGCCTGTGGTGCTAGATATTCCTTTACTTTTCCATGCACAGGAGGTCTGGGGCACCCCAGACCAACCCCCTGTGCTGCCTGCAGAGCCAGGTCCAACCCACGCACCACAGACAGCACACTCCCTAAGCCAGCTCCATCTGCCACAAATATAAGCCCTGAGCCTGGCAGAACATGGGTTGCACCTGACGCTGTGGGTGCTACACACAGGCAGTCAGTCCCAGTAGGCTTGCAGACTGGCCCAGCAACCCCCATCCAGCCTGTGGGGTTGGATGAATTTAACACTCCAGATGTATGTGATCAAAGTCACAGACTAACACAAGACTCCAGAGATATCAGGAGTCCAGGAAATAAATCACATTAAAAAATAACTTGCAATTTGAAGATTTTTGAGGACAAAACTTTCCAAAGTTGATATTGCCATTGGGGAGAAGAAAGTGTTGATAGAACATTTTTAGGTAGTCCTAGTTACAGCTATTTGAGTAACTGGTTGGATACTTCTGTGCCACAAAGAAGTTGCTGTTTCCAGCAGCAACATCTTTGTGGTAGATCTGGCAGTTTTGTAGCAGATCCATCATTTTTTATCTCAGGATAAACAGTTTTAATGTCTGGCAGTTTATCCCAATCTGTCATGTGAAACCTACATATAGCCCATCACAAATATAAAGTCTGGGAAGGCCTAAGTATGATAAATTGAACTATTGCTACCACTGTTCTGTGCTGCCTAGAAATGTAGCCACCTTTTAGGTTATCCCTATACTGAAAAAAGAGGTGGTGTGCTAATATTAAGAGGGCTATAATGTAAAATCCTAGCGGAAAGAAAAGACGGTTGTGTTTTTTTACCTCAGTATAGTTAATGGCGGGTATACCTTATGTTGGTAATGCTTTATAGGGTTGACCTCAACTTGCTATGTTGAGGTAAAAGCTATTTGTGCCTTGTTTCCATTAAGAACTATGTTGAGTTAGCTAATTTAACATAGTGGTCTTGAAATAAAAGTGACACATCTCTTTGCAATAAAAACACAGGCTTAGTCCTCAAAGCTTATCAGCAGCATACAATGAGTTCCCCTTTTCCAATCAAAAATCTTGTATTATTAATTTACTGCTTGTGACAGGTGTGAGATCAACAGCTCAGGGAACTGATGCATTCTGTTTATACACTGATCAGGTCCACAAAAGCGTATAATCATGGAAGTTTCTTGACCTGGTTCTCTGCCAAAGTGCCTCAGCCTTGACCTACTGGGGAATCTAGGCTCTTAAATCACTTAATTGTTGTCCTGTGCTCAGGCTGCTAACTGGTTCCAGTTCTTAATGTCACGAGCCAAATCAAAATTGTTTTCTGAATGCCACAAATATCAGAGAGATTGGAGTTTAGACCAATCTCTCAAATACTACTGCTGCTATTTAGACTTTGGAAAAGCAGCTGGCACCCAGCCTGCTGCTGCTAACTGACAGCTCAGCTCTGCCTGGTTTTTCTTAGAACAGAGTACACATCAGTGAGCTTCCTCCATCCTGTATCAAAAGACCTACTGGCATTTATGCAGCAGCCAGCTACTCTCCTTCTTCCAAACCACTGTGAGAAAAGAGAGAAAAAAATCCCCTGACTATTGCTTGAGATGGTGTGGGGGAAGGGTGCAGTGTTCACAGCTCAGAAGTGACTGGGAACTCACACAGAGGGTCCAGTGTCTGATTTATTTTTGTCTGCTCTAGTCAAGGCTGAGTGTGACAAGGAAGAAGCCTTTATTTGAGTCACAAGTCATACTATAAGAATACAATACTGTTAATTCTATAATCTGGAGGGGGATACAAACTTTATTCCCAGCTCTTCTTTCCTTGCCCTATGGCAAGAAGGAGAAAATAAGTTAAGAGTACATGGTCCTTTCTCCTCTGGCATAGGTGACTGGTGCCTTGCAAGTCTGAGGGGCACCAAATCACCAACCGGGAGTGGGGTCCCACAGCCGCCATCGCTGACTGGGGGGGGGGGAATCCTCCAGTGGCCGATTACTGAGCCAGTGGCAAAACTGGAAGTGCACTTCCGCCTGGCAGTTCTGGTTTCATGGCTGACGCTTCCAGGGGGTGTACGGCCGATCTCGGGTGCATGTGCACCTGCGTGCACCCCCTATGCATCGCTAATATCCTCTGGCCTTCTCAGTAGAGACAGATAATCTGTCAATCATCTCATCCTTTTCAACATGGCCCCATCTACTGATACCTCCTCCCCACTGCCCAAAGACTGAGAAATTATCTCATTGTTTGTTCATGCTCTCCTTCTGTCTGTCATATTCACCTATTGTCTTTTATCTTATACTTGGTATGTGAACTCTTTGGCCATCATGAGCAGAATGATTATGACAGCCAAAAGACTGCTCTTTTTCTGACACTTCCTGTGTCCACATATCTTTACACATAAGGTTCTAAAACTCGCAGGCATCCCTGCCAACCTGTGTATTGTGCAGTTCTGATTGAGTCTGTGATATGGAAAACTGTCCACTTAAAACTGGACTATGACCATTAGACTGGTCCCTGGGCAGCTCTTACCTAGTGAGCACATCTACACATGCATTTATTGTGAAGTTACTGCACAGTAAGCAGTTTTTAGGCTGGGTCTACACATGCAGCCTTTAAAGCGTAGTAACAGTGTGTGTGGACTGACTTGGGACTAAAGTCAGTCCTAAGTCAGTCTACACACAGTGTTACTGTGCAGTAAGGCATTTACACGTGCATTACTGTGCAGTAACTAATTGAATATAAATGTGATGTCTGCATGATGCATCATGCAGGTATCAAATTTACACTCAAGTCAGCGTAAGTCACCATAGTTACTGTGCAGTACAGGCATGCATGTGTAGACACGCACCTGTACTACACAGTAAGTTTTGGTTACTCTGCAGTAACCTAAATTACCAAGCAGTAACTGTGCATGTGTAGATGCACCCAGTAAGTTGGCTCCAAACCAAGGGCTGGGAGATAAAAGGCAATCCAATTACCATGACCTGACATTATTTTGTGCCCCTCCACCTCTCCCTCAGGTACATGTAGATTAGAAAATTACTATTTACTTCACCATGGCTATCTCCTGAAGTAATTTTAGTTCTGCTATAGTTTGGACCATATGATTACATAACATTATACACAGAAGCAATAGAGTTAGTCATCCTCTAAGCACATTGTAAAATAGTTTTTGCCTTAAATTCAAGAACTGTGATGAAGTAACATAATTACATACCTTTTTCAAGATTACAATAGCCAGTGAACTCCTCTATAAATCTTCAAGGGTTAATTTTCTCAAAGCAAGTATTCTGAAGCACTGGTAGATTCAGCAGGGGGAAAAAGCCTTTGAAAATACCCAGAATTTGTGTCAGGAAATATGTAAAAAATGGTAACCCCCCATATAGTTAAAGATCAAGGGAAGGAATGAAAGATTAAGCAGCAGATGAGATGATAGACAAGATAATTACACAGCATTAAAGCCTCAGATTTATTTTTAAGATGTTCAAGCTCTATTTAGAAAAGCCCATTGCTAACTTTTATGAATCTAAAAGGAATTGTCTTTTAACGTTGAAGAGCAATGTGATTAATGAAGCCAAAATGTCATCATTCTGTTTTGTAAAAGACACCCTATGGTAGCTGGCCATAGGGTACAATGCTGGCATAAATAAGAGACATAGGGCTGGAAAGAAATGAGATCTCAGGTTCAAGAGAGCAAAATACCCCAAAACTAGTGGGTCACCTTTTATGCAAGTGAATGGGAACAATGATGGGAGCTATGTATCTCCTTAGTGTTTCTTGTGGGTTATAACATAGGACAGGTATCATCTCACCAGGGAGCCAGACTGTTCAATTATCACAATGCTGTTGTGTTGAAAAGGAAAAAAATTATAATTCAAAGATGGGAGATGCAGAAGTGAGTGCCAGAGAGAAAGTATCTGAAGTATGACTGCAGTGATTCTGATATGCAGACTAAGGAAATCAGGAAGTGTATTTATGGGGTGGGCAGAATTGAATTGGTGGTTTGGAGAAGAGAGATCAAGAATTGAGCCACAAATTAAGGAACTGGTGGGAGAAAGTGTAAGGGCCAGAAAACAGACTTGTGGTGCAGAAAATGGGTTTTTGAGCAGTGACTGTGTTAGAACGAAGGCAGAGTCAGGTTCATGGATCATGAGGTAAGAAAATGCAAAAATGGAGTGAAAATGAAGGCTATGGAGAGAGAAGGCAGAGTAGGTGTGGGTGAATTGGTTTTAGAACAACTCTGGTAGAGATAGAAAGGGGTGATTTACAAGAGAGAAAATAAAAAAGACCATAAAAAAGAAAAAGATTGAAAGATCCAAAAGGAAAAAAAACTAGGGTGAAAGAAAAATATTCTAGTATGTTTATGTACATGTCTGGGAAGTAAATAAGGGTAGTTATGGCCCTCTGATTTTGGTGGATAGGGCTTGGTAATTTATTATAATGTAATGTGTTTATTCTGGAATTCAAAATAAATCCCCAGTGGAACTGAATTTTTGATGCTAGCTGTGAAAGGCTTTACAATCTTCTAAGATGTGGTACATTGCACCTGACACGTTAGTATTTTCTAGGGGAAGCCCTGAACACTGCACCCCCATTCATTTTTTAGATACTTCCCACAAACCCTCAGTCTCTCACTTCCATTCAGGGAAGGTTCAGATTTGGGTCAGGCATGTACTGTCATCCAGAGGCAGAGTCGTACAGTGAGATTTTTGGACTTCCCTCTCACCTCTCGGCAGAATTTGTTTGCAAATAGAAGTGCACTAATGCAGCTATAATGCTTCCAGTTCTGCAGCTGTCCTGAGAGGTTTACAAGCTCCTCTGATCACACTCCTGGTGACTGCACCCTGTACGGCTGTTTCATTTGCACCCACCCATATTATAGCTCTGTCCAAAGGTAAAGTTCTGAAAGGAAGCAGCAGGGAGAGTGGTACTTTGTGACATATGAAGCAGCTGTTTGCCGGTTGTGGCACATCACTAAAGCTCACCCATACCTTTTACAGCAAATCAGAGCTGAAAAGCAGATGTATGACTTGCCTGTTGCTTCATTAACTTCCATGACTCAAAATGCTGAAACCCCATTACATTTGGGATAATGGGTATTCTCCATATGTGAGGTTCTCTGACTTACATATGTATGCATCAGTCCATTAAAGTCTAGTAGAGTTAGACAAGAGAGAAATTTATATAAAAATAACTGAAAGAGCTTGCATTCATTTTGATCGCCAAACCTGCCCCCCTCCCCCACCCAAATAAAATTAAGCTGATGTCTGAAAACTTGCCAGACACATATTTGAGGTTATTCATGCTGAGAGTGGATTTGAAATTCTGATGTGGTAGCATGAGCACCATGAGTCAGTCAGTTTCCTTTTAAAATGCACTAAATAGCGAGTACATTTATCCCAAATACTCAAACAATGAAAAAAGAGAGAGAAAGAGAGGAAGACATAAATAAATGAAAAGGTAAAATCAGAGATGAAATCATAAATGAATTGGAGGCTGACAGACGGCAATTAGAAGGTGGGAGAAGAAAACAAAGTTTTGAACAGAGAAATATGGAAAGAACAAAAATCTACCATGCCTCAGAGAAGACATTAATAACATAGGAAGGAGAGAAGTAAAACAGAAAAAAAGAGTTAGAGATAACAAGGAATGGAAATAGGGGATAAATCATGGAAAACATTTGAACAGAGCCTGCACCTTCTTTTAGTCATACACATGAAATGCTGACAGCAGAAAAGACTAAACCAAGTCACTCATCAGCATGTAAAAGCGGACCACTGATTTATATGACAAAAACTAGGAGCGTAACTTATGCCTGAAACTATACAGTTGATCCAATAAAAAGATACCGCCCCAAAATACCCCTGCCCCACATATTTCCTCGACCGTCACAGCTACAATATCATTCCAACACTATCACAATCTTAGGATTGATAGCAGAGGTTTGAAGTTCTGGTCCTAAGGTAGAGAAAGATTTATTTTTGTTAACCTCTGTTGAATTTGACTTCGTTGTCTTTTGTGCAAAATGAACCCTTTTGGTCAGTCTTGTTATATGTTGACTTATGTATTCTTTCACTCCCCAAGTGCATCTGTTAATGTTGTAAGGATGTGGAACTAGTTCAGTTCACCACAAAATGCCAGTGTGAGTAGCAACTCTATATTAGTAGACCAGCTTTATCATTGGGATGAAGGGTTGGGCTGCAATTGCATGATGAAAACCTACTTCTTTAGCAAAGAGAATAGGGATTCTCTCTAACCTTTACAGCTGCTGTGTGGTGCTGTGAATTAGAACATACTTGCTGACTGGACTCCCACAAAGCATGGCTTTCTCCTTGCTCTAAAGGTGGAAGAAGGTGAGTGGGAGCAGTTCAGATCAGACTCTGCAGATCTCTGAATCCGAAACAATAACAAAAAAAAGTCTTTCACTGATGCTGTTCCCACTAAAGGCAATGGTGTATCCTCCATCACGCAGCCTGGCTGAGATCTGCTTTAGTCAGTCTATAGACCTCATCTTGAGGTTGCTGAAAAGCAGAGTTCTTTTATGCAGGAGAGGGAAGTCCATGTATTATCCCTAATATGGACAATTTACATTTTTGTGGAAGTTTGATAATCAACCTATTTCAACCCAAACCCAAAACATTCTGATGGGTAAATACTAGTGCATTGCAACATTAGAGTTTTTCTTGGACTACCTCTATGATGCTGCAACATGGTCTCTGTGGCAGGGCACTGCTTGTGCCTGCCACTTTAAGGGCCTGAAGCCAGCAGCCGGCAGGTTCCTGATGAGGGCAGCCATTTTGGATCCAGGGCTGCCCATGTAAATAGGGCATTTTGCTGCTAGAAGGTCAGGCAACAACATCGCCTGGCTACAAGGCTGCTGGTATCAGCTGCAGGTAAGGGCAGGAGCTGTTGGGGATGGACAGGAGGCTCCTGGTCCTGTGTATGACCTAAAACTGCACCCTGCTGGGAGTGGGTGGCCTGGTGGGGCTCTCAGTGGTGCAGGAGCCCCCAGGAAATGCCAGGCCACTTACCACCCCAGTGAAAGGTGGGTTGGAGTGCCTTAACCCCAGCTCCCACCTTCAGTTAGTTCAGGACATCAGAGGTAGAAGGGGCCAGGTACGGCTACGGCCACCTGAGCCCACCCAAAAAGGGAAGCCCCGAGACCCCGAGTAGAGGGGGTGCATTGTGGAGCCCTGAGTAGAGGGGGTGTAGTGTAAGATCTCAGGGTAGCACCATGATCTGCTGCTCCAGGAGGGGAGTGAGAGCCCCTGTGAGACCCTGGAGCACCAGGCGTGGTGTGGGTCACCCCATCTCCCCACATCCAGGAAGGGGGACCCAGAGAGAGTGTGGGGCTAGTGAGGCTGAAGGTAAAGTGCCCCCTTGATTGGCCCATGCTGAGGCCAGGACCAAGAAGGTCAAAAGGGCCAGGTGCCCACTGCGAGGGGCACCCAGAGCTGTAGGCCTGGGACCCTGCCTGGCCTTGGAGGTGAGGCCAGGGCCTGTGTGTGGCCAAAGGTCCTAAGTGGGGACCACGCCAAAGAGGGAAGCCAGCTACAAGGAGCTCGGCAGCCTGAATGAAGGTGGCGTAGGCTGCCTGAGCAGAGAGATCAAAGGAGGGTCCTGCTGGGAGGATTTTGGAGCCTAGTGTGGGGCTGGTGTGACTATTAACATCTGGATGCCATCTGTGAGGCATGGGCTGCGGTGTAGGGCAGGTACAGAGCTGCAGATAGTACCCCTGACATCGGGGCAAGAATTGGGCAGCTTAATTAACAACAGTTAATAAATTAGCAACAAGTCGTGGCGGGTGAGAATGCAGGCAGTTAGCCCAAGAACAGGTGGGTGGGCCACAGGGAAATCAGCCCCAAGAAGTCCCCCTGTTACAGTCTCCTTTCTTAAAGAGGTATGGTGGTATGGTATAGGAGTCCTTGGCCATGGCACGTTATGGAAGATGTATTCCAGCTAGGGAGTTAGGTCTCTAGTGAATGGAAACTACAGCTCCCATGAGGTATTATGACAGTATTTATAATGGCGAGAAAGATTTGCACTTCACCAAGTCCTGTGTAGCATATGTAGCACATGGAGATCTGCAGGATTCAATCATACTATTGGGCTACCACATGAAGCAGAAGCTGATGACCAGTTGAGATTCCACCTTCTTAGTGCTGTAATGTCCACATAAGCAGTCTACACCCTTAGCTGCACAGAAACCCAGACACCAGGCTCCACTTGTCACTTTCTGTCTAGCAGGGCATGAAATTAGCAATATCTTGCTGCACCTGCAAAAGTTAATGAGCAAAAATGATATCAGAATCAGTGCAATATTTTCCTCACCATTTCTACTGGAGAGAAAACTAGCATATATGAAGACCCTCTTTTTCCAACAGAATGAAACACAGGGTAATTTCTGATGGGAATCATGACGTATTTATTTCTGGGAAGCTGTTGTTTCACAATAGTAAAGACAAAGCAGCACTACTTGATAACTACAGAAGAATAAGAGTGCCAGGCACTGAAGGAAAAAGTAAAAAATAGGTTCTTTTCAAAATACCTAAAAGACTTGGGATTAGGCCATATTACTTTCTTACCATCAAGAATCTGCTACAATTGAGAGGTTAGAGAGAGATTTTCTAAGATATCATATTACTGCCCAATAACTTGTATCCTATGTTGGGTCCTGAAAAGAAGGATATGACTAGCATTTTGTCAATTGCTTGTCACCTGGCTGCTCTTGCTACCACCAGTGATCTATTCAGAGTGTCTTTCTACCACCAAAAGACACACATCTCTCCATAAAGTGGAAATTCTATCATTCATCTTTGTGAATTGACACATGCCTCCCTAGAAACACATCCTCCAGGCATCACTGGAGTGGAGGGAGGATGGCACTGGGGGAATTTTTATGCACTAGATCCTCTTGTTGCTCATACCCTGACTTCTGAAAATGCAGTATGTGGAGGTGTATCCCTCGGCACACTCCTTGGGGTGAACAGAACAAATGTACAACAAGCTTCAGGCGTCAGTTTAAATAGTATCATCATCTGGACTGATTATATCTTTTATTTGACTTTTTGCATTAGAGGCCATCAACAGCAGGAGAGGAACTAGCCTGCCAACTGCACTTATTGTGCTAAAAAATTGAACAGTGCATCCAAATGGAGAACAAATAGATGACTGGTATGGTAGCAGTAGACTGAGAAAGACCTTGAAAGTGAAAACAAGTGATCTTCAAAGACTGTGGTAATGTGGTTGAAGAGATGGCTAGGAAAATGGGTTTTGCAGGACTATTCCAAATTGATATGAGCAGGACAAGGTTATATTTGTTAAGGCCAGAGTGAAAGTTGTTGTAGCAACTAATATGACAGCATGGATTAGAATTTTAATTGCATGGATGTTATACAGAAATAATCTGCCAGATTTACTCATATTTTAAGTGTGGGGATTTGGAAAGAGGTTCACGTTAAAGAGGCCATCCAGGTTATGACCCTCAGTGACAGGCTTCGTTGGTGGTTTTGCCCACTGTGACTGAGAAATGTGGTAGCAGAGAGGGGTTGTTATTAAAAGCCTGCAAAAACAGTAGAAAGAAATCAATTAGGATTACCATGGCAACAACCAACATTTTTACATGCAAGAAGGAAAGAAAATAAAACAAGGAAACTAACAAAACAGAAAATGATTGAAATATTATGAGATTATAAATAAATATAGTAGAATCAACTTTCTGGAATGTGAGGGTCTGTCATCCATTTAAACTGTAATTTCAGGCAAAGCAAGTGTTTTACATTCTTATTGACGCAAGATGAAATTTTAAAATATTATTAAGGAATTTAATTATATGTAGAAAGTTAAAAGGATTTTCAGGAAACTGAGGTCTGAGAAGGTAGAACCATCATATAAAATGAATCTAATGAAAGTCTATATAAGCGTCTCTTAGGGTCCTTTCTCTTTCTGTACCAGGGTATAGAAAAATTAGATTATGAAAAGCATTTTTCATCAATAATTTGGAGACCTAATGTAATAAACTGGAGACTCCAAACATATTTACATAGTAACTTGACTGCATGCCTTGTCTACCCCTAATGCCCATTGGCTATCATGCGAGGTTGGTGAACCAAGGTCACCCTTTTAAGTATCAGTGACTTGGCACAGTGATCAGAAGTAAATTCTGCTTTCTGTTCAACACTTCTGAGGTTGCTGAATGTGCACAGGTGTGAATGAAGACAGAATAATGTATTAACTGTGGTCTTAGGTATTAGTTGTGGCAGAGTAAGGTATTTAATTGTGTTCTCTAGTAGTCTCTCCCATTTTGTCATTATTTTGTGTGCCAATAAGCCTGTTGTGACTTAAGAGTAATAATAAAGCATAATTCATTAGCAAAATTCAACTTCTTATTATATTATATTGTTACTGAGAGAAAGAGAAAAGAGTAAGGCTGAACAAAGAGGGGATGGGGTAAAAAGCAGGAAGAGATCTAAGAGGTAGAAATGGCATGGATAGAGAATACAAGCCAATGCATTAAATGTACTATTCGTAACATTAACATGTTTTGGTCAAGGTTTGCTGGAACTGCATCTTATCACCCATATGATCAAACTGTTGCTCCTCAGCCACTCAGTAGGAGGTTTGGGGGATTCTGCAAGTCAGTTTCCTATTCTAAGTAGAAACGGAGATTAGGTATTTTAACGTAATTCATTTACATAAACACCCCTATGTTTCTTCAGAGTTTTGAACCAAATCCTGCAGTATGATTGCTTAACACTCAGCTCTCTTCCAGGCCTACCCACTGAGTTTTATAGGTAGAAAACCTAAGGACCAGAACTGTTCAACTGGGGCCATATAGTTAGTCTAAGCACCACCATTGTTTTTTGTAAAGCTACTTAGCAGTAGAAAATAAAGTCAATGTTTTAACTGACAGAGAGAATAAGTTAAGCATGCTTAATCTCTTTCTCTTCCCATCATTTGATATGTCTAGAGCAGAAGAGAGACTACACTGAGCTGAAAGTTGAGCAAAACAGTTAAATTGTCAATCCATTATTATTTGTCACTTACATTGTGGTAATGCCTGAAGACTTCAGTCATGATGGTGGCACGCTGTGCTGGGCACTTTGTAGAATGTATTTTATTTGCGCAAACAAATATGGCAAATAAGTTAACACTGATCTTGCTTTGGAAATGTTCTGTCATTGGGGAGAAATGAACATGTGCCCTCATCCTAACTTTGTTAGCTTGAATTAGCAGGGGAGGATCCTGAAAGATTATGCAGGACATTACTTCTGGACCCTTGAGCTAACCTTTTGTTGTTATCCCTTTATTAATAAAGGGTGTTAGTAACACTGCATGGTCAATAGCAATAGTAATTAATAGTGGCATTAACCTACCATGATTATAAAGGAACAGGTGTTGTATGCATTTATGACCTTCAGGTTCTGTATCTATGTTTGATAGATAACAGAGAAACATAAAATACTAAAAACACAGGAAGCTTTAGTTATTTAGAGCTTGGGAGCCTGTCTACTTAGCAAGCTGGACACAGGGAGCAATTCAGGTTTGTCCTTCTTTTTCTTCATTGACTACTGATTGAATACTGGCGAAAGCCAAATTTTCACTATTCTCTTCTAAAGCTTGTCATGGGCAGTTCAAAATTAGCAGAGACCTCACATTTCCCTTGCTGCTTGGAAGGAAGGATAACAACCAACTTCAGCATATTGATATTTTTTGTTTTGATTTCCACCAAAAGTGGAATCTAACTCAAGGACTATGAGGAACTCAATGTATATTAACTCAATTTAAAACTTAAAGTAGTAAAATTTATTCATATAAATAAATACAAGCTTATTTCACCTCTATAATAAAGACTTTCTTCAAACTAAGATTAATTAGCCTTATTTAAAACACTTCTCAATTTAGGTGTTTACTGGCAGGTGACTCATCCTTAAAACTTCAATAATAAAAAAATAATAAATCCTAAAGCAAATAGGGACTGTTTAATGTATCAGCCCAAAATATCTCCTAAATAAGCTGTTACTTTTTAACTTCAACATTATAAACTCATGATTAGTATCTCTTTCTTCTTGACAGAAAAATAAGTAGCTTTTTATAGGATTCAAATAAATTTCTCCTTTCAGCAGTCCTAGATATCCCAAATTTATTTTCTGAACAACTGTCTCTAACTAATTTTCTATAGTCATGGGCTAGTAGCACTTTTCTCTTGGACTATTTATGTTACGCTGTGGGCACATCTACACATGCAATTAATGCGTCTGAATTTTCTGCGCAGAAAATTCAGGCTCATTTATGTGCTCCCGGGTGCACATCTACATGTTGGGAGCAAATTGCACTTGACAGGAGCAGTCCAGTCCAGGGCCGTTCCTGTCCTGCTCTGCCTGTCTGCAGCAGCAAGGAGGAGCTGCAGGCTCCCCCAGGTTCCTACCCCAGGGGCTGGCAGGGGGCTTGGAGGCTGGTCCTGGTCTCTGCCAGACAGGGAGAGCTGTGCCAGCTACAGGGGCAGCTGTCTTCCTGGCCACATGGGGATTGGGATGGATCCTGATCCCCATGTGGATGGGGAAAGCTGTGCTGGCCCACCAGTCCTGATCCCCACATGGTGGGAAGACAGCTGCCCCTGCAGTCTCCCCACAATGGGCCACCTGCTGCCAGGGCTGACCAGGAGCAAATTGCTCCCAGTCAGTGTCTACACATGCATTACAGCATATTAGCTAATGCACCATTTATCTAGTACCTGTATGTGTTGGTACTAGCAAACAGCACATTAGACTAATTTAATGTGCAATAAGTCCTGGACATGCATAGACAGTGATGCTTTACTATGCATTGGATAAGTTTAATGCACAGTAAATGCATCTTGTATGGATGCATCCTGTGGGGAATAATGGGCACTGAACAGAAGAAAAACAAATCTTCTTTAAAGTCCCCTGCAGATACTGCTTTGCAGATGTAAATAATATTGTTTAGAGCTTATGAGTATAGTGATACTGAACTATTGAAATTTCTAGAATAAATTAGATACACAGATGGACAGGCAGCTTGGATATGTAGTTCACCTCTTTTCTCAGGAGATTACCAGTTGAAAGTAAGCCTTAGGGCAAGTCTATAGCTGACAGAACCTGACAGAAGTTTTCCAAAAAGGCAAAGTGAGACACAAGGAAGTTGTGCATTTCTCCACCAAGCTGTTTCAGGTCTGTGTTTTTCTGACCAGGGCCTGTAAGGAGATTGTATGAAGTTGTTCTACAACAGGGATGGGCAAAATGCAGCCCGGGGATGTATGCGGCCCGCCAGGCCATTCTATCCGGCCCACAGGGCCCCTAAAAATTTTAGAAAATTAATATTAATCTGCCCTGGGCTGCCTGTCATGCAGCCCTCAATGGCTTGCCAAAACTCAGTGAGTGGCCCTCTGCCCAAAATAATTGCCCGCCCCTGTTCTACACACAAATATTTTACAAATATTTGTTTTCCCTCATAAAAATATAGAACATGACGATGAAAAATTCTGCATTGCTTGGAATCAGAAGACTGATCTGGCTTAGCAGGGGATTGGAAATAACATTGTTAAAGAGTGGGAGAAAACTGAACACAGAAAACTTGTACAAACTTGAGCCAGCAACCCATAGAAAAGTGAGAGCAGAAGACCGATAAAAAGAGAAATGCTAGGAAGCAGAGGAAAAAGAATGTCAAACAACCAGGGCAGTGTCTGAAAAAATAGGTAGTTGGTAAGCTAGCCAACTACTGAATTCCAGTGAGGTTTTAGAGCCAAAAATTCCAAGAAACAAGGATGGATTCAAGAAAAGAAAGCAATCCAGGGAGGAAAATCTATCTAAGGGGGTAAATATTAGGTAGAAGCTAAAGTTAAAGGAAGTTATAGGACCTGCAGAGGGCAAAATCAGTACTGAAAACAAAGAGAGAGGCACAATAAAGAAAAATCATATAGCTAATAATATAGCTAGACCAGAATGATGATAGAAGAATGTTATTGTTTGGGTTGCCGCTTGGTTCAATTTTGAAAATGAAATGCAGGATAATGTGCTTTCTTGGAGGGGTGGGGGGGTTGTTTTGTTTTGGGTTTTTTTTGAGGAGTCTGACATATTAGGGTTTGTTATTCCCTTAAGCAAGTGGTTATTGGGGCAATAGTCTTACAAAAGTGCTGTATTTCTATCAGCAGTCTGCAAACGCATACATTCTCTTCATTGACAGATGAGCTTAACATCCCAATTCCCTCTCTTTCTATTTGTCTTTATGTTCTCTTATGTCTTGCAGAAACAAAGCTTGTAGTGTGGGACTGTTCACAATTCAGACCCGTCCTACAGATTTGGAACAGGTGGCTGGGCACTTAATGGCAAAAAGAGCTCTTAGAACTGGAATGCAGTCAGCCAGTATGTGAGAAACAACAGAGCAGCACAGCATCCAGCCAGCGAAGTCTGAAGATTATAGGTTACTGAAGAGCACTGCACTTTTCAGAGGGAGAGAAAGAGGGTGAAAATGGAATAAATGGGGGAAGGGACAAGACTGAGAGAAATAGAACAGTTGGAAACTAGATCTGGCAAGTGCAGGGTTGGAGCAGTCAGGAGAGAGTCCAAGGGAGTGAGCAAAAGCTTGCCAGCCCAGTAATCACAGACTGAGGAAGATATTTAAAGCTGAGGAACCTATAGAGTACAAAAACAGTACTAAGAGCAAACCCCTATAGGGAGTGTGAGGGAATACTTATTAGTCCTCTATGAGTCTGTCTGAGAAGATAAGGTCTTCGGAGCTTTACTGTTTCTTAGTGAAGGGCGCACACAGAGCCACAGATAATTTCACATGCTAAATCAGCTGCTGCTGTTTTTACCATGTAATATTGACAACACAGTGGCCGGCACTAAGAGGCTCTCTGCTTAATCCTTTCACAATAAAAACAGTAGTGAAAACAGTAGTATTCCTACTTCACACCATACATATATCATTAGAAATTGCAGATTATTACTGAATAGCAGGCATCTGTCAATGAGCATTATAGAGTGATCCATTATGACTTTGCCTGCAATACCGGCTAAAGCTAATTTTCACCTTTGAAACTGAAACAGATCATGCAGAAGCCTGTAAATCCTTTAGGGCACATTGACATAACAGAAGGACATGCACAAAGGTTGAATTCTAGTGACGCACAGGCCTTGATTTGGCCCTCTGCACCCAAAGTGAAAATGCTCATGAAAGATTCATTCAAGCCAAATGTACAAGAGTGTTGCCTGACAAGTTTTTAGAAAAGAAATATGCCATCTTAACTCAATGCGACACAGCTTCTTTTTTCATTTTTTTTAATTTCAAAACTAAACTGTAATAAATAAGCAAATAGAAAAGTGAAATAATGCAAGATTGTTAATACAAACTGGGCACTCCACTGATCACAGTGTTCTCTAATGCTTAGGAAAATAGTCTTACAATGTGCCATTGCCTAAGCTGTTGAGCTCTTAGGAATGAATAAACACCATATTTTCCAAAAGTTTCTGATTTATTCATATCTTACTGGTAATCTTTTCTGAAAATATGAATTGTTTTGGTTGTACTGCCTTCTTTCTAAGGAGATCAAAGCACCTTACAAAAACAAATGTATTAGGTCTAACAACACCATAATGAGGTAGGAGAGTACTCTGATGCCTTCTTCACCATTGGGGAAGCAGACTGAAGGAGAGGCTAAGAGATGTATTTTCAAAAGCAACCTTTAACTTGGGCACTTTGGTAAAAGAAACATATGATAACTTCAAACCACTAAACTATGTGAGTGTCTCATATAGTTACGCAGAATTTGGAGACTGTTCACTTCAGAGTCCTGCCCAAAGTGACCTAATAAGTTGTAGCAACTCAAATGTGCTTCTTCCCTTTCTATTTCAATGGTATACGCTGTTTTCATTGTAGGCAGGCAGCCTGTCCTAGCAGATGGCTCACCACACTAGAAGCCAGTCAGTACTTCTTTTCTCTCTTCTTAACCTGTGCCCATTACTGCACTAAGTGCATGTATTCTATTCCCAGGTGTCTCCTGGTCCAAACTTTCTGAGCTTCTTTCCCCATCATCTGTAAAATTAAGCCAATGATACCTATCAACCTTTGAGACCCAAATGCAAAATATTACTAAAAGATACATGAGAAGTATAAAGAGTCGCATATCCAGAAAGCTGATGCATGAAAAGCTTCAGAGAAAGGAAATATGCCTGGAGTATATCTATTGATTTTGAGATAATACTCATCAGCCTTATCATTGAACCTTTTGCTGTGATAGAAAAGCTCCTGCTCATGCATACAAGTTCATGAATAGCTGATTCAACCCAACTTTGACAATCCTGTAATAAAGCAAGAAGAATGGCAGCTCAGGATCTGTCCTCACATTCTTAGTCTGTGGACAAACAGTGCTTAGCACAGCTGAAGATGAGAATCCCAACATGATAACTGTTCCCAGCCCAGGTGCGCTGTAAGCTCAGTATGGTTCCAACCTCCTACTGCAGTTCTGGGAAGCCTGGAGGCTGCTTTAGGCTATAAGAGCTGCTGGCGGTCCCAAGCAGCTGCTTTAGGAGTTGGGCATTACTAGCAAGGTCAACGGTGTATGGTCACCATAGCAGCTCCTATATGAGGATAGAAAATCTACCAGTGGTTAGGTATAACAGTGTTAGGGCAGCTTGTACTACCACAGCAGCAAAAAGCTGCAGCAGTGTGCCTGAAGATCTGGCTTAAGAATTTTACACAGGGTTGATAAATTTACTAAAATACAGTAGATAATCCATAATGACTGACAGTAACGGAAGGATGGGTTTTTCTTACATAACCAGTCTAAGCTAGTCTATTATTAGACATTTGTCACTTACACTTATTTAACTGGGTCCTTCTTAATTTCTTTGTACATGGCAACTCTATCATCTGAGACCACAGCTGTTAGTTCACTTTGTATACTCATCAAGCCAAGCTTGTCTGAGTTACAGTAGATGTCCCCCTCTTTTTCCTGTTGAAGTCTGCAAGGTTCTGCCCAAGAAAATGACTTTCTGAAAAGCTCACTGAAGCTAAATAGCCTGCCTGCAGGATTGTGCTGAGGTGCATCTGCTGCTGGTGCCTCTTTAGAAGGCAGTGTATGTGGAACAGTCCAATGGTGTCAGCAAGTGTTATTTGGGACTGCGGGAATGTTCAGGGCTGAGGGGGAGGTGGGAATTTGACCTCTCCCTGTGTTCCCTCTTTCAGCCCACCCTCAATACTAGTATCCTAAATCCCATCCAATAAGTAGGGAACAGCAGCAACCATTGTTGCCCCAGGTCAAGTCTTGGGTACACACTGCACCAAAAGTTTACCATGTTGTTTCTACTTTTGTAGATTTCTAGAAATAAGCAGCCAAATACCCATCTCACTGAAGTCAACAGATATGCTACCTTTAATGTGAATGTGACTAGATTTTTACCAGGCATCTTTCTGTTCCCTCTCAAGAAATATCTGAAGTTCTAAAGTCAGTGGTATTGTACTGAGAACAAAACCCTTAGCCTCCAGGAAAACTCCTTTGTAAGAGACAGTGTGGCCTACATTCTAATGAAAAATATATGAGTGTTTACAATTCAGACCAGTACCAAGTAAACCTAAAGCTTTGCTTCTAGGTCTAGTCAAATGGAAAACAACCTAGAAATAAACAAATTTCACCTTCAGAGAACTGAAAACTTCCACTAAAGTTAATGGGAATTGCAGTTACTGGCAGGGCCCAGTGGATATAACCAACACAGTTTTATTATCATTTAGGGTAGGGGGTGGCCAACATGCATCATGCATGCCATTAGCAGCATGGGCAGCTTCTGTGTTTGGTATGCAGGCAATAAGCGAGGTGACAGACAGAACAGCAGCAGATACAGTGGAGCAGAAAGCAGAGCAGACAGAGTACAGGACAGGAAGCAGAAAGCAAAGCAGCAAATTAGGCAGGGAGCAGCAACCAGAGCAGAACATCAGGCAGGGGAAAGGGATCAGAGCAGCACTCAGAGAGGATGCAGGGCTAATTTGTGGTATGCCTGCCAGAAAGGTTGGCCCCCACTGATTTAGGGTGTGTATACATGTACACTTGAAAGAAAATACTTCTTCTTCTCCTGTTAAACTTGTAGTGATTTTGCTATGTTTGTATTCTTCCCAGCTGGTGCGCAAGTAACGAAGTGTGCATGTACATGAGATGTTTACTGCGGAGGTGACTAATTAGCTCTGCAGTAAACAGCAGGGTAGTACTTGTATTTACAAGAAATTTGTTTATTTGTATTTACAAGTACTACCCTGCTGTGGAGTTTTTTCATGTGCAGCACTGCACATGTAGACACTGCCCCAGCTGGCTGAGGCACAAGGGTGCTTCAGGGTAGGGGGCTGCCTGGTGGCTAGCCCCATGCTGAAGCATCCTTGTGTCCCAGCCAGGCCCTACACATCACACTGAGCCCAGTTGGAGCAGCCCCAGGCTGACCCCCTGGGTCCCCTGGCAGCCAGTGCGGATCTGACCCAGTTAAATGTGCTGTGGTCCAGGCATACATATAAACAGCAGGCCTGGAAGCTTCCCAGGAGCAATAAACTTGAAAGCAATAAGCTCTGGAGTTTACTGCTGCACATTAATGGCATGTATAGACACACCCAAGTAGAATGTAACAACTGCTGCCCTTTTGACATGTTCCCCTTTTGAAACAGCTCCAATTTTACGTGTGTCCATACTCTTTGTGGATGTGCACTGTTTGATTGTTAACACGCCATTCTATATTACATGGTAAGTGGACTGCAATTTAGCAGTAGTAAATTATATTGAAACAATTATGAAAATAAAGAGGCCACTTTAGAAACAAGTAAGAGCAAGAGAAAAAAATTAGACATGTAAATAAGCATATTTTTTCCTGATTCTTGTGTGGTATTTATGCAATGCTGTTGCTCTATTTGCCTGCATTATGAAATAAGTAATATCTATATCATAGAACTAAAAGTTCACATGCCTGACAATGCAGGATTTCCCCCCAAGGTATGTTTTCTGGTGCTTTATCTGCCTTAAAATATCTGTGGTAATGTTAGGTTCCTAGGTTTGTTTTAGATTCTTCAGTTCATAAAACAACTTTGCTAGTTTGATTAGAGGTGAATGGGTGTTTTTACTCAGCTTTCTGGCTCTGGATACAACATGTTTAAAATCACACTATTAGCTTAGTGTAAATGCATTGACAGGTGGTGTTTTAAAAAGTCTGCTATTCCCAGAATATTGTGTTTTTAACAACTCGTGAATCTGTATGTTGCTACAGGCTGAAGTAATTACTTAGACATTCTGGGGAAAAATTGTTATCCCCTCCCCACCAACAATAAGCTATTAAAATCGGCCTTAAAGCCGCTTGGAAAATCTGATCAATAAGTTTGAAAACTGCATTTCTGCTGAGAAATAATACTGGAAAGCACCCCCTTGCAATTTCTCCATCTTTTCAGAGTTGGCAGATAAAAAAGTCAGCAGGTGGAGCTGCTATTCCCTCAGCAGGGCTGATATAAGTTCCTGTGTTGAAAGAAGTCTCAGTTAGAGGCACTCAGTCAGATCCATTCTAGCTCCCCAGCAGATGGTATCAGAATAAAACATGAACATAAAAGAATACAGTCATGGCATCATGTAAAAGTGCACAAGGCAGGGTAAAAAGAAAAAAATGGCATCAATAATGTTTGTCAGCACAAACTGCTGCTTTATTTATTTGAAATTAATAGCACCATTTTGAAGTGATATATATGATCATATTACATCTTGTATAAAGCAGTAATGTGCCCTATTTCTCATGCCTGGACTAGAGAGGTTATGTTGGTGTAAACACATTCATTTGCATAGTTTTCAACACTGAAATATGTGAAGTACATTTTTATGAGAATTGACTTACAACTTAGTATTTTTTCTTCACATTTTGTCACATACTAGCCTCCCCTCCTCTGTACATTAGTATCACTGTTGACTTAAGTCAAAGATCTCAGCTTGGGGTTTAGAATTTCATGTGTCATTATTTTGTAACTATTCTGCCTTTAGCAAGTTGTTAAAATGAAGGTCCTATAATCTTGCTAAATAGCAAGACAGTCTTGGTATGGAAAAGGGGACCCAGTATAGAAAGTATTGAGAACCACTGGCTGAAGGTAGCAGGAGAAAACATAGTAAATCTTGACTATGGAGTATTGTGCCCAATTTGGGGTACTGCGCTCCAAGAAAGAGGTGGGCAAATTAGAAAGAGTCCAGAGGGAAGCATAAAAATGGTTAGAGGCCTAGGAAATAAGACTTGTCAGGAGAGATTGTAAGAATTGGGACTATTTAGTGAGGAGACAAGAAGACTAGGGAACAGGGAGAGAGGCAGTGGGGACAGATGGGGCTTGATAACAATCTTCAAATACCTGAAGGGTAGTTATAAAAAAGATGGAGATAGACTATTTTCTGCAGCTGCTGGGGACAGTACAAGGAGCAATGGTGTTAAATTGCAGTAAAGGATATTTAGTTTGGATATTAGGAAGAACTTTTTCACTATGAGGGTGGTTAAGTATTGGAGCAGGCTACATAGAAAAACTGTGGAATCTCCATCCTTGACATTTTTGAAGAGCAGGTTAAACAAATATTTGCTTAGGATGGTTTAGAAAGGGATGATCCTGTCTTGAGCAGAGGGTTGAATTAGATCACCTCTGGAAGTCCCTTCTAGCCCTACATTTCTATGATTCTGTGATTTACAAAGGGTAACTGGTAGACTACAATAACTCGCTTAAGTCACATCAAAATAAAGTGCTCCAACGTGTTCTGATTAGTGTCTTGTGCATTCTGTGTCCCCGCGTTCCAAAATGATGGCTAGGGTGCTTTAATAAAGCTCATCAAACAAGCTTTAGTTAAAGCGCCTCCACAGCCATTTTGAAACATGGGACGCTGAATACACAAGATGGTGTGGACATTTTAATTACAAGAATTGCTCTAATTAAAATGCCCCACCCCTCACCCCAGAGCATGTATATGTGCCCCTATGTCTATATCTATTTGCATTATTTTAACAGTCCCAAGAAAGTTTCTTGTACTTTGCAATATTTTCTTACTTAACTCAGGCAAAAGTAATAATGAATTAGATTGCTCTCACATCACAGAACACATACGCAGCTTTTATATTTATTATAGTTATATATAGTTATATTTTTATTAAAATCAGTAAATGATTGGTCCTCGTGTGATTTTTTTTTTAGAATGTTGTAGTACAGCGGGCA
>NW_005842145.1:1242186-1242970 GCF_000455745.1 Alligator sinensis
TGGATGTTAAGGGGCACATAGAAAGTAGCTCTTATCTCATTGTGATTATTTACATATGCTCTTTCCTTCTCCTCCCTCATTTCTTCTGCATTTTCTCCTCTATTTCTAAAAAGAAAAATGTTTCTTTTGTAGCAGGCTTACCTTTTCAGAGCTTGGGTATGCTGTTTGATTGGTGGAGCACCCCCACCAATCCGGAGGCAGCACAAGGGAAGCAGTGCCCCACCCTGTTCCAAAGGGAGGGGGCAAGGAGCAGCTGGACCTGATTTGGAACTGCACTGGCCAGATTCAGAGAACTTCAGGGGTGGAGCCCCTGAAGAGTATAAAAGGGGAGCGTGCTCAGCAGGCTGAGCAGATGCCATGAGGGACTCAAGAAGAGTGGAGCTAAGAAAAGCTGGGGACCTCTCCCCCAGTGGGCAATAGGCCCAAGGCTCCTGAAGCCACCACTGGAGGAGCAGCCCTGGGACTGGTGCGAGACCGCTCGGGCTGTTGACGGCGCACAGGGAGGATGCAGGGAGACCTGGCCCTGGGAGCAGTGTGAGACTGCTTGGGCCCATCACAGTGCATGGTTCGGTGCACGGAGCCCAGGCTTTGGGAGCCGCAAATGGCAGCTCACGCCTGCAAACCCGGCAGGGCCAGTGAGCCACACAGTGCACGGAACAGCGCACAGGGCAAGGGCCTTGAGGGCCGCAGTGAGACAGCTCAGGCCCCATCTCCCAGCAAGTGGCCAGGTCCCATGGTGCACAGGGCAGCACATGGCCCCGAGCCTTGGGAGCCAGGGAGCCGC
>NW_005842145.1:1242980-1250732 GCF_000455745.1 Alligator sinensis
GGGTTAGCCACCCAGTGTGAGGATGGCTGGCTAGAGCCTGAAGGGCCCGGCCTGTGCTAAAAGAGCCCTCAGTCCTGAAGCCAGGGCACAGGGAAATAGTAGTGCTGCAGCGTGAGGCCCAGTACCCAGAAGCCAGCAGCGGTGGTGCAGCAGCTGAGAGGAGCTGAGCTCTCGGTGCCCAGAGCAGGGCACAGGGTGGGGAGGAGCCCAGTGGCACGAGAGAGGCCTGGAGAGGTGCTCCAGCAGAGGAGACTCCATCGACCTGTGCCCTGACCACCTCCACCTGAGGGAGTGTTAGTCATTGGGTCCTTGGGTCCCACAGGGGAAACACATTTGGGGCAGGCAACCCCAGAGAAGGGGCTAGGTGAGCAGCCCCCCGCCTAGTCAAGGCCCTAAGGGGAGGGGCCAGTGGTGCTTCTTGGACACCACCCCAAAGGGATCCCATTGGAAGGAGGACTATCTCTTGCCGAGGGTAAGGGTCTATATTAAGGAATAGATGATATTAAGATTGTTCATGTTAGCGCCTTAAATTTTCTAATTGAAATGTTGTATTGCAATGTTGTATTGTGTTGATGCTGCTGAAATTGTTTCATTGTGATGGGTAAATAGTGTTATTTAGGGTTTGACCTTGGTTATTGGTTAATGTTCACTGTGTATATGATATTTAGTTTTATGTTTATGTATATTATAACTCAATGAATTGTATATAGTTAAGAACTTTGGGCTTGGGCTAACTCTACAGAGGAAAGAGGGATCCGCTCAAAATTCTACCATCCCTCTCACAGCACTCCCTCCTGCCTACCCATCCCATCCAATTGAGAATAGGGCACACCCTTGGGTGTATCTGGGTTACGCTTTAAAAAAATCCCTGAAAGTTTGATACTAAATTTGATTGATGTGCATCTTTCACTGATGTACTATACCAGGGGTTGCCAGCCTGCAACATGCATGGCACATGAGGCACAGGCAGCCTCCCTGTGTAGCATGTGGCAGATAGAAGAGGAATCAGGCAGCACAGTGGCAGATAGAGCAGGGAACAAAAAGCAGGGCCCCAGATCACACAGGGGGCACAGGGCAAGGGGCAGAAAGCAGAACAGTAGATTGGGCAGGAGAAGGGGATTGGAGTGTCACATGGGGAGGGCATAGGGCACATCTACCCAGACGGTTGGTTCCCCACTAGACACAGTTGCTAATCCCAAACATTGGAACAATCATGATATTTAAAAAAAAATCCTTCTATTTGTCACTAGGATTTGAGACTTCAGGGGTTATATGTTTTTACGCTTTTTTTTCTTTGCAACCACAATGGAAGAAATTCAAGGTAATGGCATGTTGTTGGCAAAATAGTTGGAAAACCTTAGATATTTTTTTCTTCTGAAAACATTTTCTAAATAGCTCTCAGTTGTTTTTCCATGGAAATAGGAAATCTAGCCACTCAGATGCAACAGGACACGTTGGTGACCATGATGCTTGGAAATACACTTAGAATTCCATTTTAATTCACCTAGAGAACAGAATATTGCAACAAAGTGGAAATATCAAAAGAACTGAAGAGACTGATGTGCCTTCATCAGTTTCTTCATGAAAAGAGAGTGTATGAGGAAAGAAAGAAGGGCATGTCACTAAAGAAGGATGAAAAGGAATAGCATGAACATGTAGGGACACATCAGGAAATCAAAAGCAACAAATGAGTTACAACTGGAAAGAAATGTACAAGACAACAAAAATTGGGACTTTTACACATGTCAGATGGAAAAGAAAGAGCAGAGAAACTATGTGTTTTCTTTTTAACGGAGAAGATAAGCTGTAAAGAAGGCAAAGCTTCTCATTTTTTATTTTGCTTCAGTTTCATACCCAAGCAAAGAAACAAACAAACAAACAAAAAAACTTGCTTCTGACCAGAATATGACCAGCATAAATATAACCAAAGAAGGAGAAGTGGTGCAGATCCTGATAAGCAAACGAGTCAGGAAACTGTTGACAAATTTGAATGAATTTAAGTCAGCAAGGCCTTACAAAATTTACCACAAGGTGCTGAAAAAGCTAGCTGAACATATATCAGAGCCACTGGCAAAAGTATTTGCAAATTCCTGGGTAATAGGTGAAATCCCAGAGGACTAAAGAAAAGCTAATTTAGGAATAATAAAAAAATACCCAGAGAAACAGAGATTATTCAGTCTGACTTCAAAACCTGAAAATTATTATTAGAGAAATGTATAAAATAGTCAATTTAAAATTTTTTGGAGAATGAAAGGGTTATCAATAACAGCCAACATGTTTGGTTTTTTTTAAATCATGTCAAACCAACATAATTTCCATTCTGGCAATTTGGTAGATAAAAGTAATGCAGTGGATATAATATACCTGGATTGTTGACATAGTCTCACTTACCAGTCTCAAAAGGAGGTTGGAGAAATGTGGTATAGGTAGAATTCCCATTAGGTAGATAAATAACTGAATGAACAACCACAAAGAGAAGCTATCAATGAATTGAACTGAGACTGGTTGGAGGTCTCAAGTGACTGTTTAATATTTTAATTAATGAAGTGGTTGCAGGGATAGAGAATACACTGATCAGATTTGAAGTTGAGACAAAACTGGCAAACATTTTGGGATACAGGACTGAAATTCAGAGAGCTGGATAAGTTTGATAACTGGACAATAGACAAGAAAAACAAAATTCAACAAAGACAAATATAAGATGCTATATATAGAAAAAAACAAAAAACAAATGGACCAACACAGAATAAAGGATAGCTGTCTTGGCAGTAGTTCTGCCAAGAAGGATCTGAGGCAGGGGCGGGCAATCATTTTGGGCAGAGGGCTGCTTACCAAGTTCTGGCAAGCTGTTGAGGGCTGCATGGGTAGCCCTGCCTCTTGACAGGTACCCCGCACCCTGTCAGCCACCTTGGGACTGAACGTCCTGCCCCTAACCTCTGATGTTTGCCACTGGAAGTCCCTCCCCTTGTCCCTGGAAGTACTCCTTTGGGGAAGAGGGTGTGCCATCTGGGGGGGGGGAATCAAATTATATACTAAAAATCAAACACCCATAATAATATATTTTAATTTAATTAAAAAATATATGTTTGTCCTGATTTGTGTGTGTTTGTGCTGTATACGTAGAAATGATTGCATACTAGCTCAAATGCAGTCTGACTCTTGTATATTGTGTGGGGTGTGCAGGGGTGATGGGGGTATGACTGCTCCTCAACGGTGCGGGGTGGGGGGGGGAAGTGACCCCTCCCCCTCCTGGTGGCCAGCACTTCCTTGTGCAGCTGCCTGAAGCCCACGCAGGGCTCTCTTGTGTCACTGCTGCCTCTGGGCTGCCCCATGGGGCAGTGGGGGCAGCAGAGAGCAGGCACAGGCAGCCCCATGTGTGCTCCGAGCAGCTGCACCAGGAAGCACCAGCAACAGGAGAAGGGGCCACTTTCCCCCTGCGCTGAGCAGCAGTTTGTCCCGTGCTGCCGCTGTTCAGCCTGGGCCCCTGTCAACTCCGGGCTTGCCTGTCGTGGCTGAGCCATAGCAGCAGTGGCAGCAGCAGCTGGGCAGAAATTGCTGCTTGGCACTCGGGAAAGTGCTCCCTCTTGCCACCGCTGGGCAATTTTTTGGTGCAGCCACCCAGAGCCCACACCGGTTTTCAGCCTAGCTGTTCTACTCTTGCAAGTCACTATACAAAATAGTGCAGATTTTTAAGATTGAGTCTGTTCCATTGAGTCAGTAGATTTTCCATTTTCTTCAGTGGGCTTTGGATCAGACCCTTAGTCAGGAAAGTCCTAGTGATGTGGTTCAAAAAAGAAAGTCCTACCAGGATGCACTGAAAAAAAAAGGTTGTTTATATTCACAAAATAATTGATCTGGCAATACCATGATGCAACAGTTTTACTTTTTGAATAAATTAATATCCATATTGGTCTCTGACATTTATAGCTGTTTGTGCCAAGGCAGATCCAGTGGTGCAAATACACCCTGTTTCTGCTGCCACTGTTGCTGTCCCTGGCTGACCCAGGTGCAGAGGGAGCCTCAAAGCCTCTCCTTTCCTACTCCAGTTATGGGCTGTAGCTCTGTGGGTACCACTGTTGACACTGCTATCCTCAGCCAAGCCCAGCTCCTGCACAATTGGCTCTCTGCAACATGTGGCAGGAGTGGCTCAGTGACTCCCCGCACACCCAGATTAGTCCGGTACAGTGGCAATGGTAGTGGCAGGGGGTGTCCTACAGTGAGCTAGGGGCTCCAGCCATGCCTCACCACCATCCCCCTATAATTTGAGGGGTGGTGTGCTGCACCTTCTATGAAATTCCAGATCCATTCATGTCTTGTGCTATTTATCTCTTTCACTTGCTCTGCTTCTGACAATAATATTTTTCTTGTGAGTTGTACATTTATGCCAAATACACTGCTCATTTTCATTTTGCGACACAGAGGAAAGATGTTTAGGCAATCATAGCACTGGCTAGGCTGCAACAACTTTTTCAGAATTTGACCCTGGAAAAACGCATCAAGTAGCCTAATGAAACATGAATAACTGGTAGCTCATATAATTAGCTATCCTAGGTGGAAAGGCTTAGAAATTAGAGTGAAGCAAGATTATACAACAGATAAAGAAAAACAGTATCAGATTCATTTTGATAGAGCATTGGCAATTTGTTCTGGAATGGTGTTTTTATTTGATCAGGATGTATAAAATAGAAAAAAATCCCATGTGAGATTCAACAGGTAACTTCTACTTACTCTACAATGAGAGATTTTTCAAATTTGTGGATTTAGAGGAAATATGACTTTGGGATGAAAAATATCTCCAGCAAATAATCTTAAAGGAAGTTAATTTATCAGTATCTGAGCAAAAATATTCCAAATGAAATTATTCAAATTCTTGGGGAACATGATCAAGAAAGAAACTATTTCTGTCTATAAAGTTGCCAATTATTCTATTATACAGGACTGCAGCAAGGTGATTAGTAAACAAAAGCAGATGACAACAATTGCTAGATTCATTCTTGCAGAATAAGTGAGGTAAAAGAAGTCAATATCATAACTCAAAGATCATGTTATTGCATTTGTTTAACCTGATATTTGATTGGTGCTGGAAAGACAGAAGCTCTCCTTTTCTGAACAATTAAAAGAAAAAAGAATTCAACTCAGTGACTTAAGAGGTTAAGGTTAAAACAAAGGGATAGGTATGACAGGTAAAACACAGGGGAGTTCAGAAGATAATTTGGGACCATGAAAGAGGATGTTTTTGTCCAAAGCAACACACATTCTTTGAATCTCATACACAACCATGCTATGAATTGTTGAATTGAATCTATGACATTTTCCAACATGGGTCAAAGCGGTTATACCTGCTACCTTGTTGCACCACTGGAATGTAATGTGCCAACATGAGATCAATTTGTTTCCAAAACCTTTAAGTGAAAAGAACTGAGAAAGCTGAAATAATGCTATCCTCCAATTTTAAATGGATTTCAGAAGTCCATGATGCTTTAATTTCAGTTGCCAGTAATTCAAATCCATATGGACCCACAAGAGCCAAAACTTGAATTTCTGGCAAACAAAATCTGCAACTATAAATTATTTTCCATTGTAGCACTTTGACATTATATGCTTGGTGATATTACATCAGAGTCACAAGTGAAAAGCCTCAAAAAGTTGAAGCTATGAAACAGTTAAAACCTTTAGGATTTCTTTGTAATTTGCTGTTCTGATAAGGGGTTTGCAAGTGTCCTCCCTGGTGCTAAGAAACCGGGTGATAAACTAGAAATCAAAGCTCATCATCCAACAAGAGAAGTGACTTGAAGTATAGACCAAAAAGAGAATGTTTGACTGCAAGGATAGAGATGAATTGTTAACGAAGCCAGGAAAGAACTACAAGACCTTTTTTCTATTATGCTTTAGATTAGTGGTTCTCAACCTTTTCAGATGTGAAACACCTCTCAAAAGTCTTGAGGTACCCCTTGCAAAATGCCAGGTCTTTATTTTCAACTTGTTTTTTGACTACAGAAAAATAATCGAGCAATTTTTCTGTTGCAAAGAATTCAGAAAGACCACAACTGGTCAAAAAGCTTTTAACACTATGGATTCCTATTTGAAGTCTCTGGTTTTATCTTGGGAATCATGTTTACTAACCTAACAGTGCTAACATGGCACCTTGGTTGAAAATCAATGCTTCAGATACAACCATGGAGCCACTTTAAGAAAGATACAACTTGAAGAATATTATTGTCTATATGATTTTTCTTTGTATAATCTCCAAAACATTGAAAATGCCCCACAAAGCATTAGAAGATGGATAACCTGGTGAAGAGTCATCCTCTGAGAAAAAATACTCACTTCTGATTGTTAATTTTTAACAAAAAAAATCCTATTTTCCCTTTTGGCGTAAGCCCTGTAAAAACAAATCTGTAAAGTTGAAAACCTCTTGCCCTTATTTAAAATAAAAGTTCCTTAGAGTGTGCAAACTGCAGTAATGTTTAGGAGAGCTACATATAAGACATGAATGACTCATCCAGAAACTCACGGAAATAATTTGAACCACAGTAATTGTCTGATATAACTAGGTAGAGTGGCAAGCAAGTAAAAGAAGATTTCACTGAAATGGCAAGACCCCAGTGAGAACCAGATTTCAATACTGTTTACTACATGGACTGTACTTTACAAAAGAAAAAAATGTCTTCCAGTTTAACCACAAAGTAAATGTGTAAAACGTACAATTAAGTTAGTATTTATCTGTACGTCCTTTGTACCAAAGCACAGAAGCATTGCAGTTGTCCTTTGAACGTGAACATTAGTCCAGATGAATCCATGAGGTTTTTAAGCATAAATTGTCCAGATTTATTGCCAAGGATTTCAGTGCTTTGCAATATTCGGTATCTCTTGTAGACAGGCACACATCTGCAGTGGATTATTAAAACAGTCAATTCTCTTTATCACATTAAGTCTCATTTTTTAATTGGTTATATTTGAAGCCAAAGAATAACTTTCATTGAAATGCCCAGTGCTGCAAACACTTTCTGCATGTAGCAGTACGCCCACTCTGCATTAAGTATTTGCAGGATCAGATCCGGGTCATTTTATAGTTACTTAGCAATTAAAGGGATACTGCCAGGTTTGTTTGTTTTTTAATTAAAGGCTTATATTGACAAGAGATAGAAGTTTTAAAATCTAATTTTACTTTTCACTTCTTACGTCTTGGGGACTGGTTGTGGCAGTTCAGTACAAATATAGGACCAATTTGGGAAATGGGGTTGGTGTGGAAATTCAGCAGAAGTATGACATCCAAACTCATGTTTGCCTCAGGAGCCAACAAACCTACAGTCAGTCCTAAGTACGAGTGTAGGTCTTTTAGGAGACAGAAAGGATTAAATGGTAAATGATTCTCCCTGAAAAGAGAGCTGGTGGAGGGTGGCCAGGAGTTGGAGCCAGAGCCCCGCACGCTGCGGCAGAATATGTCCGGCTGAAGCTCCCCCCCCCCCCCCCACCTGGAGTGGTGTAGCAGGGACAGGAGCGGGAGGAACTGCCACTGGAGGTGCAGGCAGCTGTTGTACCAGGAGCAGCCCAACTGGTAAGCTGTGCATGCTGGCTAGGGTGGGGCTGGCAGGCACAGGCAGTAGTATGGAGCAGACTGCCCCAGGCAGAAACCAGCAGGACTCGGCCCCATGCGGAGTGCTGCAGACCTCACCGCTGAGACAAACTCTGCTGCATGCACCCCTCCCTCCCCTCCTCCTTCCCCGGCTCCCAGGACCTAGCGCTCCACCC
>NW_005842145.1:1250743-1285052 GCF_000455745.1 Alligator sinensis
CCCACACAAACAAATGCACATGCCCCCTACACAAACACCCCCATCCCCTCACTGGTCAAGGGTGTGCAGGGAGTGGATTGCCCATCCTGCTCCAGAACACCACTCCCTGTCCACCTGCCCGCGGCCCCATCACGCATAGGGAGTTTTGGTGAGCTGATGCATGGAGGGATACGAGGTGGTGACCTGGCCTGCAACAGCTCATCAAAACTCCCTATGTAGCCTCTAGGCTCAAATATTTGCCCATCACTTGTTTAACTCATCAAGGATGCTTTAAAAAGAACTTGGGATCATGAGAGCTAATGCTATACTTTTCCATTTTAGTTAGTGTATAAGGTGCACATCTACCCTGCTTTCTGTCTGACTTTAAATTAATGTGGCTAACTACCTATCTGTGTTTTAAAAAGGCCTTGGATGATCTTCAGCGATGTGAACTCACTATATATGACTCAAAGTGGCTCAAGTGATAGCTATTGCTTCATATGACCAGTTCCCTAATTCCTGGTTTTAATTACAGAGGTATGAACTTTACCCTCAGATATTAGAATACCATTAAGTTGCTTTTCCTATTGCAAAGGAAATTATGGCATATGTCAGATCATTATTTCAGTAGTAATTTCACATCAAGCCAAACTGTTTCCTACTACTATAAATTCAGTGTTAAATGTTATTCATGGAATCATTTAAAAAACAGATCAAGGGCTGTAAAGAACAGTCTAGGGCATTGTACCTAATGCCCCCTTTTCTTTCCCTCTCCTTGTGCCTCAAGGGGAACAACATAAGCTGTGGAGAAGTGCAGGTTAGGCAGACTCCAGAAAGCTCCCAGCAACATTTGGCTCTTTTCCAAGCAGCTTGCTCCAGCTGAGAATGAAGGATGCCAATGAAAGCTTTCCAACCCATCCTTAATCCCCTAGGTCCTTAGGGACCAGACTAGAGGCTCTCCCACATGAAAAAGCAGCAGCTTGGAGGAACTTTCTCAGCTTTTTGATATCACAGTGCACTAAAGTCTGAAAATGTTTTTTTCCTATTTGCTGCATTGTCATTGGTTTTCTTTTGTCCAATCCTTTTCCTAGTTCTGTAGTCTTTCAGCTGCCGAGCTTTGACTTCTAAAGGTATTTTTACCTTCTTTTTCTTTCCTTTTATGTATTCCTCCAATTTCTTCCAAGCATTCCTTTTCTCCACTGGAATCCCAACAATAAATGGAACTAAAATCAGTTTAGAATATAGATGAGGCAAGTCTCTAATTATACATATTATTTTTAAATGGGATCAAAATATGTTCGTCTAACACCACACTACATATTTTATCTTCTTTTCCTCCTACTTTTTCTGGTAAACTTTGTCTTTTAAATCTTCCTGTGTATTTTTTGCATAGCACATTTGGAGTTAATAGTTTGTGATTTGCTAATTACAAAATCTAATTAATTTCTTCAGATCTCTTGTAACAGAAACAAGATAACAATTGGCAGCCAGGTTCTAAGCAGCCTGACCCATCCCAAGTCAGGCTCAGCTGAAGAACTATTCCCTGAACACATTACAACTGATAATGGAGAAGATAAATCAAGTGCAGTAGTAACTGCTTAAGCCTCGCTGAGCCCTGTCCAAACTAAATTTATATGCACTTTCAACATGTAAAAAACCCCTCAATATTCTCTGTCCTACAACTATCTTTAACTGTTTTGTTGCCTTGCTACAGAGACTGACTAAATGCTGACAGAGCCATTTCTGCCCCGGATATGTAAAGTAATCTCTTCATATGAGGGAATAAGGTGCTTTTCCATTTTATATTGCTTGACTCAAAGTTCTTCCATTGTAACAAATATAAAAAAAGAACAGAAGTCTCTTCTCTCCAGTCTGTCTGCTGTAGTTCCTCCAGCACTCCTTGCCCCAGAAACACTCCTACAATTTTCTAAAGCATTGCTAATTCTCACCATTTGATGGTGAATCTAGCAATGCAGTGGGTGGTGCATGTATGGGTTCTTTTGTTTGTTTGGAGGTTTTTTAACTTAAAATGTAAAGAGAGAATGACAAATTACAATTTTCCTTTATTTAAAATGCCAACCATTTCCTATTTCTGTCAATGGAGCTAAAGCCACAGAGATGGCTGTAATTGCCTTCAATTATTTATATTTGTGGCTTTCTTTTAAGTTATTGCACTCAAACTAGCATAACTTGAGCAAGAGTTACCACACTAGAAAACAACACATTTTTGCTGTTCAGACCGATTACATTTACAGCAAATGAACTGTTGTAAAATGAACTTCTGTAACCCAAGCTACTGAATCCACCAAAGCATTACTAACTTGAACATCAACAACACTTGAGGTTCAACCTTGCATTAGCTGAACAGCCAGCTTGAGCTTAGAGCACCAATCAAGTTAGTGGGGTTTTTGTAAGTGTACAGGAATTGAGATGGGGCAAAACTGGAGTCATATCTTGAACTAACACTGCAGTGAAGACTAGCTCTTAGAAGTTAGACTGGCCCTAATAAAAATGTCTGACACTGCTACTTACCATCAGACAGCTCTCAGGCAAATAGAGTGCTCCAACTTTCACCTGAGCTTAACTTGCATAAAATGAACTTTTCTAACTAGCAGATCTTATACTACCTTTCCAGTCTCCTGTGAAATATGAATTTTCATTTCCACCTGGGAGAATCTTTGCACTCTCCTATGCCTGAGGAAGGGTGCATGTCCCCAAAAGCTTGCAAATAAAGAATTTTTTTTGCAGCTATCTAGTTGGTCTAATAAAAGATATCACCACCCCAAGAGTTCTGATTACTTTTGACACTACTACTGTTACTTTCACAGACTGCTACTGTGACAGTTTGACTGAAATCTAGACTGAAATCTGTTAGGACACTGGGACTGGGATAAGCAGAAGCCCTGTAAAAGGGGTATGAGGAGGCTGGGGAAAGGGAACAATAAGCAAATTAATGAGGATGTGGAAGCAGAAAAGGATGCATCAGTTTAGAAGCAAGGTGATGGAAATAGCATTGGAGGAATTCAAGAGCTTGTCTATACTAGGGCAGTAGTGCATCCTAGCTAGGACTCTACCAAGCACATCAGCCTACATATTCCCACAGGTATGCTCCAGATAAGGAAAATGCTCCAGCTGCTGTCCCAGGTCACTAACGTATGGCACTAGGGACAACTCTGATATGGCTTCTGTACTGTACTTCCAAATTGTGGGGGAGTAGGCAGGGGGAAGGGGGAGGGAGAGGACAGTGTAGGCCTAGGGCTATCCTGCCTGAGACTGCAGTATACACATGTCCAAAAGGTGGCTGGAAATCAGGGGGTTAGAATGGTAGTTCCTGGATGGAATTAAACGGAGTTCTCACTAAGTGACCAGGAGCTATATGCTCTCAAACTATACATTTTTGCATGTGTGTTTATGACTGGATTATGAGCCTTAAGAGTTCTTGCACATTTGGAGAGGCAGGTGACTAGTATGGAAAAGGCCTGGAAATACTACATTTTCTAATTGTTTGATTCCTTCCTTTCAGTTTTCACTGTAGTTTGTGAAATATTGTTATCCCTACCAAAATGGAAATATTCCAATTACATACATGTTCATCTATAGTAGTCGATATCTTCCAGCTAGATAGTAAGTGAAAAGAATGCAACCACATGCTGTCAGGCTGCTGAACACTTCTTCCTACACAAACCTTCAAAGGAAAAAAATAAAAAGATGAATAGATCCAGGTGTCACAAAAGCCCCTTGTGATTAAGATCATAACTGCTTTTTGGGTAAAAATTTCAAAAGCATCTAAGCCGTTAAAGAACCTAAGTTTTTTTTTTTTTCAAAAGGAGTTTAGAAACTTAATCCTATTCTAGGCTTCTAAGAATCTATCACTTTTGACGATATTACTTTTCGTCTCTGATACACTGCCAGAGACACAGACAAGTTAGAGCTGCCTTAAAAGTTTATTTTTGCATATGCCACAAATCAATGATTTCTGGTGAATAGAGGGTGGAGGCTGAACTCTGACATGGATAAAATGCCTTCAGAGAGGAGTAAGTGTCCAGCATCGTAAGTGCTGCTTATGGGCAGATCCAGGATTTCTTAAAGTGGGGTGCAGCCCACTGCTCCTCAGACCATGGTGGGATAGAAACAAGGTATGGCTGTAGCCCCTAAGCTGATAGGGGACACTGGGTAGCTAGGCAAGGAGCAGTGAATCAGCATAGAAATTTCCTTCTCTTTGCTAAACCAGGGATGTGTCTACACATGCTATTAGCATGTAGCAATAAACTCTGGCACATGTTGCACCAGACTTAATTGTTCCTGGTCACGATGTTTACATGCGCACCTGGGACCACAGCATGCTGAGCCAGGTCAGAGCAGCCCTAGCTGGCAGGGATCCCAGGGGGTCAGCCTACCATCCTGGGGTTGCTCCAACCCAGCTCTATGTGCTGCAGAGGGGCTGGCTGGGGCACAAGGGTGCTCCAGTGCAGGGCTAGCCAGCAGGTATCCCCCCACATTGGAGCACCCTTGTGCCCTATCCAGCTGTGCCAGCGTCTATACGTGCACTGCTGTGGAGTACAAATTTCCACAGCAGGATAGTACTTGTATTTACAAGTATTACCCTGTTGTGAAGTTAATTAGTTTCCTGCAGCCCAATAGGGCCACACATATAGACACAAGACATGAGACATTTACTGCGAAGCTAATTAGCCTACTACACAGTAAACATCTTGTGTAGATGCGCTCCTGGAGTGGTAAAATAATGCATTGCAACTTAATATGAGATGTACCTTGATTAAGGACTCTAGTCTCTTTGGGAGCATGGGTTTGGATACTTTTGCCTTGCAAGTGACTGGCTGTGATCATATAGTGCTTAGTACTACATCTTGTGGCTATGCACACTGAGTCTAGATATGGGGTGAGAATTCTCTTTATACATAACCTAAAATTCAACACCCAAATAGTGAATAAACTTTATATTTAGTGTCACAAAATTAGAAATTTTTTGGTAGGGAAGCACTATTTTGCTGGTGGCAGCATATTTTTGGTCCTTTAATTGCATCTCATGAAAGGTATGCTTGGCAATTTTCACAATAATAGTGCCTGGTGTCTTGATTAAATTCAAATAGGGATGACTACATGTTTGCTTTCATTGTCCCTGCTGCATCATTCATATTCAATAGCCATCACTTCCTTTTCTAAACTCTCGTGTGTTATTGATATGCGCAGCTTATAAAGATGCTTGACAATTAGATAAATATGTAAGATATCTTATTATAAACCTTACCATTACTCAAAGAAAAGACTTATCATGTTCAGTGGTACTTTAGAGCAAACGTTCTTGGGACGCTTTAGAAACTTGGGGAGTTTTATAGTCAGTTTGCTTAGATATAACTAAGGAAGAAAGAATTTCAGTTTTCTCATTTCTGAAAGTTTCAGTCTCAAAACACCTTATCTAATGTAAACACTTCCCAGATCAATAATGTTGCCAATAAAGGCTCTAATTTTGTTTTTTCTGTTCATGCCACTATCATCGTGTCAGCTACTATTTTGAAAAAGAATGGTCTGTCTGCATGTATCATGTCACCCCTTATAAAGACTCACTCATGAAACTACTTTATTTTAAAAGAACATTAAAGATCTAAGGATATACACACTAAAGTTAGGATACACAGATAAGCCTTAATTCTGTTCTTTTCTGGTCATGTCTACATGAGATGCTGACTGTGCGGTTATTACTGCACAGTCATTTAGTACTTGCATACCCAAGTACTAAATGACTGTGCAGTAATGCAGTAGTTTACCTGCACGACTTCCTGGTGATGTTGACTGTGCAGTAGTAATGAGCTGCTACGTAGTAAGTATCTTGTGTAGACACAGCCTCTGTGTTTGAAATATGGTACAGTCTCTTTTTCTATTTTAATTATTCTTGTTAGTTGGGAAATCTGATCCATTTGACAGTGTTCAACATAGCATCAGCACAGGCTCTCAGCTCACCCCATCTCCATACACTTGAGAAAAATATTTAAAAAACAAAACAATTAAGGAGGGCAAAGCCAAGAATGGCTATGGCAGGGAGAATAAAAGAAAGGAAAACACCCAAGATCCGCTGCCTGCCACAGCAATCAACTGTTGAAATTCTTCCGCCTGAAGCTGGCCGCTTGTCTGTTTTCCTCCTCTCTAACCATTGTTTTGCAGAATCTCACATTGCTTCTTCTCCTTTGGAGTAACTACATTTGTATTCTCCTTGTAATAAACAGATTAGACACCTTAAAGCATATGTGTTTTTTTTCAGGTTAGTCTTCCTTCATTAGTTATCTAGTTATTTTTCCCATTCATATGTCTTTCATAAGGTTCCTGGCATGTGCATGCACAGCTAGAACACTTTGGTTGAATAAGGCGATATTCTATATAGGTGCTTCCCAATGGCAGAACTGTACTTTAATTATTAACTATGAACGGAAAATGTATTTGGTGTGTAGTGAAAGGATAATACTTCAAAATTAACTTGGGTTCTAAGTAAACTAATAACTGTAGATTTTCTAAGAATGAATCCTGTAGACTTAATCAAAAGAGCCAATGTCAGCTATATGACTTCTTACATTTTGATTAAGTTTTATTTGAACCTTGTCATAGGAAATTGCAATAGCCACTGTGAGAAACAAATCTAAATAGGATAATATTGATTTTGTGTCATATATTAAGATTAGAGAGGCATAAGACATAAAATGTTTATTTTCCTCTGAATTATTATTGGGTAAAAATGAAAACAGTATTACTGATATTTCCATAGTTTACCTAAGGAAGCAGAGAAGGAAACAGTAAAAAGGGAAAACCAAAAATAAATCAAATACTATGTTGGCAGTGCAATATTTGTAACTCGTGAGGAACTACTATTGTGTGGGAATTTGTACAAGGAAAAAAGAATTTAAAGAATCCTTTGCAACTTTATTACTGAAAATAGAATACATTGCATTTATTAAAAAGTGAAGAAGAATCATATACATTTTTTCAGTTCTATGATCTGTAGTCTCATTATTAATACTTGCTTTTTATTACCAAGTACATACATATATGCGTAAAAAAATTTTCTGAAAACAATTTCCTTTGTTTCTTGATTCTGCATTTTTGGAGAAATTAATGTATATAATCCAGATTGAAGTCAAAGGGCAACACAAATGTAAATAACAGAAGAAGTGGATCTAAAGCCTTCTAAAAGTCCATAAAAATCTTAATGTTAATACAGCATTAAATCTTACAGTTATACACTTAGAATTCCAGAAATGCCAAGTTGAGTGGGTAGCCTTGCCCCTACCCCAGTAAACTAACAAGGGACTGTCCAACTGGTAGCCCACAGATTGCATGCAGCCTGGAAGGGGTTACCATTTGGCTTACAGACTCCTGCCCAACTGCCACTCCTCCCATTCTACCTGCTGTAGAGACTGAGGTCTCCAGACTCCCTGGGGAAAGGGTTGGCGGGGAGGAGGAAGAAGGGTAAGACTGTGAGTGTGGTGTGTGGGGACATCTGTACCCTGTGTGCAACAGAGGAGTGGGGGGAAGGGGGTGCTGAGCTGCCTACATGGCAAGGGTGGAGATTGCCTGCATGACAAATGGCTCATGTATCATGTGGCCCCTGGGTCTGCAGTAGGGCTGTACGAAGCTTTGGTCCCTGATTTGATTTGGTGGAGATTTGGCCCGATTCAGTGGCCAAATGTCCAAATCCAAATTGAATCATGCGACCCTTTAATCTCTCTGAATCGAATTCAACCCTCCAAAACAATTAGGAGAAATTCAGAATGATTCAGCAATTTGGACATAGAGACAGCTTTAAATGTGTTTTCTACATACCTCTAGGTAGCAGGGGCTTATGATCGCTGCGATGCTGGGGTGCATGGATTGTCCCACAGAAGCACGGGAGACTCCCCAGCATGCTTGGCAGACTCCCCAGCATGCTTGGCAGACCCAGAGCACTTCCGGTCCACTTCTGGATCCGCCGGGGAGTGTGCGGGGGGGGCCCACTCCCTCCCTGGCTTGGCAGCTGGTGCCTCCTGGGTCTGGGAGGGGCACCTAGGGTCCCCTGTGGCTGATCACTGAGCCAGTGAGGCACATGGGGGCCCCCCAGCATGTTCTCTGGCATACCCGGAAGTGGACTGGAAGTACTTCTAATCCACTTCAGGGTCTGCCAGAGAGCATGTGGAGGGCCCCTCCGCACTCCTGTGGAACCCCAGCATCGCAGCAATCATGAGCCATGCCTGCTACCTCAAGGTATGTAGAAAAAACGTTTAAAGCTGTGTCTATGTCCGAATCACTGATGTTGAATCAGCATTGAATCTTCAGATTCTGATTCATTTGAATCGAATCAGGGCCAGTGATCTGAATCAACAAATCAACTCACTGTCCCTGATTCAGGCCGAATTTGAATCTGAATCAAATAGAGCCTGCTTCACACACCCCTAGTCTGCAGCCCACATGGTGTGCAGCTGCTGGTAGTCCTGAAGTTGCATAGCCCTTGTGATACACATCATAATTAAATGGGAACATACTCTTTCTCAAACACTAAAATAAGATTTTTAAATGTTTATATGTTATCCCAGTTGTTCATTAGGGCTGGGCAAAGCTTCAGATGCTGATTTGATTTGGAGGAGATTCAGCCCGATTCGGTGGTGGAATCTCTGAATCTGAATCAAATCGGCAGACCAATAAGAAGGTCTGAATTGATTTGAAGCTCTTTGAATTGATTCAGAAAAGATTCAGAGATCTTCAGAGATTTGGGCAGTCCCCACTTGCTGCCACAGGGAGCTGGACCCAGACTCTGTGCCAGTAAGTAGGGGATGTGGGGGGCTGGAGGAGGAGGGATGAGACCATGGGGGGACCCCCATCAGGCCCCATCCCCTGCCTGCTCCCCCAGCCCCCCTGAGTGCTCCTCAACCTCTGCCCACTCTCCCAGCCCCGTTAATAGCTGCCCCGCCCGGTCCTAGCATCCTGGCACTTAAAAAAAAAAAAGCCCCGCCAGCTGCTGCCAGGTGGGGGGATGATCCCTGATGCCCCGCACTGCATGCTGAATGGGGGGTTCTGCCATGAGCCCCCATCCCTGGCCCACTCTCCCCGCCCCATTGATAGCTTCCCTACCTAGCCCCAGCTCCTGGTTCTTTCCAAAAAAACCAAAAAACCCACACACACTGGCTGCTGCTGCAGCAGCCTTTGGGGCTTCTGGAGGCTCGTGGCAGAGCCCCCCCCATGCACCGTGGGGCAGTGGGGGCAGTGGGGATGGCCCCCCTGCCTGGCAGGAGCTGGTAAGTGGTGGGATTTTTATTTTTTAAGAGCCAGGACACTGAGACCAGGTGAGGCAGCCATTGACGTGGCTGGAAAATCAAGCAGGGGATGGGGCCTGATTGATTCGGAGATTCGGCTGATTTGTCAGCAGCTGAACCCTCAAATCAGATTTCACTAAATTGATTTGAGACAGTGATTTGAATCACCAAATCGAATCACTGTCCCCCAAATCAGCCAAATCCAAAGCAAATACTAGCTGCTTTGCACAGGCCCATTGTTTATGGAAACAGTGTGTTGCCATCCCCTAACTTCTAAGGCCTTAATTGCTCAACTCAAGTATTCAAAAAGTCTACATACAAAAAGTCTATTTTAAAGGTACTTCAAGATTATACTGAAAGAGACAAGTATCCTAGGGGAAAATAATATATATTGATTAAGTAACCAAAAAGTTACACATATTTACACATGTCTAAACTTAATGCACTTTTACTTAAGGTTCATTAAGGCAATTTAGGTGCATATCTACATGTAGACCCAAGCATATGAGTGCACTGTGGGGGAATATTATAGAATCCCTCTGCATTAATGCAGTGACTTGCAGTTAGAGGAAGAAGGTGGAGACAGTAGGTGGGGAAGCCTCCCAACGCCAGGTAACCCAGCTGGCTATGGGGATAAGGGGGAGAAGAGAAGGGAACACCCTTAACTATGGTAGCCTGTTGGCTGCTGAGGGAATCGATGTCTCCGGGGACAAGCTAAGAGATGGCCCCAGGGAGGGGTCCGGTCAGTCAGTGGCAAAGGAAGCCGAGGCTTATGGGGAGGAGTTAGAGAAAAGCCCTGTGGAGGAAGGGGTACCCCTTAGGGAAGCACCAGAGCTCCCTGCTGATTGCATAGCTGGATAGGAGGAGTTTAAACTGGAGGTTTTAGTGGACCCCAGCTTGGAGGAACTCCAATGGATGGCTCAGGAGCAAGAAACACAGTTCACCCTGGATAAGAAAGAACAGGTAATCTGGGATAAGGGACTTCTTTATTGGCTGTGGATGCCTAGGAACCATGTCGTGTCCTGGGAGCCTTATTGCCAGCTCATCATGCCACATGAATTCAGGTGGCAGCTGCTTGCCATAGCTCATGATCTACCCTGTGCCAGTCACCTGGACATGGGCCAGACTCACCAGCAGCTACTGGCAAACTTTTATTGCCCAACTAGCCCAGCACATGACGGATTATTGCAAATCTTTTGAGATGTGCCAGTGAATGGGCAAGAGTGAGGATAAGAGAAAAGCTCCCCTGCAGCCCTTCCCTATCATTGATCAGGCCTTCCAAAGAGTGGGGATAGACATTGTGGGCCCTCTGAGGCATAAGACTTGGAGAGGGAAGCAATATATCTTAACTCTTGTGGATTTCACAGTGTGGTACCCAGTTGTGGATTTCACAACGTGGTACCCAGAGGCAATTGTCCTAGCCTCCATAGAGGCCCCCGTGGTCACTGATGCTCTAACAAAGATCTTTGTCCAGGTGGGTTTCCTGTCTGAGATCTTGACTGACGGGGGGGGAACTTCCTGGCAAAGGTGATGGAGTGCCTGTGGAAGTGCTGTGGGGTTAAACACTTCAAGACTATAGCCTATTACCCGCAGACTAATGGGCTAGTAGAGAGGTTCAGTGGAACCCTGAAGGGCATGCAGAGTGCTTATGTACACTCTCACCCCAATGACTGGAATGAGAAGCTTCTACATCTGCTCTTTGCTTACAGGGAGGTACCCCAAGAGACTACCACATTTTCACCCTTCGAGTTGATGTTCGGGCGGCAAGTCAGGGGCCCTCTCGATCTTGTAAAAGAGAAGTGGGAAGGGAAGATCTCCTCCTCCAAAACACTGGGGGTAGAGTATTTGCTAAGCTTTCACCAAAAGGTGGTTGACATGATGAAGGTGGTGTTAGGCTCCCTGGCCCAGGCCCTGGACAAGCACAGTGTCTGGTATGACAATGGGGCTCACTCGTGTACCATTGAGCCGGGGAATAAGGTTATGGTTTCCTGCCATTAAAGTCAGACAAGCTTCAGGCAGCTTGGGAAGGTCCTCATATCATCCAGGACAAGGTAGATGATGTGACCTATGTTGTTGTCCAGAATAAGTCAGATAAAAGTCAGGCCTAGGTAGCAGCGCAAGATGCATGGGTGCAAACCCGTTGCGCCCCCGCACCCCAAAGCCCCCCCAACAACCCCCAGCAGCCGCAGAGCACCCCTGCTGACCCCCCAGCACAGCCGGACATAGGTGGAGCCCATGGAGGGAGGGGCTAGCTTAGCTCAGCTGCGGGGAGGCAGTTGAGAGGAGCCGAGGAGGGTCTTGCCCTGCCCTGGTTCCTGCTTGGCCCAGCCCCCCAGGGAGAGAAAAGACGGGGAGAGGGCACTCAACAGTCCTTCTCTGGTGGAAAGGGTCCCCCAAATCCTGGGCAGGGCCCCCCCTTACCTGGGAGCAGCGCGGTACCAGCGGCGGGCCCACTGCGCATGCGTACAGTATAAAAGGGCCCGCCAAAGGAAAAAAAAAACCAATTGGGCCTAGGGAGTGGCACGAGACGCATGGGTGCAAGCCCATTACATTCCTGTACCCCGAAGCCCCCCCAGAAACTCCCAACAGCTGCAGAGCACCTCCATCAACTCCCAGGACAATTGGGGGTAGGCAGGGCCTGTGCAGGGAGGGGCTAGCTTAGCTCAGCTCAGGGGAGGCAGGTGAGAGGACCCGAAGAGGGTCTCACCCTGCCCTGGCTCCTACTTCACCCGGCCTCCCCAGGGAGCCACATGACCGGAGCCTTACGAACAAGACACACAAACAGGCACACTTCTGGGCCTGGTGCGCGAGTTTAGCGTGGGAGTTTGTGCAGGAGGGTGAGTGGGAGGGCCTGCAGCCCTGCCAGTGAGCCCTAGGGAAGGTAGTCCCATCAGTAGCTGGCTACCAGCGGCACAATGTGGATGGGCACACGCTGCACCCTGAGGGTCCCTTCGGAGTCTGCGGCCTGCCCCTCTGGCACGTCTGAGGTCTCCACCTAGATGGAACTCATGGTTCTGGGCTCCATGCAGACGGAGCCTCTGGCTCTTGGCTGCAGGGGCTGCCTGGCACGTTTCCAAGCACATGGGACCGGGAGCATGGCCACCTCCCCTTGTGAGGTTTGGTCCACTTTGGAGTCTCTGGGGCACCAGATAGAGGAGCTCCAGGCTGCAGTCCAGAGGCTGCATGCCATCAGGGATGGTGAGCAGGAGATAGATTCCTACTGCCAGGCCTTTCACCCCCTGGAGGTGGAGGGTAGGTCAAGGTCACCTTCCAGGGCAAGGGAGGACTTGGGGATCTCCCATACTGCCCAGCCAGGGGGTTGGACCAAGGTGGTCAACAGCCCCAGTGCCCACTGCACCAAGGTGCCCTCCCCTCTGGAGCTTTGCAACAGCTACGAACCTCTTGCAGCCCCAGTAGAGCCTGCAGAGCTGCCAGCTCCTGCAAGCAATGCAGGCTCATCCTCAGCTACCATCCCTGCTCTCTCTAAGGCCACTCATAGAGCGGTCATCGTGGGAGACTCCCTCCTGAGAGAGACTGAGGGTGCAATCTGCAGCCCTGACCCCTTAGCCCAGGAGGTCTGCTGCTTCCTGGGATGTTGCTGAGAGGATCCCAAAACTCATCTGGCCCACCGACCACTACCCTATGCTCCTTATCCATGCAGGCACTAATGACATGGCTCAGAGCAATCCCAGGCGGGTCATGAGGCACTACAGGGCTTTGGAACTGGGGCTGAAGAGGTTGGGGGCACAGGTGGTGTTTTCCTCGATCCTTCCAGTTTCGGGCTATGGGATGAGGAGGGAGAAGAGGATCGAGGTAGTCAACCAGAGACTGCAGCGCTGGTGTCATCGTGAAGTCTTCAGCTTCTACGATCACAGTCTGCTCTTTGGTGAGAGAGGCAGTGGTCTGCTGGGAAGAGACGGCCTCCACCTCACTCCACTGGGAAGGAGGTTCTTCTCAGCCTGACTGGCTGACCTGCTCAACTGGGCTTTAAACTAAGCCTGCCGGGGGATGGGTGGATAACTGCCAAGGCAAGCCCACTAGGCAACTACTACGTAATCATCAGGTTAGGGCACCCAAGGGAATCCACATCTATTCCAGTCCTGGAACAGTGTCCGCCAAGAAGTGCAAGGAAGCCTAGGGCTTCTAATGGGACACTTACATGTCTGGACCCCAATGCCAGGATCTTGGGGAACAAACAGGAGGAACTGGTCCTCCTGCTAAACAAGAAAGACTATGATCTCACAGGCAAAACAGAAACCTGGTGGGAATTCACCTATGACTGGGCCACAAGTATAGATGGCTATACCCTGTACAGGAGAGATCTTGCAGATAAAAGGAGTGGGTGTGTAGCTCTCTATGTGAAGGAAAGCTACATGTCCCTGCAAATCCATAGATCCATAGATGCAAATCCATAAATCCATAGCATCCATAGATGCTTCTCAAGCAAATCCTGGGACGTCATTCTCCCCCTGTACTCGGCCTTAGTGAGGCCGCAGCTGGAGTACTGCGTCCAGTTTTGGGCTCCACAATTCAAGAAGGATGTGGAGAAGCTTGAGAGAGTCCAGAGAAGAGCCACGTGCATGATCAGAGGTCAGGGAAGCAGACCCTATGATGACAGGCTGAGAGCCCTGGGGCTCTTTAGCCTGGAAAAGCGCAGGCTCAGGGGTGATCTGATGGCCACCTACAAGTTTATCAGGGGTGACCACCAGCATCTGGGGGAACGTTTGTTCACCAGAGCGCCCCAAGGGATGACGAGGTCGAATGGTCACAAACTACTTCAAGATCGTTTCAGGCTGGACCCAAGGAAGAACTTCTTTACTGTCCGAGCCCCCAAGGTCTGGAACAGCCTGCCACCGGAGGTGGTTCAAGCGCCTTCATTGAACACCTTCAAGATGAAACTGGATGCTTATCTTGCTGGGATCCTATGACCCCAGCTGACTTCCTGCCCTTTGGGCAGGGGGCTGGACTCGATGATCTTCCGAGGCCTTCCAGCCCTGATGTCTATGTCTATGTCTATTATGAAATTGGCATTGGCACCCAGGGAGGATATCTGGAGTCCCTCTGGGTTAAAATACGTGGGGAACATGGCATAGGGGACCTCATGGTAGGAGTCTACTACAGACCTCCTAACCAGAAACAAGAACTAGACCAGAAATTTGCCAGGGAACTGGCTGAAGTTGCATACTCTTGGTGCATGGTTGTCATGGAAGACTTTAACTACCTGGACATCTCATGGGAAGAGCACTCAGACAAATCTGATCAGTCACAAAGCTTCCTCATGTGCATGGACAAGCTCTACCTGACTCAAGAAGTCTATGGGTCGACAAAAAAGCGTTGCTGGACCTGGTGTGACAGCTGAAATTATGTCTGTGTGATAAAGGTGCTTGCTGAAGGCTCTATGAAGATTAGGCCAAGTGGGTTTTTTTTGTATTTGTTTAAATATTAAGCTGTATGTTGTTGCTAAGAGCCTAATTCAAGTTTAAGATGTAGTAAGGCCTTGTATAAAGTAAGGCCTAGTAAATTTAGCAAAACCTTGAAGTAGTAAGGCCCTGTGGCATAGTTAAAATTAACCTTATCAAAAGGAATGCAAGGCTTGTACTGCTACTGGTCGGTTTAAGGAAAGTTGAAGTAAAAAGAATCTGAGTGGCTGTACATTATCAGTACCATTCAGAAGCTATAAATTGGCTAAAACATCTGGAAATCATTCAGAAGGAAGATACAGCTCTGTGAAAAGGATTAGTTAGCTGTTGACCTGGATCAGTGGGCCCATGGATCTCGAGGAGCCCAAGGACCGAATACCACGGTCCTTCCCGGTACCTCTTGATAAGTTTGCTGATGGCAAGGTCCTGAGGGACAGCCAGCATGGGTTTGTCATGAGTAGGTCTTGCCTTATATGTGTGCCAAATTATTATAGGACCATGCACATATTTTGCAAGGGGGTTTCATAGATATTTGCTGATGCCACAGAAAATGTGACATCCAGGAATCCTAATTCTGTTTTAATTGCTAGAGGGGTTTGTGTCTAGTGGTGATAGATCTTTCTGCCTCTGGCCTTCCTGACCTCCCTGCCTTACCCCAGATCCTGTTTGTAATAAAACCAGTATTATTTTGGAGTACTTCAGTGGTTTTTGGAACATTTCAGTGGATATGTCCATCTGGCCCTCTGAAGCTTTTCAAAGGCACTTGAAATATTTCAGTTGTTACTTGTGTCCTCACCCACACAGCGTGCAGAGCAACTGCATGGGAGGTCTCCCAGAATAACTTCACTGACACATTCTTGGGTCTGGTGTGGGATGGGGCATGCTTGGGAGTACTCTTTCTTGAGGGAACTGGGGAAGCAGTATAGACCTAGTCTTTGACATAAGCGCAATGCTTTACACTTTGTTAAATCAAGAACTGAATTTGTCCAAAGCAAACTGGTTCATTTCCTTATCATGAAGACTATGTTTTTGCCCATCCTAAACTTTCAAACCTCCGGTATTCTGACTGGAGGGACGTTCAAATACTATTTTAATAAGAGAAAAGTATTTTTCCACTCTTCGCGTGACCAAACAGCAGACTGACAACATTTATTTCAGGAAGAGACCAAGTCTGGAAAATTTCAACTTGGAGCTAGAAGAGTCAGATTGTTATGAATGACTGAAAAGGGGAGTTAGACTAAAAACTACTACACAACCTTAACTAGAGCAATTGCTATAACTGACTTCAGTGGACTCAGGCCTGCAATGCATAATTTTGTAACAGATAATTGGCATAGTTTCTATGTTCCTAAAAGGACAGCACTGTCAAGCAAATCTATTTGCCAGAATATGAGTAAATTATATGAAGGTACTGGTGGTTTTCCTCAGTTAATATCATCAAGGATCAGTTGTGCAACCACGTACAGCATAGCCAGGAAACATTCTCTTCTAGTACAGCCTCGGATTCCATTACTTTCAGCTGCTTCACATACCTATTTCTACCCAAATACAAATGCATTTTGTCACTAACTAAAGGGTTAGTTTGTTGATTCTGTTTATAGCAGCAACTGCATTTTAAAGACCAAATCCTACTCTTTGAAGAAAAAATGTGCAAAAGCAGATTTTAGATTGTCGGAATATGAACATTTCATTTGCTGCAGATTCACTGTCATATTATCCTGACAGAGTAATAATGATAAAGTCAGTGTTCCTGCTCACTTTGCCTTGAGACAAGTTTGTTATATTTGTTTTAAAAGATATGTTTCATTCCTCCTTTTGTAAATTACTCTGAAATTTTTGTTTTTATCAGCTCCCTACATTACCTTTCTCCAGCTCCTCAATTAGATACTATATCTGCAGTTCAAGGACTAGGATACTATTACATAATCTAAAATAGTCCATGACAGATCAATCCACCATTGCATATCTCCATCATTATAGCATTTGACAATAAGGCCAGATGTCCTGTAAAGTCTGTGCTTGGACTTTGTGTGACGACATGTTTGTTATTATAAAGAAACTAAGCTCCCTAAAGATCTCAGTAAGAGTAGCAGTAATCTTCTCAGTTATGAATTATCTCAGTCAGTGAAGTGAAAGGCATGTCTTAGATGGCTGTGAAATTGCACAGCTGAAAAGGTGCTTTTGTTTTCACTGATGAACATGTACCATCAGGTGCTGTCAACCTTTCTCACCTTTTGAAGGCCACAGCCAGGCTTTACAGCAGTGATTCTCAACCAGGGTGCCACCCTGGGATGCCTTGAGGACCTTTCAAGAGTGCCACTGTGTACCACACAATGGTAGCAGTGTTAGATATGCAAACATGATTCACAAGATAAACCCTGAGATTTCAAATAGGAAGTGATAAAATTATTCTGACCTGTTGTGGGCTTTCTGAGCTCTTTACAGAAGACGAATTGCATTATTTTTCAGTAATAAAAAAGTGAAAACTAAAAGCTGGTGTTTCTGAGGGGCGCTGTGAGTCTAAAAATGTTGAGAACCACTGTTTTACAGAGTCCTAGTTGCAACTGCCACCTACAAGTTTGGAGTTTCTGGGGGTTTTTGGGTCTTTTTTTTCATCACACATAATTCTTTTTATTTGGTATGTGCGTTTAATTGACTTATTTAAATAAAAGCATTCAAAGAGAAGCCTCATGAGAGCAGATTTCTTCTTTTCCTATCACTGTAGGCCTATTTAATCTTAGTAGGGGGAAAGCTGTGGGTTCTGCTTATTGGCTTAAGTCACTGGAAATGCCTTATATTTGACAAAAGAGAGAGGTAGAAAGAGGGAAAAAGAGTGAGTGTCTAGCCTAGTAGTTAGAGTACATACCTTGGAAGGTAGAGATCTGGGTTCTAGTCTGTGCTTCAAAGGATGTTTATATATTGTACGTTGAGAAACTCTGAGAAAGTTTTTAGGTACTATAATAGTCCAAACTGGAATTTGACCATTGTTTGTGGTTAACCTTCTGCTCTTGCAAGAAATAATGATGGGATTCTAAATGACCACTGGACTTATATCTCATTCAAAGGCAGCAGTTCCAGCAGCCTGGTGCTCTTTAATGCAATGCTTGGCCTTAGTTTAATGCTGAGCTGGAAGAAAAAAGCATCAGCATAACACAACGTGAATCTAAGATTAAAGTCTATTCAGGCTTTATGTTTGGAGGGTCCCTTGTAATTTCACTGAGAGTTCATGAAAAAAAGTAAAAGATCTGCCTAAGCATTAGGTAGTCCATCAAGCTAGTGTGGGGCAGGTGCACCAACTTCTTTATCCAGCAGAACACAAGACTAGCATCATGTCTAGCTCCCACACTCAAAAGAACAGGTGCCTATGTATAACTGGGTTGATCAACTGGGTTGATCACTGGTGGCTTAAAGGCTTGATGCTTTATGCGGATATTTTATGTTATTCTTTGTAAAATGTTTTAATTTTCTTAGTGAATTCTGTGTCTGAGATTATGAAGAGTTAAATGCTGAAATGTTTTGTTCCCATGTAGAAGACAGATGTGTTTAATAATTAACCTTGCTAAAAATCTTTTGTCAGGAACTACTATTTTATACATAATCTTTATTATTTGCATTAATACTACTTGTCTTTCATCAATCTTCAGTTCAAATTAGGGTTCTTTCTTTAAAGGTTATTTCGTCTAGGTGAAGAATGATATCACATTTTAATAAGAAGCCTATAATTATTGTCACATGTCTGCAGCTACAAATAGGGCATCTCTATCACAGATCAAATGTCTTTAACTCATCTTTAAACACATCAGTTCATAATTTTAGGGCCCAGACAGTGTATTGAGTTTAAAGGCTCTTAAGTGATCATCTTTTAAAAAAAAACACCTCTGTTTTTACATTACCTTTTCCCCTCTAAGATCTTTATGAATCAGAAATCTAAAGTTCACAGGGGTTTTTTTTATGTTAGAGAAGTGCAATTATTTTTGGATAATTGCTTCTACCTCGGTGGGAGAAGAAAAATCTTGCAATAGACTCATATAAAAAATAATAAAAAGCTTTACATTTTTAAAATGTATGTTGTCATTGTATCTAGCCAGTTGTTTTAGAAGATCTATTAGGTCCCTTCCGACCCTGAAACTATGAAACTATGAAACTATGAAACCTGTCAAACTTTCAGTAAAAAGTTGAACATAAAATTTTTTTGCATGCATTGTCTAGATTATATTATGCAAAAGTACAGTAGAAAAATATTTTAAGTGATTTAATAGAATAAACCTGATGTACTCACTCAAGTTTATGTAAGATCTGAATGCAGATTTTACACAACTTTTTGTCAGAAATGGCATGAAAGAATTACTCATACAAAGTCTTAATATTTGAAAGCATCATCTCTGTCTGCTGTCTCATACTTCACAGTGGCCAAACTGGCCAAGCATGTAAAATTAAATGTCTACTAAACTGAATACTTGAAAAAAGTTCCACAAGGGTGTGTTCTCTTAGGATCCTATCCGGATTGCTAAACTAGGTTTTTGAGCAGGACTGAAACAGAATGTTGGTGCTCAAAGCCATGTATACACAGAAAACTTACTGTACCCTTGCTGAAAGGGATGGTAAACTGCTCCATGTCAAAGGCCTTTTCAGCTGGAAGCAGCATAGGTATGTTTGCACAGCAGTTATCTTAGGGATGGGCTAATTACCCTCCCTCCAATTAGCCCATGTACTTTCAGGGGTAACTGGCACAGAGCAGGGTGGCATGCTTCAGGTACACAATGTTTGCAATGTACATATGGCCTATGCCACAATAAATGACCCAGAGTACCCTGCTCCAGTAGCCACAAAATCTCTTAAATGCTTTAAGTAATCTCGGGTTGTTGCCTTAAGTAATTTGGGGCCTCCATCCTGCACTCTTTGTTTGGCCTCCGAGAGGCTTCTTGTTTGGCCTCAGCCACTTTTGGGGGACACTAACTCTCCTTGATTGATTCTATTTGAAGCTAAGTTTCTTTGAATACATGCCTGAATCCAGATGCCTAATTTTCAGGCATAATGATGCCTAAACTAGAGGGGTCTAAGGCACCAATCTGGATTTTCCCCTTAAAACCTTGCAGAATTCAGGAGAAACTGGATGTCAGAAAACCACACTGGCAGGTCTCTTTGCACAACTGAGAGATTAGAGGCTACTTGAAAATGTTCAATATTAAATATTTTAGCAACCGTTTTGGCCTGTTGTATACAATACACAGGTGTTCAGTTTGACAGATTTTAGTTTAAAAGCTAAGAACAGGAATGAAAAATACACTAGCAGCTTGAACAGATGTTTTATGTCAGTTCCATACAAATGTAAAGGATCTATAGAAAGACAAATATCCATGTGGCAAATTACACAAGAACATACATAAAGCAAAGTATAGTGTTAGCCACACATTAAGAGTAAAAAGCTATTACAGGAAAGGGAAAAAAACCCCTTTCTATAAACTCTATTAAAGTTTTTCTTTCTAATAGCCAAATTCTGCCCCTGAATACATGCAATTCCTACTGGGAATTTTTTTGTCCAACATTATTCATGTTTGGCTAACTGACTATACATTCAGAGTAGAATAACCATAAACTCACTGCATTTGGAAAAGCTGACCCTATCAAAAAGTGCATGAAGTCAGGATTTCAAAGAAAGAGCTATATATCAAAAAGCAGATACATAATTTGGTTAAAAAATTGTATATGCTTACTTAGTGAGTCTGTATAAGTTTCAGTGAGCATGTCTGCACGTGCATATGAATGCAATGCAATAAACTCCAGTGCTTAAAACACTGGAGTTTATTGCTCCCAGGCACCGTTTAGATGTGCACCCAGGACTGCAGCATGTTGAGCCTGGTCTGAGCAGCCTCGGCTGGCAATGGTTCCAGAGGGTCAGCCTGCTCTGACCAGAGCTGCTCCAACCTGGCTTAATATGCTGTGGAGGGGCTGACTGGGGCACATGGGTGCTTCAGTGCAGGAGCTAGCTGACAGGCAGCCCCCACACTGAAGCATCCTCATGCCCTTGCCATCTGGGTTAGTGTCTATACATGCGCTGCTGCAGAGTACAAAAATCCGCAGCAGGCTAGTACTTATATTTACAAGTGCTACCCTGCTGCAGAGTTTATTAGTTTAATCCAGCCTCATAACCCTGCATGTGTAGACACCGAGACATTTACTGCAGAAGAGATAATTAGTCTACTTAGCAGTAAACCTCTCATGCAAATGTGCCCAGTAAGTATTTGTTGTTGAGACTGGATAGTTAATTGTATTATAGAAGCTTTTTTCCTATTATATGTTTCATTTTGATTTAAATGTAAAACTTTATCCAGGGAGTAGGTGTTGAACTTTCCAGGCAGGGGATTAGATGGAGGATTCACAAATGAGATTTGTCAAACAGTTTCTTGCTTCTTTCCTAGAATAGTAATTGTTCATACCAGGCTAGGCTGTGACAGTGAAATCTAGCTGAAATAAGGGAAGCACAACTTCAGCTGCGGACCAAAAAAATAAATTGTGACTGAATCCCAGTTCCTCCTTAGTTCCCACATTCTTACGTAGTACCCACATTCTTACGGGGAAAGAGGAAATTAAGTTTATTTGAAAGTTATTTAAGTGAATTAATTGTTTTCTTCAAATTAAGTTTATTCCAAAAGGCAATAAAAAGGGATTTTACAAGTATGTCAAAAATAAGAGGAAAATCAAAGAAACCATACGTCCCTTATGGAACGTGGAAGGCAATTTAGTTATGGATGATGCAGAGAAGGCTAAAGTATTTAATATCTCTTTCACTTCAGTCTTCACAAATAGCAGCAGCTACCAGATGACAAGTGCAGTTGGCAGCAAGGATAGGAAGGAGACAAACAACCTAGAGTAGTAGAAAAACAGAAGAACTAGGGATTACTTATAAAAGCTAGATGCATTCAAATGAGCAGGGTCAGATGGGGTGAACCCTAGGATTCTAAATAAATTGGCTGAGGTAATTTCAGAACCACTAACTATTTTCTTTGAGAACTTATGAAGGTCGGGTGAGATCCCAGATGATTGGAAAAGGACCAACCTGATTTCTATGATCATAGAATAATAGAAATTTAGGGTTAGAAGGGATCTTGGGAGGCCATCCAGTCCAACCCTCTGCTCAAAGCAGGACCATCCCCAACTAGATCATCCAAGCCAAGGCTTTGTCTAGCTGGATCTTACAGACTCCAAGGAAAGAGATCCCACAACCTCTCTGGGTAACCTGCTCCAGTGCTTTCCAGTGAGGAAGTTTTTCCTCATATCTAACCTAAACTTCCCTTACTGCAACTTAAGACCATTGCTTCTTGTTTTGTCATCTGCCACCACTGATTACAGTCTAGCTCCATCCTCTTTGGAACCATCCTGCAGGTACTCGAAGGTTGCTATTAAATCCTGCCTCAGTCTTCTCTTCTTCAAACTAAACAAGCCCAGTTTCCTCAGCCTTTCCTGTATGTCATGTTCCCCAGCCTCCTAATCAACTGTTTCCTTTGTTGGACCCTCTAATTTGTCTACATCCTTTCTGTAGTGGAGGGGCCCAAAACTGGACACAGTACTCCAGATGTGGCTTCACCCATGCTGAATAGAAGAGAATAATTACTTCCCTTGATTTGCTGGCAACGCTTCCACTAATGCAGCCCAGTATGCTATTACCCTTCTTCACAACAAAGGAGGTATGCTATTGGTTCATATTCAGCGTATTGTTCACTGTAACCCCCAGGTCCTTTTCTGCAGAGCTGCTGCTTAGCCAGTCAGTCCCCAGCCTGTACTGGTGCATGGGATTGTTCCATCCTAAGCACAGGACTTGGTACTTGTCCTTATTGAACCTCACAAGATTTCTTTTGGTCCAATCCTCCAATTTGTCAAGGTTTACCTAGCCCTACCCTCCAGCATATCTACTACTCCCTACAGCTTGGTGTCTTCTGTAAACTTGCTGAGAGTGCACTCTATCCCATCTTCCAGGTCATTGATGAAGTTATTGAACAAAAACAGCCCCAGAACTGACCCCTGGAGCACTCCATTTGGAACTGGCTGCCAACTAAAGATTGAGCCCTTACTACCCTCTGAGCCCAACAATGTAGCCAGTTTTTTATCCACCTTACAGTCCATGATAAAGTGACAGGCTCTGTGAATGTGGGGTGAGCAGTCAGTGTGCTATACAGCAAAAGCCGTGTTATTCAGCTCTTTACTGACCTGAAGGCTCCACTAATCATCATCCGTCAATACAAATCTTCCTTCTGAGGGAAACCGGAAATCACACTTCCGGTTTTGCCGCCACGAGCCCAGTTCTTCTTTTTCACTTCTTCCTTGTGGCTCGTGGCCCAGGACAAAGCAGCCTGCATGGGCCCCCCCTCCCTGTCCACCAGCACACTGACACCAAGGAGTGAAAGCCCTGGTGCACCAGATGTGTCATATTTGATTAACCAGCATATTTGATTAACCAGCATCCCCCTTTTCCGGGGGATGCCAGATAATAGAACTTTTACTGTACTTTGATTTTAGCAAGGCTTTTCACATTGTCTCCCATGATAGTCTCATTAACGAGCTAAGGAAATGCAGATTAGACTGTTAGGTAGATACTAGGCCTGTGCAAAACGGCTAGTATTTGCTTCGGATTCAGATTCAGCCGATTCGGGGGACAGTGATTCAATTCAGTGATTCAAATCACCGTCCCAAATTGATTCAGCTGAATCTGATTCAGAGGTTGGGCCGCTGCCGAATTGGCTTAATCTCTGAATCAAACAGGCCCCATCCCCCGCACACTCTCCCAGCCCTGTCAATGGCTGTCCCACCCAGCCTCAGTGTCCCAACTCTATAAAAAAAAAAAAGCCCCGCACTCACTGGATCCTGCCAGGTGGGGGTGGGGGTGATCCCTGCTGCTCCCCACTACCTCATGCTGCATGGGGGGGCTCTCCCATGAGCCACCATCCCCTGCCCACTTTCCCAGCCCTGTTGATAGCTGCCCTGCCGGGCCCCAGCGTCCCAGCTCCAAAAAAAAAGCCCCACACTCACCGGCTCCTGCCAGGTTGGGGGGGGCAATCCCTACTGCCCCCACTGCTCTGTGCTGCCTAGGGGGTGCTGCCACAAGCCCCCAGAAGCCCCAACGGCTGCTGCAGCACCTGGTGAGTGTGGAGCTTTTTTTGAAGAAGAAGAAGAACAGAGAGCTGGGGCTGGGCAGGGCAACTATCAATGGGTCTGGGAGAGTGAGCGGGGTATAGGGGCTTGTGACAGAGCTCCCCATGCAGTACGGGACAGTGGAGGGGCAGCAGGGATTGCCCCCCAACTGGCAGCAGCCGGTGAGTGTGGGGCTGTTTGTTTTTCAAAGTGCCAGGATGCTGGGGCCAGGCGGGGCAGCCATTGATGGGGCTGGGAGAATGGGCGGGGATCAGGGGGTGCTCAGGGAGACTGAGGGGGCAGGCAGGGGATGGGGCCTGGGAGGGGCTCCCCCCATGGGCTCCTCCCCAATCCTCTGTCTCCCCTGCCCACTTCTTAATGGCACAGAGTCTGGGTCCAGCTCCCTGAGGTGGTGAGTGGGGACTGCCCAAATCTCTGAAGCTCTCCAAATCTTTTCCGGACCTTTTTATTGGTCTCCCGATTCGATTTGGATTCAGAGATTCAGCTGCTGAATCGGGCCGTAGCTCCTCCACATCAAATCAGCACTCGAAGATTTGCACAGCCCTAGCGGATACCTAACTGGTAGGACAATTGTACTTAGTGAGTGGTTTAATGCTTAGTTGGAAGGAGGTATCAAGGTTTCCCCTGTCCTGTCCTGGCTTATGGGGCTGCACAAGGCCCACGTGAAGCTGTGCAGGCCTGATCCTAGTGCACAGGGTCTGATCTGGCCCCATGCCACTTGTTTTGGCTCCAGTGGGGCTAAAACATCGAGCACCATTGGCTCAAATCATTAATGAAAATGTCAGGATAGGGCCCCTGAGCTCTGTGCTACCTCTGTGTCCTGGGATTGGGTCCCAGAGCCCTGTTCTGCCTCTGCCTTACCCTGTGGGCTGAGATCAGGCTCTGGAGCTCTGTGCCACCTCTGCTGGGCCTGATGTGCCAGGATCAGGCCTCAAGCCAACCTACATATCTGATCTAGGATGCAAGGCCATGGCCCTGTGCCCTAGATCAGATCCAAATGACATAACACCAGAGATGAGATCTGGTCCATGAGCCAGGGGTTGAATGCCCCTGATTTGGATGATGGGACTGAGTGCATGCTTAGCAAATTTATAGGTGATACCAAGTTGTGTAGAGCTGCAGGTATCCTGGGCTGTGTATATATATCTAAACCATCTTAAAATAAAAGTTAACTTAACTAAGTCAACTTAAGCCATGTCAGACCATACACATGTACAGCTCCTTGACATGGTGGCAGCCATCTTATGATCTCTCCTCTGTAGTAGCCCCTTAGAGTCACCTTAACAAGTGCGACTCAGGATAATACATCTTGGAGGTGTATTATATTGAGCCACATTTAAATCAACTCTGCTCCACATATGTGTGTATGCTCTGACAGTTAAGTCAACTTAAAAAAGTTAAGTCAACTTAACTGTCAATAAGTTAGTACATGTGTATGCACCACTGAAGGGTAGGGCTAAGATTCAGAATAATTTGGATAGGCTGGAGAAATGGTCTGCAGTCAATCAAATGAGATTCAACAAGGACAAATGCAAAGTCCTGCACGTGGGACAGAATAATTGCGTACACAAATATGAGGAATGACAGGCTAGGCTGCAGTACTGCAAAGAAGGAGCTGGGGGTTACGGTGGACCATAAGCTGAATATAAGCCAACAGCATGCTCTTCTTGCAAAGAAAGTCAGTAGCATATTGGGTTGTATTATCAAGAGTGACACCTGCAAAGGAAAAGAAGTGATTCTATTCAACAGTAATAAAGCCTTACCTGGAGTTCTGTGTCCTGTTTTGGGCCCCACATTGCAAGAAGGATGTGGGAAGCATGACTTATGAGGAAAGGCTGAAATATCTAGAATTATTTTGTCTGGAGAAGAGAGGACTGAGGGGCAGATTTGAAAACAGTCTTCAAATACCTGAAGGGTGATTACAGAGAGGATGGAGATGGGCTTTTCCCTGTGGCTGTAGGGGACAGAACTAGAAGCAATGGCCTCAACCTGCAGCTGAGGAAAGTTAGACTGGAGATTCGAAGGAACTTTCTGCTATGAAGGTGGTCAAGCATTGGAACAGAATGCTTGAAACCAAAAAAACCTGTCGATTTTTCATCCTTGGAAGTTTTCAAGGACAGGCTAGAAAGACTCTTGGCTGGAATGGGTTAGTCAGGGATGATTCTGCCTTGAGCAGGGGCTGGATTTGGTGACCTTGTGAGGTCTCTTCCAGCCCTACTTTCTATGATCCCATGAAGTAGGATCCTATCACTTGCTCATATAGCCACTTAGACTGGGTCAAATGATTTCATGGGTTGTAATCATGATAAAAATATGTAAGCAGGACATCTTGATGTAAATGATTGTTTTTAAACTTGGTTTGTATTTGTACATTTTAATTAACCTAAAGAAAACGTGACTCTCAGTTATTGTACTTCTTTTTGCTAAACAAGAGGATGCTTTATGCCTATAAACATTTCAGTAATTCTGCTGCTTAAGATACATTTATTCAGGAATTGTTATTTTTACAATTTATCATGTTTAAACGTTGTGAATTATACATTCATTTATTTGGTGATTAATTGTTTACTTATGACTCGTGTACAGCTACTGTGAGGGATATACCTCAGTTTCAATGTAAAAATTTATTACTGATTAATTTATTTAGAGTTATGACATTGGGTCATTTTAAAATTGCCTTCACTGAATTTTAAGAGCTATTTACCTTGCTGTTATGCATTCTGCTTCCCATTTAACATACTTATGTTACTTTTTATGTATATAAGCTGTATTATAAGAGGTATATAAACAATAGTAATTTTACTTAGGTTCTGTATTAAATAGTTGATGAAAGTCTCTAATTTCAAGTTTTAAATGTAGTGCAGATAACAGATTGTACATCTACAGAGCATTTGGTCTAAAAGCAAATAAATCACAAGATGGACTTATCACAGAATGGGACATCTCGTATAAGATAACAGTTGGTATAAATATGATTTTATCTCCAAAAAAATGGTAAGATATGTTTTAGAGAACTCCTGACTTTAAGTGATTGTAAAAGTGCTTTGTAATCAGGATCTAAAAAAGAGTAACACTGAGGAGATATGTTATCAGAAAAACATAAGCTATCATAAAAGTGGCTTTCCCCCCTTCTTCTCTTTTGAAACAGAAATCTCATTTTAAACCTCTATAAAATTCTTATTGAAAGTAATTCTTTTTATAAGCGCTTTACAGTTTCCATTCTTGAAATTAAAAAAAAAGATGTTTGGAAAATGCTTTAAAGAATACATTGGTTACTTTTATCTAACTCCTGTTTCTTCTCATTGTGGAAAATTGTATTTGTTCAAGCTTAAGAGGGCATAAGCTTCTTTTAAGATATACAGAACATTTGTATCTAAATGGAAGCCTTATAATTTCCTGATGCTATTGTTGTATATTTGCTTTATGTAGAAATATGACAAACTCATTTACTGTTGTAACTGGTTTCTCACATGAGAAGTGATCTGAATATAGAATATTTTTATTAATTGGGGAATTAGTTATCTGGCAATACTTAAAGCAACTTCTATACCAGCCTTAATAACACAAGTCTTTGCTCTCCAAAATTAAGCAACAGTAGCAATGCCTTTTTTGAGAACCATGTGGATTAAAGTCTCTTTTTAAGAATCATGTAAGTTTAAAAATGCTATGTTGAGAGATAGAAGTCCTTATTTATGAGATTAGTGTTTGGAACCATTTGAAACAGAATTTCAACACCTATTGAGCCTTGATAGACCCAAAGTGACATCTTATGACTGAGTAGAAGAAAAAAAAAACTTTGAAAGATGCTGTGAGAATTTCCCACCACAAACAAAATACAATTACAACCCTGCCATATATGTGAGAGCAGATTATGTATTTATATATGAAAGATGGGAGCAGCTAATTTTTTATTACAGCCAGGCCCTGGAAGAGATTTGACTTCCTTCTTCAAAGAAGACATGGAAAAGGCAGCATATAAACCTCTTTGATTTGAAAACACAAGCCAGCAGTGTGCTTTGCAGCACTCACCACAGCTCATCCTGTTCATCTCTGCAAGCAAGCAAACAGGCAGAGAAGAAAAAAGGACAGAACAGCATCAAGAATAAGCATCTTTCAGTTCAGCACTGTTTCTTCAGTATCATGAGTGAGATAAAGTTTGCCAAAGCACTACCATGAAATTAGATATAAATTAGATTATCTGGTAACAGTTGTATTAGGAAAAATTGTAAGTGGCATTCAAAAATTTGAAATACAGCTTTCTACTCATTACATCATTTGAATGAAAACTGGAATTAAATTCAAATGCACAAAACCAGCATTTTTAAATTATTAGCTACTGCATACTGCTTTGCATATAAAATTAACAGACTTATTAAACAAAGGACATACAATATGTTATTAAAAATTGTATCATTAATGTATCCTTCCTCAACTCATATTCATTTGGAATTTGGAAGAACACAAACTTTCCTGTTTTTTCAACTTATCAGTTTCTCACTTTGAATGAACTAGTCAATGAATTTAAGTGAATAAACTGAAACAAAGAAAAGAGTCTTTTTACACCTACCAAAAAAACTGTTGCTGTTAAAAACCGGTTAGTGGGTCAATAAAATCTGATTTTACATGCTAAGCAGCGACTTCCACCAACTTGGTGGTTTGACATTTTCTTTTTTTTATTCACACTGCCACTTTCCCTTATGCCATCCAGTAGCTTAGTATTGCAGGGGAAAGACTGAGTTCTTTACATTTCCCCTTTCTGACAGTTTTAATCAAGTAGAGAATAACAGGTGAACAGCCCTTGTTCTTCTGGCAAATGGCTGCAATCTGAAGAGAGCCACTTTACTCCCCCAGGATCTAAATTATACCAGTGGTAACAGTCTCCAGGGGCTTTTGTGTCAGGCAGAGATTGCTGTGTCTGTTCACAAATCCTCTGCATAAGGGGGGTGGGTACACCTGCTTTATATCCCCTGGAAGAATCTGCTCTGGCCTTTAATGAGACCAACAGTCTATATCATAGCCTGGGATCAGGCTCAGAAGTTTTGCTGAGCTGTAAATAAACTGCTACAGAGCTCTACAGGAATATAAATTTTGCATCAATCCTGTGGTACTCCTGAAGACAAAAGAATGCTCATTTCTTCAGCGCTTCAGGTTCATGTTCCATAACAGCACACAATAATCCAGACCTTCAATTGGGTCACAGGAACAATTCAGAAGTATTGTTCCTTTTAACACCTAAAAGGATTCTACTAGCTAGTTATTTGTAATCTTTTATGTATATTGTCATATGCATAGAGATCTTTCACCATGATTCTTTATAAACCTTTGATACTGGTCTTAATTAGAGGAATTTACATGGGGAACAGGATTTGAAGGATTACAGTATATCAGGTGTATTATGTAAGTAGAAAAACAAGATGATTATAAGCCTTATGAGGGATTTGGGAATAGCTACATGCTGTATGGCATGGATGAAGAGTATGTAAAGAGTTAAAGGGGAAAGTTATATGTTTAGGGACTACAGACTGCATAATATATGTAAGGTTTCCAAGCATTTTGGCTGTAGGTAGTGATAAAGGATGTGTGTGAATAGGTAAGGGAGTTGCATTGTATATGCAGCACATTAGCAATACAGGATATATGAGACAGTTAAAGGGTATATAAGGGTAAGTTCATGCATGTAGGGAATTGAGACTTGCATTGGGAAGATGTAAGTGGCAGAAGGGGTGTATGGATACAGAAGGGATCTATAGTGTTTATGCAGTGCATTATTGGTACAGTGTTTATGAGGGTATAAGGGAATAAAATATGGAGAATAGACATGCATTGCAAAAGATCTGGTGTCGGGGAGGTGTTTACTTGGTGTGAGTACAGCCATGGATTACTAGTTATATTCATCATGGAAGATGGCTGTATATAGATTTTACAGGACAAGGGTTGCAACAAGATTACACATGGAGATGTAATAGGGTGACATGGTGTACAAGGGAGCTTTAGACCCAATTCTTAATGTACAGGGACATAAGAGCTGAGTGTTGTGCAGGCCGGCTCCTGGTCCCGTCCTCGCCAGGCCCGAGCCGGGCCCGTCTGTGTGCATGTGGGCTGTGGCCGGCAGCCCGGGCACGCGGGGCCAGAGAAAAGTCGCGGGGTGGAGTAGTACGCTCGAGCTAGAATCAGTCACGGAGGCGTAATGGTTGATTGAAAAGATTATTTACTTACACCAGAGATGGTCGCGGTGTAGGCTGGACAGTTTCCAGGTACAGCTCCGCTTCAATCCTCGTTGGAGGACTCTAAAACTCGGTTCCCAGGATCCTCGGAGTGGTTCAGACTCCGTGGTTTCGATAACTGGGTTCTAGGGTAGGGATTCGTCTGGACTGCGATCGGTGACGGGGAGAGGCTAGAGGCCGTCGGTAAGTGGTGCCCCGGAGTTTGCTAGGCTCCGGGGGTTCGGCAATTGGAGCCTCTATCGCCTTCTTTAGAAAGACGCGCTGGGTTCGAAAGGACCCACAGCGCTTAGAGATCCGTCTCTCTCTCCGTCTCTCTTTCTGTCTTTCTCTCCAACTTGGGCGGAAACCACCCAAGCCTTTTGTACGCCTAGCAAGCCAATAGCTAGCCGCCACGTGTGCCTAAATTAAGACCGGCCAATAATGTGGCTCAAATCTCAATACAACTGGCGGGAACTCCTTTGCAGCGTGCATCACTATAATGCAAGAGAAATGCACAATGCAAAGAAGGCTACAAAACGGCGGGAAACGCTTTTCTGCACGCGGGTTCTCTATAACAACGGAACACTCCGTCGTGCAAAAGAGCTGCAATTCGGCGGGAACATAATTTAGCGGTGCTGAAGCGCACACAATCAAAAAATCCACAACTTTGGATTGTGACAAGTGTAAAGAGCATAGATGATGTGACATACAAAAAACTATTATTCTTGGTTCCGAAATGATATCTTTTATTAGACCAACTGGAAAATGGCAAGAAAATTGTCCTTTTCTGCAAGCTTTTGGGATCAAAGTCCCTTCGTCAGGCTCTGGGAAAAGTGTAGATGGTACAAGATGGTAAAAAGTCCCCATAGGTAGGAAATAAACTTCATTTTTGGACAGAGGGAGCTGAAGATGGAAGTCTGTCCCTCCGGGTCCATGAGAGTGTCTTTGTGAGCTGTGTTGAGTAGCTCTTTGATGTGTTGATCAGGTAGAATTTCTTCTCTGAAGGTGTCAGATGGGAGGCAGGGAGGTAAAAAAACTTGCTTGTTGTTCTGCAATGAATTTTAAAATCCAAAATCAGCTGAAATTCGGCATCTTCCATGTTTCAGGGATGTACTTGGTAGCCGTGTTGGTCTGAGACAAAAAGACATACAAAAAACTAGAATTCTTGGTTCCAAAATGATACCTTTTATTAGATCAACTGGAAAATGGCAAGGAAATTGTCCTTTTCTGCAAGCTTTCGGGATCAAAGTCCCTTTGTCAGGATGATGATGTGAAGAATTTATGTGAATGATAAATTCTTTAGATGATGTGAAGAATTTATGTAGTGTAGTATCTATATATCTCTAATGCATATACATCCCTTCCTTCACCTCATTTTGCTTCTCCCTTTCTACAGGGAGAAGACATGCTTGTGAAAGAGCAGGTGAGCTGAAGGTGAACATGTAAGAGGTAAAGGATGTACATGAAGTGAGATGTAAAGCAACAAACTTTCAGGAAGCAAAATCTTCAACATGATCCTGGATACTCCACAGGCCAGCAGAACCTTCACTTGCTTCTACCACATCCAGTGACCATTACTGTAGTTGCCACAAGCACAACACCCAGGCTAATTGGCTGTTTCTCAGCAGAGCCCATTAGTATAGCTAGGTGCACATGGTGATGCGAGGCACAGCTATTAGCTGGCTCTGGCACCAAGCCATGGGAATGCAACCACACTACTTCCAGGCCAAGTTAATCGTGTGTTCACAGCACCAGGCAACATAGTGTGTCCCCTGTTACCCAGATTACAGGTATCCTTGTGGGCAGGCTACTGATAAGAGGCAGAAACAGGTCTACAGCCTGACTTATTTGCTTGCACTTTAAAACACAAAACTAAACATTTATCCCGAAGTCTATCTGGCTACTTGTGACAGCACAACATAGATACTCACCTATACTAGCTGGGGAGAATGGTGGTGTGTGGATTGGCAGCAGGTCTTCTTGAATTTGCTAAATTCTCCAAGTTTTCCTCCAATACCCAATATTTATAAATGGCTGATTCTAATATTCTAATAAATGATCTCTGGCTGCTTTTCTTTAAATTTCTTTGTTTCTCTGAAACTTTTGAAACTGGGCTGAATCAGATCTCTTGTGGATTTGGAAGGTGTCAGTTGTGGAATGCTATCAACACTGGCATGTTTCTTCTTTCCTGTAGCTTACGGTCTTCTCTGACAAGGCTGTTCTGTTTTTACAAATTACCTAAGTATCTTAACATAAATTTATCTATTATAGCAAAATAACATCTAATGCATTTGGTTACTTCTATCGCTACTACTAATATTGTATGGTAAAGCTATGATATAGTATATTTAATTCATTTAATGTATGGTCTTCACTTACAATATTTCCTTTCCGGCCTGTGCTTTGTTTAATTGTACAGGCAACCCCTGTTTAGCGCTCTTAATTGGTTCCTGAAAAACCAAGTGTTAAGCGGAATAGTGTTAAGCTAAATGTGCTGCCAGCTGTATGATGCTTGTAAGCATTATAATAAAACTAGGGTTCCAGGTCCAAAAAGGATGATACCTGTCGGATGGGGGGAGGGGGGAGTAGAATATGATGGGGTGGGGGGGGGCAATGACATGCTGGGGCCCTGTAGCCCTGCCAGTGCCCCTCACTCCCAAGCCATAGTACCTTGCCCCCCAACACCTTGCTGGTGCCCCTCACTCCTGACTCGCAGCCCCCTGGCAGTGCCAGTGCCCTGCACACCCAACCCACAGTCACTCATCCCACCCCCCCTGCCCCTCACCCCTGATCTGTAGCCCCTTGTGCTCCCCTACACCAGCCATGCCTGTGCTCCTCACTCCCCACCTGCAGCCCCCTGCCCCCCCAGACCTGCTGCCCAAGCAGGTCCTGCATTGCATGTGTGTGTGCCAGCTCTCTCTCTCTCACACACACTCTCTCTCGCTCTTGGTTTACTGCAGCCTGCACAGGGAGCGCGAGACTCCCAGCAACCAATCGCCTTGCCGGCTGCTCCCAGCCCCAAGTAGTCAGCCTGGGAGAGCAGAAAACCCGAACATTTGCTCTCATTTTAAAAACCCACCTGGACGCAGCACAGGGGCCCAAAAAAGAGGACATGCCCAGGAAAACCCAGACGTATGGTTACCCTAATGAAACTTGCTGAGCACTAAGTGGAATTGGGTATTGATGTAAAATGAATTTTATTGCGAAACAGCAGGAGGCGGGGGTTGGCTGCATCCCAGTACTGGTTTAGTTAGACAGGGCGGGTGGCTTCCTTTGCTTTTCTGACCAGGCTCATCATCACACTTGCAAAGGTTCACAGAACAGTTGCTTAAAAACAGGCTGTGGAGCCTCCTGCTTCGCCACGCTTCTGCAGCTGGGCTTACGCCCCTGGAAAAGGCCGGCGACACCCCTCAGCAAATGCAGTCAGACTGGATGTAGGGCTTGCCTTTGGGGAAAAGATGCCAGGCATGTGGTTGTGCAAAATTGGGCACCGGGTTTCTTTTGTTTGCTGCCCAGCACAGCAGCTGGGAGACCAACCAACTTCAAATCAAGCCTCGCCGTTCCTAAGAACAAACATGAATTTGACAGCCCCTCACACAGAAGAGCCCGCGGCTGGGGGAGTGACACCTCAGGACATTGCCCATATCCACTGTTGGCTCGTGACCGGAGCCATCCCCCAGCACCAGGTTGCCTAGCGCCTGCTCCGTTTGTGGTGACGGGACCACCTTCAAGAAGCGCTTAGTGGGGGAAAGGAGCGGGCGAGCAGGGGCTACAGTCGTTGGGCGGGCTCCGGGGCTCCTCAGAGGAGCCGGGTTGGGGACGAGGCCGGGAGGCAGGTGTTTGGGGGGATCCGTGTGTGTGTCCAGAAGAACGGCCGCAACCGCCGTCTCGTTGGGGGGGGTCCCCCAACCCCTGCTCTAAGATGGCGGCGACTCGGGCCAGGCGCGGCAGCAACTCCGCGCTGCCATTTTCCTGGTGCAAGGCGGAACTTCCTCCACGCGCCGCTGGTCGACAGCTTCCTTGGGCGCCAAGCTTGGGCGGGGGGCGGCGAAGCAGTGGGACTAGAGAGCGGGCTGGAGGAGAGGGAGGGGCGGAGGCTCTAGCCCCTCCCCCCATTCGCACCGCCTCACATCCGGGCCCTTAGCCCGGGCGGGCCCTGAGCCGGAAATAACGTTCTGCGCGTGTGTCGGGGGGGTGAAATAGGCACGGAGCACTTCGCGGGCAGGAGTCGGTTGTGGCCACGCCCCTCTCTGTACACGCGGCGGCC
>NW_005842145.1:1285299-1292915 GCF_000455745.1 Alligator sinensis
GCGGGGACAACGCCGCAGCCCTCCGCAGCCCAGGTGGATATGACGCCTCCTTCCCTCCCTCGCGCGGGCCGGGCCGGGCCGGGGCTTCCCCGCGGGCTGGGGTGGGGGGCGCGGCCCCCTCCTTCCCTTCCTCCCAGTTCGGCTGCTGGTGCTAGCCCCGCAGGGGACACATTATGGCGGGGGTGTTGTGTTGTGTGTGCGGGGGGCACGGCTGTGGCCAGGGCCCTTGTGGACGGTGCCTTCCTGTTTGCAGGGGGTTGATGCTGCGGGGGGAGGCCGGGCCCGACTTCAAAACACAAAAATGAGCCACCCGGGAACCGGTTTTGCCTCCCCCAGCGTGGGGGTTTAGATGGAATAGGGCTGGGGGAGCCTGGTGCCCTCTTACAGGCAGGGGGGGAGGGGGGCTGTTCCATCTCCCAGGATTGTGAACTTGGGATGTCTCAGGATGGCCCCACCAGCCCTGCACTTGTTCTGCGCTTTGTTACTGACCAGGTGCTTTCCTTCTGCATGTGCAGTTCAGGTTCCCTGCTTGTTTTTAGATCTGCCAGGGCTTTCTTTTGTACTAGAAACTGTTTTTTTCTCTGTTCAAGCAGTGACCCCATCCACCATGGTACTCACTCTCACACACACTCACATTGGTACACACTTACATTCTCACTCAGTTGCACGCACATGGTCATGCACATACTCACTTGCACGCTTACGCATGCATGTTCACTCATGCATGTGCACACATTTACTTGCACACATGCATGCTCATACGCTTGCTCTCACACTCGCTCACGCTCATGCTCAGTCCCATGCATGTGCACACACGCTTATGCACAGGCACTCACACGTGTGTACATGCTCGTACGTGCTCATGCTCACACACACACTCCTCACACACTTACATTCGCTCATGCTCACATACTATTTTGCTTCGCTGGGAAAGGCTGTTAGATTCTTTGGGGGTTTCTTTTTAAGTTTTCATCCACGTAATTTTAATCCGGATACAGTCCATGTATTTTTGTAGTTTATCCACAGTAAATTATCCTCGGTGTGGAGATGGCTGAGCTAGAGCATCCATTTCTATTTCCTTAAGCTCCCCACAGTGAAGGGAGTCCTAATCACTTTCATTGTGGTAGTAAGACATTGTGTGTTAAAGCAACAGAGAAAGGAAAGAGAGAAGAGGGCACTAGGAAAACTTGCTTGGCAATCTTATTTACCACAGCTACTCTACTTCAAAAGGGTGTTTTTTGGTGGCTTTCCTTTTTCCCCAGGGAGCTGAAATAGAAATGATGTTGTTGTTAAGGAAGTTATACACCTTTTGAACCTGAAATGCTTGTGTTGTGTTGTATGCCTTCAGCTTATACTGTTGATTTATTTACTTTTTTGACACAATGTAAATTTTTGGTATCTTATCATGGCAATTTTTTTTAAAACACTTTGACATCTAAATTTCCCCCTTCTGGACATGATGTTAAATCAGTTGCCACAAATAAGGTTGGTTTCCACAGTTAACAGATTCTTTTGTTAAAAAAAAAAATTTACAGATGATTTAAAGAGTTGTTTCCTTGTTTCATTGAATACAATTGACAGGAAGAAAGTGATGCTTTTTCAGTCAGGTATTTATGTTGATTTTTATTTAAAGCCTGCTATTTTAATTGTGAACATATTTTTCTCCACCTTTACGTTTGTAAGCGCTGCATCAAATGCAGTCTTGTTCCTTATAACAACACCAACAGAAAGCTATTGATTTATTTGACATTGCAACCTCTGAAGAATGTGGTAGTGTCAATTATTCCAGGGATTGTCAAGTGCAGGGCAGGTTAGATAATTAATGTGTTAGTGGTACTAATATTATTTTTTAACTAAGGCTTATTAGTTCTATTGCAGTATTCCTTTCCAGATATGTTTTCATATATACATTATGCAATTGAGATGATAGATTTCAGTGAATGACTGAATTCTCATTTTTTGTTCTTGTATAGAATCAAAACCTCAAATAATGGTGATACTAATGCTGCATTGAGAGAAGTTCAAAATACTTTTTTAAAGAGTGACATGAAAGAAGTCATTAATATTCATTCAATTTATTATAGTAGAGCTGTTGCATATACATTTCCAATCAGTGATTATTAGTTTTCTTTCAAGGAGTCATCTTTGATTCACTGTTTGTGAAAGTGTTTTCTGCATCTAACATGTTCTGCCAGGTAAGACTTCTTCTGCAAGCTGCTCTGCATCGGTGGACCTCTAGATCAGCAGAGTTTAGTTGATGAAGTACTGCATCAGTCCAGAAGTCCTCCTCTGCAAAGCATATTTCAGGATTAAGGCCCAAATCAGCAAAGGACAGGGAACTGGCTTTGAACTCTGAACTCTTATTTTTGATGGTGGGGGAGTGCGCAATGGGTTTTTAAAAGCTAGTAGTTAAAAAAGGTATGTTGTGCCACAGGAAGTTGTTAGTATTATTCAGTTGTATTTATTTAAAGCAGCTGTTGTATTAGGAAACTGAAAATGTTACCATGTTGCATCTGTAAGCATCACAGACTTTTACTGAGAAAATTATCTTTAACTATTTGTTCCCACCTTACAGTTTTTAATGTTTCTTATATGTTTTAAGCATTTCAATTCCCCATTGCTCTCCTGTTTCAGAATAGCAGATGTTTATGATGCTAGATAGTCTTTTGACACTAAAATGGTTTATGATTTTTATTTGTGTTTGTGGCTTAGAAAATGTAGTTGAACAAGCATGATTAATTGTGCAATTTAATGAACCTGCAGATAGCTTCATTGAGCCTTTGTGTTTCATATGCTCTGGTGTTCTTTTTAGTGAGCTAACTTGTATTAGAGTAGATGTACCTTTTAGTGACATAGTCAAAATAAAACGGGAATCATAACCTGCTTTTATGTAGTTTAAAATAGATGTTTTTCATCTGTTGGAGTTGTTAGGCCTTGTTTGGTTACTTCTGTACACGTTCTTTGTTCCCCAAATAGAACAATTTACTAGTAACAAGAAAAAAAAATCCCCAGAAATAATAGTGTTACATTTAAAAAAAAATTAATAAGGTTTACACACTGAATGGGAAGTGTGATTAATTTTTTTTCCTTTCTGTACCTGAAAAAAAAAATCAGGTTTCTGTAAAGTGTGTAAAATGTGGCAATCTCTTATCATACTGTTTGCTTTGTGTTCTAGTGTTCCATATCTTCAGTTTTTCTTTTTTTCTCATGAATTTTTTTCCTCTTAATATTTAAAACTATTGTGGTGCTTTCACCTGCAGACCCCAATGGCCAGTCACCAGCACCAGACATTCATATGTGAAATATTAAAGAGAGAGTGGTTTTTTTAAAACATATAAGGCACATTCTGTTTTTAAAGTGTGCATACACACTTTACAGTTGAAATTAAAGGTTGTCAATACATCACAAATATACAGGGAATAAAAGGAAACTTCAAAGTTATGATAGAGAGCTGGAGTGCTATTCTTAAATCAAGCTCTGCATCAGATGAATATAGACTAATTAGAATACCAAAGAAGTATGTTTTTAAATTATGAATGAAACTATTTATTTTTACTAAGAATGAGTCTGAAAAATTAATGAGGCTTTTAAATTTGCATGTTTTTTTTTTTTAAAAGGACACATTTTCCCACCAGCTATATGTTTCCCATTATTTATGCATTTCTGTTTAAAGGTGGTTGTGAGAGGAAGTTATAGTTTTCTCTTTGCTCACAGGTGCAATGTATGCCCATATTTTGGAAATTTAAGATTAAGTGGATAGACTGATTTGACTAAATCTATCTTGTTAGGGACAGATGGCTGCTTTAAACAGGTGTCACTTTCATTTCTGGTGCTTTGTGTTGAGACTTCCAGTGGCTCACAAAAGGGCTATCTAAAGCAGGTGGCATCCTCCTCTTTTGTCATTAACAAAATGTACTTTTATAGGAAACTATTTTTCCAGTGACTGGGTATATTTTAATAAGTACTATATATTATCAAAGTCTTAAACTCATAGCACATTTACATATTACATTTTTTGATAATCCTCTTATCAAACTTTAAAGAGGGGAAAGCATTATTGAGGAATATAATTTAGCCGCTTATGAATATGTGTAGGTAGAAATAATAATAACTTATTTCCTTGTAAGCCAAAGAAGAAAATTGGAACTTTGAAGTAACAGCTTGCTAAGTAACTGACTTCTAGTTTTTACTAAACCTGACTTATTATAAAAAAGTCATTACAAAAATCCCTACTAAATGGAATGGTAAATGAATTCAAAGTGTCTTTTTTTCCCCCTTTGAGTGTCTTTTGATCTTCAGAACATCCTTATTTTTAGTGTTGTTTAACCTTTAAAAGTTTGGAAAACAAAAAGTTGGAATATGAGAACTGCAGCTTTTCAGGTTTTATGCCCTCCAGCTCTTATTTTCTTTATTAGTGTAGAGAACAATGACTGGTGTCCATTCTTAGTCTGTTACATTTCTTCCACTAGATGCACCAGAGGGTGCTGTGCTATTTGAAACACGGTAAGAAAAAAAAATGGAAAATCACTGATTTATTCATAATATATAGGTTATCTATATAACATAGATTTTTAAAATACCTTTTGGAAAGGCCATGTTTCTGTGTTCTGTGACTCTTCAGATAGCAAGTTGTTATCCCTCTATATAGTGTTATGCTAAAGATATTAGAATACCTGTTCTGTCTGTCTGTCTCTCTCTCTCTTCCCCCCCCCCCCACATACACACACGCATGCACGCTCTTATGTGTTGTCTTTTAGTTAGATTGCAGTTGTATATTGAGTAAATGTGTTCACTGTGTTTGTATAGTCTTTACCCTACATTATATTGTCTTTATTTTATTTACTTTTATTTAGATAATTGCTGCTTATGGCAATAGCTTAATTTATTTTGTGTTTTGTGTTCATTCACACATTTTGTAGTATAGTTTAATGGATACATTATACTACCATTTGATTTTTAGCTATTAAATCTGTACTGTTGGATTTGTTTTTGGAACATATTATCTCAGTCTTTTGTTCCTTGTGGCAACTCTTGCTGGCAGAAGCTAGCTGTTCAGCATCTATTTCTAGGAAAGGTTGCGCACAGTTTTGTAGAACTGGAAGAGTAATCCACAACTTTCCCTTTATTATTGGAACTAAAAGGAATGATAAGCAGTAGCATTTACATATTTAAGATAACACCCACCTTCCATTATAAATAATTGATGTAAATGCGTAACTTAAAAATTAGGATGTCTTCTTTTTAACTGGTTTGATATCAAAACATAGAGGTTTGTATTATTCAAATTGGGTATACAGTTTTGGCCAAATACATTTCAAAACATCTTTGATATTCATTTCAGTGACAGCATTGGTGTGATACAGTTTCTTCTGCAGTTTAAAACAAATGTTTAGCTTTTCTAGTAATTTTCTAATAATCTAATGAATTCAGAGCTTTTATAACATGCCAAGATCTACTGATTTCATTTGTAAAGTGGTGTAACTTGGTTTACATTAGATTAACTTTCACTTGTTCAGTGGTGTTTGGATTTGTAAGGTATCCATATTGGTATAACTTGTTTATGGAGGACCATAAAAGATGTAAATTAGGTTAGTCTAATTTGGCCCAGGTTCTTACACACTCCTTCTAAAAAGTGTCTCTCTTGTTAGTTCTCAGTGTAAAAATTACTCTGCTAGGTTCCCTCATGCTCATACCTACTGAGCGAAATTCAGCACTGATCTCTAAGGTGTGTTAGTGAGCTGCATGCTGGTAACGGAGTTTCTGCTGATGTAACAAGCCCATTGAGAGAGCCAGCAAATATAAATTGTATCAATTTAGGCTTTCTCTAGAAATGATCAAATTTAATGCTAATATATTTCTAATCTTGTTTATGTGATCTCTCACATGGCATTTGTTGCTAAACTAAGCATCATTCCACACCAGTGGTTTTCAGCCTGATTAGACTCAAGTCACCCTCAAAAAGTGCTAGTTCTTTGCTTTCACTCATTTTTGGCTATGGAAAAATGAGAGAGCAATTCTTCTGTTGTAAAGAACTCAGAAACACCACAACAGGTCAGTGTGTTTTTTATGCTCTGGATTTTTATTTGAAATCTGTGGTTTTATCTAGTTTAGCATGTGTGATAGCAGTGCTGATATTGCATGGCACCCTTAAAAGGGTCTTATGGCCCTGATTTAGAATCACGGTTTTACATTAACTTTTAAGTTTGACCTAACTTTTTTTTACAGGTTGGTAACTTCTAACTCAAGTATTTAGTAATTGAAACAAAACCTCTGGCAGGTCTTTTAAATTTCTGTCATTATAATTTAAGAACCCCAAATATTGTGGGTGATACTTTGGTTCCTTTGCTTGACTGTGCATACAGTGCAAACAACAAATTACACGCACAGCTCGCATATATGAATGTGTGACCTTTACTGTTTCCTTGGTTTTCTTCTTCCTCTCATTGTTATTTACATTACTTTCATTTGTGTCTTGTCTCAGATTGAAAGCTCTTCAGGACAGGGACCACATCTTTGTGTTTACAGTATCGAATGCAGTAAGGGCTTGGATATGTGACACATTTATACCTGCATAGTTTACTTTAGTTTTGACCATGGATCAGTTTATTCTAGATTATCAGACTATAGCCTGCTATTACTGCACTATGACACAAGGTGGTAGAGGTGTTTGTATAAGCCCTTTTCTGTTGAGCAGATGGCTGTCCTTGTGTAATCTGTGGACCCATACATCAGTGTACATTTTTCATGGATAAAATTAAATTTCATGATTCATTCAGGGGAAATCCTACACTAGATTGGGCAATACCCTGGTGTAGTAGTTTATTGTCTGTTTGCCTGTATGCTCTATATTAATGTCAATATAAAGGTTGGTTACAGTGGTTAAATGTCATGTGTCCAGTTTCTCAGGCTTTGATCTTGACTGGACTTTTGGTACTATTACAGTATGAATAATAAATAATAACATTAGTGCTTGCTTACTGTTTATCTACCAAGCAAGTTGCTTCCCTCTTCTGTTTTGTTGCTTCATTTTAGGAAAACTAGCTGCATTTACCCTTTACCTGCTACACTGAGGGGATTCTCTTAAAAAAAATTAAAATCAGTGATGCAACAGTGTAAAATGTAGAGTACAAATTAGCAATACTATAACTGGTGCTCCTCCCTGGAAATATTTGACCAGTTCACTATATTTCAGTTTACTGACCCACTATTAGCTGATGACTGATTGATTTTTTTTTTTATAATTTAATAAATACAGTTTTTTAAAGAACATACTAGTTTTTTGGTGCTACCTTTTTTAGTGGGGGATTTACTGATTTTTTTTTTTAATTTTTTTTTAATTTTTAATTTTTAAAAAATTTTTAAATTTTTTTAGAATTAATATTAGTAGACAGGTATATGGGCATTTATCATTTCTCTACAGTTATGCTTTTTTTAAAGTCATGTCTTAGTTTGAATGGAGTGGTTTGCATCATCAACAGGGATCCTGATTTTCCCTGATAAAAAAAATTGCAAATTCTCTGATAAAACATTGCAATTTCTGTGATTAAACCCCCCAAATCAGTTATTAAAATGAAAGGCCCCTCTAGTCCTGCTGGTTCCCCTCACTTACCCCCCCA
>NW_005842145.1:1292925-1295328 GCF_000455745.1 Alligator sinensis
CCGTGTCTATAGCCCCCTGGCACGAGGTGATGGCTGTTGTAGTGCAGCAGAGCCTGGCTCCCCTCTGCTGTGGGCTCAGGCGGGGGGTGGTGGCTGCTCCCTGTTGCGGTGGGTGTTCTGTGCCCCCTACATCTGTGCACAGGGCGGGGGCTGTGTGCTGCCCACTGTAGGCTCCTGCCCTGCTGCACTCCCCCACTGCCTCCGCAGCCTGGCGTGTGCGACTGGATGCTGCAGGGAACAGTGGAACCATGCAGGAAGCTGCCTGCTGCTGCAACCTCTGTGCTGTCTTGGTGAGACGTCCCTTGTCTGCGCAGCTGCAATGGGTGACGGTGTGGGGTTGTGCTCAGGGGACATGGGCAGTGTGGAGCTTGCAGTGGCAGGCAGCTTCCTGTGTGGCTCTGCTGTTCTTTGCAGTTACGAGTCATACCTGCTGGGCTGCGGAGGCCCCAGGGGAGGGCAGCAGGGCAGGGAGCACGAGCCTGAAGTGGGCAGCCCCTGCTCCATGCACAGATCTGGGGGTCGCAGGTCTCCCTTGGCCCCGGGAGTGCATGCAGCTGTGGGGAGCTGGCCCCATCCCTCAGATGAACCGCCCGTGGCCCTGTCCTGCTCCCTACCAGGGCCATGTGGCCATGCATTGCAACCCTGGGCCCCAAGCCCCAGGCACTGCCCAGCTGGGCAGCAGCCCCAGTCCTGCCCTACTCCCTTCCCCCTGTGGGGGGCCTCAATCTCCCCCCACCCCTCCTGCTCCCCCAACCTACTTGCAGGAGCTGCTCTTCAGGCTGCTTGGGACTAGAAGCATATACATGCACATGGTGCCCTGAGCCTGACCACCCTCCTTCTGCTCCCTCCCTGCCCCCCCTACAGGCTGAAACTCTGCCAGCCTGCAGGGAATTCATTGCAAAACTGCAAAATCCATGGGTTTCTCAGGTAAAATGAGAAATTCGTGTTTGTCTCCAGTAAAAGATAAAATCTGTGGTTTACTCTGTTTTTCTGTGGGAAATGGAAAACCCAGATCCCTGATCATCAGTTAAACCTTCAGTTTATGCATTGGTATATTCCTTTAGATCTGTGCTAATTTTTAAATAATATTTACCTGACTCTTTTGGTTGGATGGAGGAAGTTTTTATTAATGTTTGTTTTCCCTTTTCCTTCTTACTTGGTGGTGGCATTAAATACTCAGTGACCATTTGAAGATTTTTTATTTGCAACTGGAATGACAAATGGAATTGTAAATCTGAGCTTCTAGATTTCACTCCTATCAGCAAAAATTTCAGATAAGATGAAGATTAGTAAAAGGGGGATTCATTTTGTTGTTTACAAGTGTCATCTGGGTTCCTGCTTCTCCATCTCATGTCTTGCATTTCTAGCAATTTGGAACCAAAATAAGATGAAAATGTTATTTACCTACAGTATTGGGTCCCTTGGAAAGCTTGGGTGCTGCTGTGTTTTGGAGGGGGAGGGAGGGTCATGGTAGAGCAGGGGCAGGCAATTATTTTGGGCGGAGGGCCGCTTACTGAGTTTTGGCAAGCCGTTGAAGGCTGCACGACAGGCAGCCAGGGACAGATAAATATTACTCTTCTAAACTTTTTTAGGGGCCCCGCGGGCCAGATAGAATGGCCTGGTGGGCCATATCCAGCCCACAGGCTGCATTTTGCCCACCCTGTGGTAGAGCGTAGGAGGGGAGCTGTGCCATAACTGTTTAGACTAGGGCTATTTATGCATGCTTGAGAGCCTAAATTTAGTCTCACAGGGAATTTTTAGGACTAAAGCATAGGTGTCAAAAAATGTAGGTACCAAATGGCTTTTGTGGCTGCTGAAGTGGAGGTTACCTGGTTTGTTTCACTCCCTGTCCCCGTATCATTTTTTCTCCATGCTCCAAATCACTCATGTCAATGTCAGTAAATATATTAAAGTTCCAGAAGGTACCTTATCAAGTAAGCGGTTCTTCTGATTTGTGGTTTCTAAAACATTATTGTATACAGCTTCTTTTGTATTTTCATCTCAGCTATGTTCAGCACTGGTTCAGCTATACCACTTGACATGTCTTTTTAGTGCTGTAGACAAGTTCATTGTTTCAAATCAACCAACTAGTTAGCCAAAAAATTTAATCTTCCCCCTGTTAGTCCTCTGTGAATCTGTAGGATTTAGAGCGGGTAGGTAGGAGAAGAGATGCAGTAGTTGAAGTCTGGCTTAATAGTTATAGACAGCAGTTCTGAGGGCTCAAACTAAGAGACGTACAATCTTTAGGTACTGCATCATTTGTCCGTTATGGTTTGGCTTGCACAAAGTAATTAGTACCATTTTTGTTGACTTCATTGAGAAGTGAAGGTGCCAAACATCTTGTAGGATTAACCTCCATTTGTTATGCCATTTTTATGAACACTTTTTTTGCTTTTGAAAGAG
>NW_005842145.1:1295338-1307078 GCF_000455745.1 Alligator sinensis
CATAGAAAAGAATGCAACATTGGTTCATCACTTGCATGCAGTGAGTGGCTTATTTTAGGAAGTTTAAGTCAAAATTGGTATTTGTGTTTCAATATGATTATTATAACCTTTTTAAAAAATGTGTAACATGGCATATTGTTCATAATATTGCCACGGAGAAGGGAAAAGCTGGGAGGTTGCTTTGCAGTTGCCTGTCATGGAATGATGAGTACACAAAAGCTGATTGTGATCTGAGGAGATAAAGTATTTGTAATATCCCAATGTTGCATGACATAGTACCTTGTTCATCAGTAAAGATGTCAGCAGGTGACATAGTTGGCAAAGGACAGAAACAGCCGCGTTCAGAACTCCTTTTAATGTAGGCTTGAAGGCACAATTGTATGGATAATAGAGGAGGTTGATGGATTAGGTGATTATATATAAAACTCCCAATTTAATCAGCTGGGTCAACCCCATAGACTAGGCAAGCTCTTTGTAACTTAAATTTATAGCTATGATTTCTATTTCCCAACATTCTACTCTGATAAGTTAATATCTGCCTTTTAATTTGAAGAGTATGTTTGTTCTACATGGAATAGTCATTGTATACCTCTTGCACTGTTTCAGAAGCTGTCTGCATTTTTCTACTATATGTTTTTGTAAGATTTAACTGATACAGTAGAAAGCAATAAGCCTACAATAAGCACAAAGTAATTGGGCATGCTTTAGAGAACACAGTATTATGTAACAAAGTATAAGCATTTCCACAAAGCATAACTTTGTTAATGTAGAAAAGAAGAAATTGCAAAGTGTGTCAGAAATAGGACATCTATTTTCATATTGGCTAAAATTTATTTATCTAGCTACCACCATTACTGTTTTCTTAAATAATTAAAGTGCTTTAATATTAGTTGCTTCTAGGTTGCTGACGCTTGTCCTACAATTTGTAAGTCAGGTAGAGGACCTTAGCAGAAGTTCATAGTGTGAATCACTGTGTGATAGATTACATTGTGAGTAATTCCCCTCCTTTAAATGAGTGTACAAAGTCATTGTTGGTGATGATCATTTAACATCTCTATGGCCCCAGTGCCATTGCTATGTGGAAAAATAGTTAAGAACAGATCTGTTGTATTTTAACCTTTTAAAATAAATTATAATAGTTGGAAATGAGGAGGAATATCAGCATCATGTGACCAGATACCATATGTACTTTAATATAAATTACCCTTAATAGAAGATGACCCCCCAGTAATTAAATTCTTTATATGGGCAATTTATGAATTTGTTGTTTTTCTAGGTATAGAATGTAATTATTGGAAGTTTGCCTTGACTTTGTCCCCTTCCCATTGCTAAGTCAGGGAAAATAAATCTTGGGGGTTAGGTAGCCCCTTTGCCCCCTGCCCCCCTCCTTACTATCAGACCCTGCTCTTCCTGAGTAGATGGAAGTGACAGGGAATTTGAAAACACTGACTTTGAAATAAGCATATCTATAGTAATTTGCATGTAGACACATTACTACAGGTACCCATAGAGTTAATTAGTCCAGAATTGATGCATTTTACCTTTTTTGAACCTGCTGCAAGTTTTAGCCCAGGTATTCTGTAAACACAGTTTTAAGCAGCACTTTTGTACCTACTTCTATATAGTACATACTATGCACGATATTAGTCCAAAGGCAAAAGACTTATGATTTACTATATAGTTCATTGGGCTGGCCCCAGCAGTTTCAACACTGTTTCAAGCAATGGCAACTGCTCAGCTCAGCACTCAGTATGTGTTCACATCTTCCTGTCCCTTTCCTCCCTCCTCCCCCCCAAGGATCTGTGTGCTAACAGGGTGTTCTTGTCATCAGTCCTGGGATCCTCCAAAAAAATTGTGTAGATGAGTTATAGGGTAGCCTGGTCCAGCTTCACCTTGTGGAGGCCAGGGCCACACCAATCATATGCGACAGGCTAAAGAGTGGGGCAGAAGAGGGATGCTGGGTGAACTGTTTGGTGCCTCGTTTGGTGATGTTTGCTAAACATTGAAGGCTGGTGAAGAAATGGGTGTCATTGAAATGGAAATGGAAAAGAAAGGCACAGCCCAGCTCTGGGAGTGAAGAGGAAGTTAAAATATATTCAGTGTAGTGGCTCACCATGACTTGAAAAGGATCTGGTACTGAGGGGGACTGTGCTCAATGGATGCCTTATTCATCTGGCTAATACTAGCCTATCCTTGTGGTAGGTTCCCATTAATACACTTGCCCAATATGGAACATGTGTTTTGTAGTCATGCTCAGTACTGGCTGCATTTAATCAACTTCATAGCTGGTTTCTATTACTGAGCATGTGCTGCTTTTGGCAGCATTTTAGTGATAGACAGTGTATTAAATGAGATTCCCTTGTACGTGAATAAGAAGAGGGGCTTTTCCTCCCATGCTGTTTGAGGTGGAGTGCCCCCCCCCCTTGTCTTGTATTTGAGTAAATACAGTGGTTCTCCTAGGCTGTCAGCCAGTATGCTGTAGAGCAGCAGTGTTCAACCTTTCTTCCTAACAAGCTGAAGGGTCAGTGCCTGGTCCGTCTGTGGGCTGGATCTAGCACCCAGGGCAAGTGCAGCAAGCATCATTGGTCTGAGGGCTGGGGCAGGTAAAGCAGGCACTAGCCATCTGTGGAAGCGGGGCTGCCTAGCACCAAGCTGGCCCTGTGGGAAGAAAGGGGGTATGGCCATATTAATGGCCACTGCTCCCCCTCCACTGTATTTCCCAACCTTTGGTGAGCCTGATAGTCTAAATACAGTGGCTCTGCTGACTAGAAGTTGAGCACCTTCCAGCTGTAGAGCAGCAGTGGTACTTGGACCACACTCTGGAAATTTCTGGGAACCATGTGTGTGTTTCTCTTTATGACTGTTGTTGAAAGTAGCAATGTAAATGAACAAGAGAGAGGATGAGATCTGGAGTTAGCAGCATAAAACAGTTGTTTTGAGATGTGCCACAAAGAGAGGTTGGATGCACAAGAGAGAATCTCTTGGAGTATATAGTAAAATACTATCTAAATGTTCTTTCACCCTACTTTTTGTTATTTTTTTCAGACACTTTCTTCTCTGGACTTCATTAGTTTTTGACGGGCCATATACTGGCTACTGTATGTGTGTTTATGTGTAAAGTGTTTTACTGCTAGGCGTCTTGAGATTTTTTTTTAGTGGAGTCCTGTGGAGACAAAAACATACAGTAGGCAGAGAGAGGAATTTAAAGATTTTAGCTAGGAGCTGAGGGATAAAGTACAATAAAATAAACACCTGGGCTGAATATTGGGGTAAACAAAGTCCTGATTTTCTCATTTCAGATGTACTTGTTGGGCTCTTAATTCAGAGTTTTGCAATTAGTGTTGTGCAAGGGTATTGAGTTAGAGCTAGGGATGATGTAAAGTCAAAATATGTTTTGCTATGAAACTTATTAAAATTCCAAAACAAGAGAGTTTAAAACAATATCAGAATTTTAAAATATTCCATTCATAGTCTGCAACTGTGACATTCAAGCCTACAGTTAATACAGTATCCAAATGTGGAGCTGAATAGTAGTGGACTCTAATCATAATGAATTTGACTAGTAGCAATATTTAAAATATGGAAGTTTGCAGTAGAAACAAAGTTGCCTGACTTTGACAACATTTTGTTGTGACTCCGTTTCCTCATTTGTAAAATGGGGAGAATATTTGCTTTTGTTTAGAATAACCAATACCTGAGATTTTTCAAAACATTTTACTGTTTACTTTTTATTTACTTTTACATCTTATTTTCTAAAATTATTTTTAAAAATAAATTTAGAAGTTTGGGAAAAGACTCTTCAAAGATTTTAAACAATTTAGGAAAGCCAATTCCACTGATCTATACTGACATTTATGCTACTTCTGAAAATTCCTCACCAAAGCCCTGGAAAAACAGCTACAGATAATGTCTCTTTAATGATAAACACAACAAGAATGAGTGTTTTTCTTTTTTATCCTAATATTATTTTCTATTTCATAGGCATATGTAGAACCTAGTTGGAAAACTGTTGGTGGATTTGTAAATAATAATAAAGTACTCTAGACGGATCTGCCTGAAAGCTTGATTATTTTTGTCTTATTGTAATGAGGATGAGTTTAAAATATTTTTCTTAACCTATGTCCATCAACTAGCCTTCCATTATCTTTACTACTAATTGGATTGGGTCCTAGAAAAGGGAAGAATGATAGATTACTTCCTGAGAAGTTACATATTTGTTGTAAAGGGGAATGTATACCTTTAGATAAACTGTCTGGTGTATTTTTTAAAGTTGTGCTAGATACAAGGGAAAGGGGAGAAAATGGTAGTCTGTGAAGAAGTGTGTATGTTGGTAACCCTTCGTTATTGCTGAAACCAGCATATTTTGTGAATCATTGCCTCCAGGGATAGAGTCGGTTCCCTTGCCCTTTTTCTTTAGCTGGGGTCAAATAGATGGGGGGAAGCCCTGTCTCAGATGCTTGCAGTGTACAGCAAAATTAATGTGCCTCTGTTACTCACGATCAGAACTGCTCTAGGGATGAGCAGACTCATATTGCACATATCACCAATTGTGATAAATAGAGTTTTAATAATCAAGAGAGTATTAGGAGCTAATCCCTTTATTCAAAGGCAGATGTTTCTTTGTTTCTTGAATCTAATTAAATGATTAAGGCATGAACAAGTAAATACATTATCAAGAACCTGCTTTTTAGTTATGTTAAAAACTGACTTTTAAACTTGCCTTCATTGAACCCAGGCAGTTCGGCAGAAAGACATGTGACTTACTAAGGTGCTTTGCAGTAATGCTTGCTGTATAGTATTACCAATTGGACTGCATAACAAAATGTACAGTTAAACTTGAAGTGCTTTAAATCATCCTTTACTGTAACAACATTACTGCACCTTTTCTCAAGTGCCTCTCTTCTTCAGTATTTCTAGCTATAGAACTGTCATAGCCCAGTGATAGTGCATATCTTATTTTTCATGCATATTAGAACTTTAGGAAATCAAAAACAAATTAAAATGTGCCAAAACTGGACTGGTATAAATCTTATAGAATGAGACCCAAGATCTGAACAAAATAAGTTTAAAATAAGCAAACGAAAATGTTATTCATTTTAAATCCCTAAAACAATTTTTAAATATTTAATTGTAATGTTTAAAAATACAGTTTTTCATTGAACGTGCTCTGTATTTTTCTTTATCTTAGTGAAGAATGAAATTGAGTTGGCCTGTTTACATCAGATTTTTTATGGTTCTCTTCCATGGACCCATCGTTGAACATACTGCAAAAGAATCTAAAATAAAGTTTTCACAAAATGAAAGATTTCAGCCAATGCTAGCCTTTGAACCCAGCTTTTAAAAAAATATAGTGGTTAAATTACTTGAACCATCTGTAGACTCAAGGAGTTTTTACATGATTATATGAAGAATCCAGTTTAAAACTTTCTATGATACTTCATATTTATTAATAGGCTTACATGAAAATTACTAAAAGCACACCTGTAACCTGAGGTGACACATTTCTTGATAGTCAATCTGTGTAGTAAATGTCCAGTTCTACTGTCTATAAGGTTAGAATGGCCTGTAATAAATTATCTAGCATTTTAGCTAAATTTTGCAATTTTTTTCATTATTGTATGGGTCTCCTTTTTGAAGACAATGGGAGTTCCAGCCATGACACTTAAGTTTATATCATGGTATCATGTTATGTAGTGTACGTCATGTACTTTATTTGTGTCTATATTTGATTTGGTTAATCTCATTTTAAACAAAATGTCATAGCAGAGGATCTCCAGTATAAACTTAGGTCAACTAAAGACTCCTGTCTTAACCTGTGGAATGCACTGTTCAGAAGGTATGCGTCCCTGTTTCTCTAGCTGCAACAGCAATCATAGAGTCATAGAAAATTAGGATCGGAAGGGACCTCAGGAGATCATCTCATCCAACCCCCTAATCAAAGCAGGACCATCCCCAACTAAATAATTCTAGCCAAAGTCTCTGGGTTTTTCCTTCCTACTCTAACTTACACTTCTTGCCTCCATGCTAGGGTGCGGGGTAGTACGGCAGCACAGGGAGCTGAGGGTGAGGCCGGGGCTGTGCTGGGGGCATGGTGGGGGGGGGGGATGTCATGGGCATGTGGTGCAGTGGGGGCTGTTGTAGTTAAGTGGTGCAGTGGTAGGGGAGTTCATAGGTACATGGCACAACAGTGTGCATAGGGTGTCTCTCTTTCTCAACAGAAGCTAATGGAAATGGTACTTCTAGTAGGTCACACTTGTAGAACAATAATTAAAATACTGCATTGGCATCTCCCCCAAGCAATACAAGCTGAGGCTTGCCTATGTCTCTTTTTCAGCTGTTGCAGCATTGTTAGTGAGAGAAGTGGGTAAGGAGAATGTTTCCTCAGTGAACCATGTGTCCCCCTTACTGCATAGCAACTATAAGCAATGTGGGCAGTAACACTCTAGTACGCTTAACATGGTTGTGGTTTGGAGTACATTGCTGGAGTCAAGATATGACAAAGATTAGATTTTTGGCTTTGTTTATAATTTTCTTTGTAATTGTTAAGTGTAAATGACTAAAAAAGTTCTGGGAGACCGATTATTGATTTTTTTTAAAAAAAACAGTTTTCTGTAACGTAACTGGGAATAAAAGTATTTAGAGAATAAGTGTACCCATTCAGAAGCTTGTTTAATTGAAACAGTCATTTAATAAAAGAATAATATACTATAAAGGATTAAATAGTAGTTGATAATGTGGTGGTCTAATTTGTTAGTGATTTTGAAATGAGGCGTTTTTAATAAAACTCTTCCTGTGAGAGTGTTTTTGTCACTTGATCTTAACAAGTTAAATCCCTTATGGATGCATCTTTCTTGTAAAACTATTCCCGTTGGATTTGCCTGTACCTTGAATATTAAAAAAGGGAGTATGATAAACAATGGCATGATGAAATGTTAGTTACTTCTTGCACCTTTACTAAGAAGTTCCTTATTTTCTGTTGCCTATCTTAATCCGTCAGTGGTTCCAATTTTCTGTGTTTTAATAGTGCTTCTCTTTTTGAGCTAAACCAGCTTTCTAAGAATGAAATACACTTATTTCACTTTGAACTAATTGTAGAATAGTTTCTTATTGGGAATGTAATTATTTCCTCTTGGAATCGCTATACTTCTGAATTTATATGGCTACTGGCCCATGAAATCAAATGAAAGAAGAAATACTAAATTTTAAAAGAATATTTGGAAATCAGCGAAGGGGAGGAGGTAAAAGACACCTCAAAAGAGACTTAAAGGTAAGGTAACTTTTTACAGATGCTTCTTTAAAATACCCTAAATTTGGATTATTTTTTTTGTTGGCCATAAAAAGGAAAAAATTTGATGATAGAATATGTTCTTAATGTAGTGAATTAAGGAGTCCGATTACTGTTTGGACCCAAATAACAAAGCTGCACACCTACTCTTGTTGGCCTGTTGTCAGTTCCAGAGTTTACAGTTCAATCTTGCTTTGGTTTCATGTTCTGTTATCACTTCCAGTAACACTATATTTTCATTCTCCTTTTGAAAATCTAACTTTTTGTTTGGTGTTTTTTGCAGGCCAGCTTTGATCTTCCATAACCCCTCAGTTTTGGGGCCTTTTTTTGTCTATTTTTGCAACCACCCCATTTCTGTTTGTACACATTTCTCTGCTGTCTTACTGTGATGTGGTTTAATATTTCACAATTTACCTGAAACAGTGGGGTGTGGTGGGGTTGCTAAGTAGCATGCATCTGGCAGCCCTGACATATATTCATCTGGGCTGCAGGGATAGCCTCCAGCTACTTTTCTCAGCTTCTAGTAGCTGCTATAGTGCAGCCTTTGCCAGCAGCCACTCTGCCTCCTTTTTAGCAGCTTTCTGGCTTTCTTTAAGGGGGAAACTTTCCTGGCTTTGTCTGAGTTTACACAATTGATTTTTTTTGAACATTTTTTCAGCCAATTTTAAATCATTGGAGTAAAGAAAAGAAATATTTGTTTGGCATTTGAACATATATGACTTCTTAGCGATTGACCAAAGGTTGAATGAGGAAAATCCCTCCAATCATTGTATGTAAATAGTTCTTTGCCATTTTTCTGGTTTGAGGGATTAGGGAGATTTTAGCATTTGGAAAAGTTTTATAAATGACTGAGGAATTATAATTATGCTCTGTTGCTGTCTGCTAAGGCTTTAACAGAGCTTAATGAAGCCTGCCCCCTTTGTGACATTGCAATGCAAAGCTTCCATTCTTGGCCTGACAGACCTAGTGGCTGCTGCTGTGACAGCTTGTAGTAGAGAGACTGTCAAAATGCACCTTTGAAAAATATAGCATAGTCCTCTCAAAGATGCAGAGTAGAGACCCACTGCTGAAAAATGTTATACAAGGAATGCTTTCTCAAGTAAGTCGCACTTGAGTCAATGCAGCTGTTCACTTAAGTTAAATATGTGGGATTCATTTCCCTTTCTTTTCTTTTTTCTGGTGCCTTCATTTAGTGTTAGCGTCCTGTTAATCAACCCTTTTATTTTTTCTTTTGAATAATAGTAAGAGCTAAGGTGTAAACTGGCCTTTCCCCAGGCCCATTCATCTGGATAACCTATCAACACAAGTCCCAGGACAACTCAGGTGCTTAAAGTTAAGCATTTACTTAATTCTCTGCAGTCCCAGAGCCTTAACAATTAAGCCAGGGATTGTGTGTACAATATTTAACATCCTTACATAAACAGAGACTTGTTAATGGTACACATAGTATGGTAAGTGTCTAGTAGTATCTGATGTTGATGTAACTCCATTATCACGAGATTCTAACGTGATGAAAAATAATTCTTTTCAGTTGGCATTTCTATGTTTGGTCTCCTTCCAGATGTGGATTTTTGTTTAAATTTTTTGTGGATGTTTTGTTTAAAGTTTGAGTAGGATTCCTTCAGCAGAATTTGGATTATGCAAGGCTGTTTTGAAGAGAGATTTTTTTATTTTATTTTATTTTATTTTATTTTTACTGCTTTGCTCCTACTTTAGAAGAGGCAGAACTTCATAGTTTGAACTGTTTATACTGGTTAGTCCCCTATAAATCTTAGTCCCTTTTATGACTGCAAAGTGAAAAGTGATGTGTGTTTTGAAGCCCAGTATTGTGTATGAGTGTGTGGCTGTACATTTCCAGTGTCTTAATTCTCAGCATTTAAGTTCCTATCTATAATGAAATATTAGGGTGTATTTTTGTATTTTGGATATCTGCTCACAGAAAGAAGGCATGTGGAAAGTTTATTTAGATAAATAAGTCAACTATATGGAGGTAAGTTGTCTAAGATTCACTATTTTGACAAATAGATTGTTATGCTGATATTTTTAGAATGGAATTTTCATTGTTCTAATGTCAAAACTGTATTTTCAGTTTTACTGTAGTGTCAGATAATTAACTATCATTGCCACTTATCCATTATGGAATATAAAATTTCCAGGTTTTGAAGCCATTTTTCTGTGGTAGGACATGTGAAAAGGATACAGTATCTTTTCATATAATTCGTTATGTACTGATGTGCCTTTCAAATGAATGATTTATGAATCTGTATCTAAAGTCACTATCTATTTAAAAATCATATACATCTGACAGATTAAAGATCCAGCCTTATAAGCTTTACATCAGTGCCCACACTGAAATAATGAGAATTCTGTTCATGGTGGGCTTGCTAGATTGGGCTGCAAGTATGCATTTGTCATTTTAAGATCCATTTATTTGATAGACAGACAGTGCATGCTTTTTGACATGGCTAGAAGCAGTAGACCTACTGTAACATCAGACTAAACTATGTTGTGTATGTAGAGCCATTCTAGTATGCTTGTCTTGAACACCTGTCGGCGGGTGCTGAGGAAGTCTGCAGGAGAAGGAAATAGTGAGGGTAGAAAATGTCATCCATACAGTATCTCTTAGGCCTGTCTCATTCTTAAAGGAATTTCCTTCATTTGCAGGAAGAAGTTATCTCTTGCCTGGTCCTCAACATAGACGTGCTTTGGGCCTGGTTTAACTTTCTGACATACCTACCTTGGTATAACTATTTTGGATTACTAAGCTGAATTTCATTTTTTAAATCACAGCCAGTTTTGAGTTGCAAAGATGCAAAAGTAGCCACAGCCAACAACTGAAACACAAATAACATTTAATGTTAAAAGGCTGTGTGTGTTTTAAAAAGTTTTAAAATAGTATAGTTAACATTCCAGTTAATGTTTTCAGTACAGTTCTCTAGAAACAAGATAATGTGCAATGCAGAATGTATTATTTACACATTTGTATTTGCTTATTTTTTGCTTTCATAAGCTGATGGGAAAATGTGGAAAGGAGGTAACTGCATTGATGTGTGATTGTGTGCAGTTTTTGTGGATACTTATGTTTCATTGAACTAACTGCAAAGATGAGATGGGCTGTGTACACACATTCAAGTAACTTGGGAGCATTCTCCCAGGTTTGTTCTTTGGGTAGAGAAACATTACCTAGAGCTGTGTGTATGGAGTGGAGAGCTGGCTACATTGTAGCAGTTTTTTGGGTGGGGAGGGTCAGGGGGGCTGTGTACACATCTGTGTGCTCTGCAGGCTTCTTTTGTCTATCTGGTGACAGATTGCAGCAGTGCATAGGACATCCCTAGTTGGCTGCCAAACTGCCAGTGGTCAGCCTGTATTTCCCTATAGCAGGGGTAGGCAACGTTTTTTGGCCAGAGTGCCAAAAAACCCACAATGTCTACCTTGGAAGGTGCTGGAGTGCTGACATGCCGGAGCCTGGAGGAGCTGTTTGCAGCCTCCTGGCTGCAGCTGGCCCATGGACCCCGTCTGTGCAGCAGGGCTTGCAGCCTCCCAGCCGCCTGCTGGGAGCAGGCTGAACTCCATGGTTGGCAGCAGCTGCTTAGAACCTGGGCTGGCAGTGGTGTGCTGAGCAAAATGGCCTTGCATGCCATGCTCGGCACGTGTGCTGGGGGACCCCTGCCCTATAGCATAATGTGGGGAGTGCAAAGGGGGAGCGCTGTAGAACAGTGAGTCTCAAACTTTTTTGTACCAGGATCGATTTGTAAACATCAGTGGCCAGACGTGACCTGCTGCCCCCTCTCCCCTGCCCCCCATGTGCAGCAGGGGCCCAAGCAGCCCCTGGCAGGCTGAAACTCTGCCAGCCTGCAAGGGAAAAGCCATGGTTTACCATGTTTTTCAATTTTTAAGGTTTGTTTGTGACCCTTTCATATATTCTTGCAACCCATGGGTTGAGAAACACTGTTCTAGAAAAGCAGATTCCAGTGAGCAACATGCTGTTCCATGGGTGGGGAAATGGGGGTTGGGGAGAATGGAAGAAACTGGAAGACTGGGTTTTCTTCTGAGAGAAGCCATGGCATGTAGAGACATTTGCTGTCCCAGGAGAAACATGCTGGGGAGTGATTTAACCCTAGTTGTTCCCAGCTTATTTTTCTGCTACAGTGCACTTTTTTACCCTGCATGAAAGCCTGAATGTCTGTATACTCGTGACTTCTCCTGAGACAGGACAGGAGTGACTCTCCCAGGAGAAACTGAATGTCTGGCCTTTGTCAAGCTTTCCAGTGTGAGATATTCTTCATGATGTGACTGCACTAGATGTGCTGATGGTCTTCTATGCTAATTAGGGGGCTTAGGCAGCTTCTTTAAATTGAGAGTCTTCAACTCTCACTTCAATAGGTATAGCAGCTTGCAGGGTGACATTATATCTCTCTTGACTGGGTCTTAGGCTTGCACATTTGATGCTGTCCT
>NW_005842145.1:1307440-1311576 GCF_000455745.1 Alligator sinensis
CCTGCTGAAGGCGAATTTTTTTCACCTTAACAACAAACAAAAATACTCTTTGTCCTCCATTTAGGAGAAGAAAAAATTACCTACTACAGAAATATATACTATATCTTGTGGATCTACCACCATCTCTGCTGGAACAGCATTTGCTAGTTTGTATTTCAGAGTTCCTTATCTCCAGATCACTTCTGCTGGATGTAAATTCTCAACCTAGCTAGCAGCACATTCCCTTTCATTCCGTTCCTTTTGCTGAATTTGCAGTTTATTTCCAAGCCATGGCTGTTACAGATATCTGATAGGCTGATCAACAGAATGCCTACTTTTAACCTTTCTCTTACCTTTTGAAGGGTTATGTATATACTTTTGTTGAGTAGAATTACACTGAATTGTTATGGATAGTGAGAGAGGCTATATCATTCACCTCTCTTCCATGCTGCTTCTTCTCTTCCTTTATAATCTTGAAAATCCACTAACGGCATTGTGTTTTTATAGTTGCTGGACTGTAGGTCTAATTTGGCCTGCAGAACCTTTATTACTTATAATAATGCACAAAGAAAAGAATTCAATTTGACAACCAAATCCTTGGTTGTATTTGCAGGGCTGTCAGACACGCTTGATAAGAAAATCACTGGAGAATAGTAAACAGGAAAACACATGATTCCCTTTTCACTTACTTTTTTGGGTAGATAATCTTATGGTTCCAATAACAATATTAACTCAGTTGCTTTGCATGTATGTAGAATTTTCTATTCTCATTATCTTTGTGTTAAATATAGACATATCATGCAGTGTGGAGGGTGTGCTGTGCACCTGGGTTAACTTTGCTGCTGACACTTTAACTTTGACATTTCTTACCATTTGAGATTTTTACCTGCCCATCTTTAACACTATATTAGACTAGCAGGCTCATTCTGTTTGTTTATGTATTCTGTTAGTACACTGTAGGGATAATTTGGACAGCTTTTGGAAAGCTTTCCTTTTTTAATATTTAGTTGTTTTGTTAGAATCTGTCATTGCTACTTGTTGGGGTTTTTTTTTAAATAGGCTATGTCTTGAATTGTGTGCTGACTATTAGAGAAGAGCTTTAAGCTCTTTAAAGAAACTGTTCAGAACTGTAGAAGGAGGCCTACAGGTTTATTAACGCTTCTTAGCCTGAAAGTGCCACATACTCTTTTAGGTTGCACAGCAACAGACTCCTAGCAACGATAATAGATTGAATTTCCAAGAGTGACCATGCCGGATGCAATAATAAAGCAGGAGTACAAACAGTTGTCATGGTTTTCTTTTCATAATAGACTAGTCTGAATTTAGGGAGCTTTTGTCTTTCAAAAAAAAGGCAAAACCCTTGTAAAACTGAGGATACTTAATAGTTTTGGTACCAAAACACTAACAAAGCTGCTTAGAATGAGTGATTATTGCGTCTTTAAAAAGTGTAGTAGGCAGAACAGAAAACACAGACATTAAATGGATTATCAAGTAAGGAGGATGTTTAATACCTACTTAAAGATGTTTGTAAATTGCAACTTTCTTTTTTTAATTGGTCTGCGCTAGGATTTTATAAGACCCTAGGCTAAACAAGTAAATAAACAAAGATTTGCGAAAGGATAGAAACCCTTCTGCTTCAGGGCATAAGCCAGTCTGTTAACCTAATAGGTTTAGGAAGAGGCTTTTTTGGAGGAGGTTGTCCCATAACTGCCAGATGTAGGGTTTCCTGTTCTGACTTCTGAGGCACGTGGAGACAAGATGTATACTGGTCTGATTTAATCTGTAATTTCTCGTGTTTTTGTATAGTCAGTGGGTTTTTTGCCTTTCTTTCAGCTCTCTTTCTTTGGTTCAGGTAGTATGAATTCTGCAATAGTTCATTTGCATTTCTTTTTAGGATTATGCCTGTTCAACTTTTAATTGGACTTTCTTAAAAATATTTTTTTATATGTTAAACACAAGGAAATCGGATAATTCAAATCCCTAGAACTCTTGCAGGTTTTTTTTAAGTTTATGAACTACTTGTTGTGAAGACATTGTAGGCGGGGTGGTGAATAAAACTGCGAATGGCTGCTGGACAAATTTATTTCAGTGTCATATCAGTCTGTCAGTATTTTTCTCTTGTCAAATCTTGTGTGTGAAAGGTAGCTATGTGTGGGTGGGCAGGCGGATGGTGAGGAGTTAAGGCGAGGGAGAAGAATCCTCCTACAAATAATAACATACAGAAACTTGAATATACCTGTCCATAATTAATATTTTTGACCTGGCTGATTTGAGTTGAGAATTGAACTGAAGCTTTTGACCATGGCAAGATGTAAATATACTAATGCTAGCACCCTTGGTTTGTTTAGCTTTTGCATCAGCATTTGGGAAAGGTGGTTAAATTGTAGTTCCAGTGAAAACCAGCACCTACAGTAAAAAGCAGAAGTCAATAAAATGACTCTGTTTGCTCTGAGTTACTTATAGCTGTCCTAACATAATATAAAGTACCTAAGGTTGGTTAATGGTAAAGGCAACCACTTCATTAACTTCATAGTATGGTACAAAGATATGGTAAAGAAATATAAATAATTTAAAAAGACTCTTGACTTGGGATGTTTCACTTGATTCAGATCAGTGAGGGGTAATTGCGTCACCCTGGGATGACCTGAGCTTCTTTCAAGGATGTCATGGGATACTATACAAGGTTTGTACTGTTAGGTATGCAAATGTGATTCACGGATATTTTAAATAAAAGTCCACATAGTTAAAAACATTCTGGCCTGCTGGGTCTGTCTTGTTCTTTGTAATGGAAGAATGGCTCTGTTAATTTTCTTTAGTGGAAGAACGTGAAAATTAAGAGCTGAAATTTTCCAAAGTGTGCCTCGAGCCTAACGTGGGCTGCCTCAGGTCTAAGAAGGTGTGCCTAGAATCAAAAAAGGTTGAGAAGGTTAAATGTAAACTGATCCTGCAAATTACTTCCTCTGCCAGAGGAGTTGGCTTGGTCACAGCTTAATGTAGGACTGAATCCTTAGTTTATATTCCAGTAGGACCTTTGTTTTGTGCTAGTCTGTAAGGTACCTTTATTTTTGTTGGATAATACCTTATACTACAAGGAGTTCTGCTGGAGTCAGTGGAATTGCTTGTAGAATAAAGTACTTACTGAAGTAAGTATGACATTTTGGGCTTGGGGGGGGGGGGGTCGTCAATTGATATTTTTTGTGCACACATTTAAATTCATGATTTCCTATACCGTAACTGGTGTTCTCAAGTAGCTATCAAAGACTTCTATCATGTAAGAAACAGTGCTTCAATATAACCAGTGATGTAAGTCACATGACCTAACCCTGGATATAGTTATGGTCACCTTTGAGATTCACTCCCAGCATGTTCTCGCACATTTGGGATGCTCTTCTGCTCCCAGCCCCTCTCTGCTGTTTGCTTCTTAACCACTGAGAACCAGTTAAAATGTGACAGGGACCGACTCCTTGGCTTGTGATGCCTCAGCCTCACCTATTTCACCTATGTCTTGCCAGCCCTTATGAGAAGGAATTTTCCCAGCTAGAAAAATTATATACCCTTGTCCAATCATACACTCAGAAAATATAGATCCCTGCTTACAGAGCAGACCTGGATGTCTGAAATCATACTTTCAACCTACTTATTGCCAGGTAAATGTTGAAAATACAACAGAAAGGTTTATTATAACAAACAGTAACCATATTAATATAAAAAAACCCAAATAAACCCAGTAACCATATGTTGAGATATAAATGGAGATACAAGAATAAATAAACAAAATAAAATATTAGAAAAACAATCTGATCTGACCCTGCTATCTAATCTTAAACCCAAGAAGGCAGTTTCTTCTTAGCCTGCTAGCTGAGGAACCAAAAGCACCTTATGTCCATAAACCTTTAGACAAAGACTTGCTCTCCAAGCAAAGCTTAAGTATGGTGTCTTGTCTGGCCAGTTGCATATTGGATTTTTGGGGAGCTTGCACTATGCATATAACTTCCTGCCTCCTCAAAGATACACATTTATGAGATTAAAAATCTCTTCTGATCTATTTAACATGAGACTATATGCATTCTTTCAGACAGGGTGATTACTAATCCAGTATCCTAAACATACTGTCTCACACTTAATTTCCTCACCATAAGAAATGTATTCCCCTCCCC
>NW_005842145.1:1311764-1331551 GCF_000455745.1 Alligator sinensis
AAATATTTTCCCCCCCCCCCCCCCCCCCCCGCCCCGCAACAGTTAGGTGTCAGGGGGTCCTCTCTTATTTATTTATTTATTTATTTAAAAAGTGAATTCGTCAATGTGTAGGAGGGCCAGGTTCATGTGCCGCAGAGTATGTCCATAAGGGTAATAAGTCAAGAAATTTGTCAGCGATAACCTCTTCCAAGTGTGTATAGGAGAGGAACATTTAAGTTAATTGCTGCCCCAATAAACAGTCTTGGCTAAAATACAGTAAAAACCCTGTTTTCTGGCATTCTGCTAGCCAGCATACTCTATTGACTGCCACCATGCGGCCACACCACCGCTATCCACCATTCTGAAATGCCGCCGTGTGCAACCACCCAACGCTGCCACTGCGCCACCACCACCCACCACCCCACATTACCGCTGCCACTCACCACCTCGCCATGTGCAAGCCCCCCCTTCCAGCTCTGGTATTTTTAGATAACTGTCATTTTTACATCACCAGCACCCAACATTCCCCACTCATGCCGGATAACAGAGATTTTACTGTATAAAGATATATCAAAATTGCATTGATATCAAATATAATGCAGAAACAATGATAAGGCTAAATACAGCATGGTGTTACCTCATATAGAGACTACTTTTGCCGTATCAGGAAAACAGACTCAAGAAATCATGCATTACAACATGCATTTCTCCCAGAAGGTAATAGGGTTCATGGCAGTGTACCGTATTTACTTGAATACAAGATTTTTCCCCCAACTGGCATGGGGGCAAAAGCATCTTGTCATATAATTGCATATAAGGACATATCACTAAATACATAGTCTGTCATTAAATTGCTGACAAAACAGCATGTGCTCAGTAATGGAAACCAACTGTGAAGTTGATTAAATGCAGCCATCATTGAGTGTGACTGTAAAACTTTTTTTTTCAGCATGTTTTACATGCCTGTAAAATGCATGGTTCACATTGGGCAACCATGCTGATGGGAACCTACCACACTTACAGGTTAGTACTGCCCATCTGAATAAGATGCATGGTAATGCCCATTAAGCACAATCCCTTTCACCACTGACTCTTTTCCAAGTCATGGTGAGCCACCACACTGAATACATTTAGACTTCCTCTTCATTCCCACAGCTGAGCTGCATCTTTCTTTCTATTTCCAATGATTCCTGTTTCTTCACCAGCCTTAAATGTCTGGCAAGCATCACCAAATATAGCCCCAAACAGTTCAGCCAGAACCCTTCTTCTGTTGCCTCCACACTCAGCCTGGTGTGTATGACTAGTGTGGCCCCACCCTCCATGAGGGGGAGCCAGACCAGGTTGCCCTGTGCCTCATCTGCATCCGGTGGGGCCCAGCCCAAATAACTATATGGCAAATCATGAGTCTTTGGCTTTGGACTAATATCATGAATAGTTTATACATATCTGGCAGGGGAACTACCATGATCAACAAGTTTTCCCAGGATGAGGTGCATCCATTGCACTCTGGGCAGGCTGACCCCTGTGAGTTTCCCAAATGTAGATAACTTGACTGCACAATTTGGTGGTAAAGGGGGACTGTCTGCGCTTTCCCCCTGCCTTGTTCATTTGGATTTTGGGTAGGAGCAGGCATGACTAGGAGTCATCTGAACGCCTTTGGGCTTGGGTCCTACATGCAGGAAGCCTGCCATGGATTTGGGTAGTATCTGAAGTCCCAGACTGATGGGTCTGGATTGGAGGGGATTTGCCTGGGAGTAATACCACACAGACTTGAATAATTTAGCTTCGCTCAGTCGATTTTGGAACTCAGAATTAATTTGGCTTTAAGCAAAAGTAGGTTGTACTATACATAAGTAGATATCAAAGTGCTGCACAAGAGCATGTTAATGGGGTAGCTGTACTAAAACCTGAAGCAGTTTCAAAAAAAGGTAACATGCATCAATTCTAGGTGAATTAAGTGTATGGGTAGCACATGCAAATTGCTATAGCTTTGTTTAATATCCAGGTTATTATTTTCAAATTTGCTCTCCCCAAGCACATAGAAGTGAGGAGCAGGGTCTGACAGTAAGGAGAGGGGGAAGGGGCTGTCAGGGGAAAAAGTTTCAGGGAAGCACAGAGCAAAGCGACTTTTTCACCCCCTAGATTTATTTTCTCTACTGTATCAGTGGGAAGGGGACAAATTAAAGGCAGATCTCCAATAATTAGATTCTACACCTGGAAAACTATAACATTTATAAATTTTGCATATATAGAATCTAATTATTGGGAGGGTTGTCTTATAAACAGGGTAATCTATTCAAATAAATATGGTAACTTTCTAAATTGATTAAAGACTACTTACATCACAGTGCAGTGTCTTAGCTGAAGCTACTGCATTAACTTTTTTCTAAAAAACACTTGAAAATAAATCTAAACAAAGGAACATTCAAATAAAGAGTCTGAATCTAATCTCATTTAATACTTGTTTTGGTTCACTGACCTTGATAGTAGAGTAACTTTTAATTCTCATTGTTGTAGAAGTGGAATCAAGCTCCGTCCAGCCTGGCCATCTTTTGGAAACAGTGGAAGACCTTTTTATTTGGGAAGACTTTTAACTGGCAGGCTTGAGCTTTCCTATTTTTATGACTTAGTTATTATAAGCTGCCCTGAACCTTTTTGGGAGGGGGTGGCATAGAAATCAAACAATTAAACTACTGCTAATAATATACTGAATAGTTTAACCTTTATGTAATAGTAAACTGTAGAGTTAAAATTAAAATTTAGATAAGTCCAGATATGTTGATTCTGTAAGCCATTGGGGTGAAGCGGGATATTTGATATGAAAATGTATGTGATTTTCCTCACCTGTCTGTGAACATGAAGGAGAACAGAATGTGGGTAGCAGTACTGCACGATGTCAGACGTGACTGTATCGGAGGATAAGTACTACCACTTTTACTATTGAGACATTATCAGCAGAGAGGAAATGAAATGATTGCATCTGAAAGAGCATCATCCATGTCTAAAAGTTATTTTGTTTTTGCAGGGGAAATAAAGGAAAAAGCATAGTTGTTTGAGAGATGAATAAGCTAAATGTAAAATAGAATGTAAATAAAGTATAAGCATTACTTAAAAAATAAAATAGTAGTAGCAAGTAAGATAAGTTTCAAAAGTGCCATTTTCATATACTTGGAAACAGTGAGGAAAGGGGAAGGCTAGAGAAGTGTGGAGGATAATATAGCTATAGAAAACACTAATGACCAATAAGACTGAAATCATGAGGTGTAATGTGTTATGATGTTGCAGCTATTTATCAAAATCATTCTTGTTTTTGAAGTATTGGTTTGTAGGGGTGTGCGAAGCGGGTCCTATTCGATTCGGATTCGGCCCGAATTAAGGACAGTGATTCGATTTGTTGATTTGGATTACTGTCCCCGATTTGATTCGGCCGAATCTGAATCTGAAGATTTGGAGAATCAGCGATTCGGACATAGACACAACTTTACAAGTTTTTTCTATATACCTTGATGTAGCAGGCGCAGCTCGTGATCACTGCCATGCTGAGGCGCATGAAGCGTCCCACAGGAGTGCGGGGGGGCCTCCACATGCTTGGGGGCGAACCTGGAAGTGTACTGGAAGTACTTCTGGTCCACTTCTGGGTCTGCCGGGGAGCGTGCTGGCCCCTTCCACCCTGTGCCTCCCCAGCTCGGCGATTGGCCGCAGGGGGCCCCCCCAGCACACTCCCCCACAGACCTGGACGTGGACCAGAAGTGCTTCTGGTCCTTTTCTGGGTCTGCTGTCAAGTGCGCTGGGGAGCCCCCCCCCCCCCCCCCCACGTTTTTGTGAGCACACCCATGCTTCTGTGGGACACTCCATGCGCCCCAGCATCGCAACACTCACAAGCCCCTGCTACCTAGAGGTATGCAGAAAAAACATTTAAAGCTGTCTCTATGTCAGTATCTTTCCGAATCGATTCATAGGGTTCCGATTTGATTCAGAGAGATTAAAGGGTCCTCTGATTCGATTCGGAGATATGGCCACCAAATCAGGCCAAATCGAATTGGGGACCGAAGCTTCGCACAGTCATATTGGTTGGGGGTGTCAAAGTTACTTTCATATTTTTCTGTTTTGTGTAAAAATGTTTCCAGGGACACACTTACCTCAGGCAATTATTCATTGTTTGATTTCATTCAAATTGGCGTGTGTAGAAATGTCTAGATGAACATTCTGTCTTATTCATCTGTTCTGAAAAACAATTCATTTGCTTTCCTAATGCATGCTTACCTTTTTTAAATCTTTTTTTTGATGTTATGACTTCAAATTTGATTATTCTGTGGACCATAGCAAGAAATAACAGAAGTGATTTTAATTCCATTAAATTGATGTTAGTGAAAAAGCTAAGTAAATCAACAGATGTTTATAAAGTGATTGTATTGCTATATTTTCAAAAATATTAAAATACTAAATGTTGCCAAGTAAAAAAACCACATTTATTATGAGGAATATTGTTGTCCTTTAGGTGAATACAAACCAGAATTAATTTTCTGGGGCTCAGCTGTTATTTAAATGTTACTAAAGCATATATGATGTTCACCTTAAATGAAAATGTACAATGTTCACTCTGGGTTCATGTTCTGTATATATGGTAAAATTATCTTCCAGTAAGAATGAAGAACATAAATGAACTGTCTATATGCTTAATTAAATACTAAGGGTCCAATGTAATGGGGCTACATTAACCCCTCCCTGCATTACATTTAATCAGATAGGAAAATACCATTTTTGCATTTTATGTTTATGAGTAGAGATTATCTCTGAATATGTCAGTATCTTTGGGGGGAAAAATGCACTGATACAATGGGTACAACATAAAACTCCTAAGCCTTTTCTTCATCCAGATTGGATGAAATTAACGTCATGTTAATGACCATTCCAAATGGCAAATGAAGTGTTGATTCATGCATGTTCCTGAATAATATGATAATAGAAGGAAATGCTTTGGAAATTCCTCTTAATAACTAAAAACTATTAAAAAATTAACTTAATAATGAGTTAATAAAAGCATGTTCAGGAAGGGAATCTGGCAGAGTGTGTCTCAACCTTGAGGACTGGGGACAATGTATGCTTTTCGAAAGTGTGCTCTGTGTAAAGATAGGTGAAGACACAATTATGTGCATCTCTTTTGCATCTTGTGGTCAGAAATACAACTTTATAATGCCAGTGGAGCTTAAGGATTGGGCAGGGGTAGAGGGTGGAGGGAGTTATACTTGTGGTACAGTAGAAGGCTATACTGTTAATTATCTTGCAGCCATGAACCTGTTCCTTGCAGAAAAATGCCTGCATGCTAAAAATTGCAGTGGATCCAAGGAGTTATTACTGGATTATAATATTCATTAAGAATCATGTTTGAAAGTAAATGTAAAGATATTTTTAAAGTTTTTTTGTTGGTATGCTATTCCACCCCAAATCATGAAAGCGTGATCAGTGACTGTTAGCGTCAGCTATATATATCATTTGGGAAAAAAGTGATAGAGCATAAGCTCTAAAACCAATTATATGTTGCTGACATCCAGATATATACATCTCATTTTCCAAATCAGTGCCATCACAAGAATTTCACTGTGTATATAGAGGAGAATCAGTATTTTCATGAAGAATAGTTTGATCACATTTTAGCCTAAGAAGAACATAGAGAAGTAGGGATGGAAAGGACCTCCAGAGGACATCTAGTCCAACCCGCTGCATGAAGCAGTATCATCCCTATCCAAACCATCCCATACAACCACAGTCTAAAGTCTACATAAGACTACACTCAACCCTGACACAATATAGACCTGACATCCTAACTTACCACTGGTAAAGCAGGGAAACTATGGGAGCCACTGTGCTGCTTCTATAAAATGTTGTCAGTATATGCTTAAGAGGTCCCAGGCAGAGGGCCACACTCCGGTACAGAGGAAGGCAAAAAGCCCTATAGTCTGTACCAATCTGATCATGGGGTAAAATTCCTTCCTGACCCTAAACATGGCAGTCGGTCTGATCCTGAGTGGGGAGTAAGAAAATACCCATAGTAGAAAATAGGCATATATATGCCTACATCATCCATGACCAGTGGCTGTCCAACCACTTCTGAACATCTCCAGTAATGGAGAGTCCACAACTTCACTAGGCAGTCTATTCCATTGCTTCTCTATTCTAACAGTGATGAAGTTTTTCCAGATCCTCAGTCTAAATTTACTTTGCTGCAACTTCAAGCCATTAGTCCATGTCCTCATCTCTGTAGCAAGAGAGAAAAGGTGCTTTCCCTCTTCTTTATGCCAGCCCTCCTTTTCATGGCAGCCTGCAGTGCCCCCTGCCCTATAGTTTTGCTAGTTAGTTTGAACTAACATTAATCCTGAATTTTAGGTTTAGATGGGGCCTCTCTACCAATTTATTAATGTGGTTAAAAAAATGCATGGTTATTTTGTTTGGTTTTGTATTAAGCCTAGATGACAACTTGGTTACAGTGGTGATTTAAAAAGGAAAAAAACCTTTATAATTGCAGTTTCTTTGGAATCTTTAACATTTCCTCCCAGATTGGACCAGTGTGACCTGTATTTTTTTCACATCTACAGAGGTTACTGTAATTCTTGCTTTCATGTTTAGTCTCCAATACAGTGCTCCACTGTGTGTAGAATGCCAGCACCTGGATGAATCGGACCACTGTGAGCATGACTTTCTTTCTTTCTCTCACATTCTTTCCCTCCTCCCTTCACCAGTGTGGAGTCTGCTTTTGGTGTCCTGTTAAGGTGTTGGTCTTGATTTTTCCAGGGTAGTGGTGCCAGACCTTCCAATTCTGCAGGTAAGTGGCACAAGATTGGTCTGTGGGTGTGATCCCATGCTCCAGTGCAATCCTATGGGTCTGATTTTGTCTGTGGAATGATTCCATTTGTTGGAGCAGGGCTACATTTTCTGGCTCTCAAGGTCCAAAAATTTGACAGCAGGAGAGGGGCAGTTAATACTACCACTGCTGTCAAATTTCTGGACTCGTGGGAGTCCCATGTGTTCGATATTGATTACCATTGTTCCAGGCCATCAGTGGGTTAGGACCTAGCTTCGTCTGTGATCTTCAGGGATCCTGGTTTTCCCTGATAGAAGATCGCAAATTCTTTGATTAAAAACCCCCCAAATCCGTGATTAAAATGAAATGCCCCTCACTCTCCCCCACAGCCCCCCGGCCCTGCCCAACTCCCTCCCTCTCTCCCTATGGGGGCCTTAATTCCCCCCTCTCCCCCCCCACTTTATCTGTGAGATCTGCTTTCCAGGCTGCCTGGTGGCCACGTGCATATACATGCACATGGTACCCCCCTGCCCGATCGCCCTCCTCCCAGCCCCTTGCAGACGAACTCTGCAAAACTGGAAAATATGCGAGTTTCTCCAGTAAAGGGTAAAATCCATGGTTTTCTCTGTTTTCCCATTGGAAACAGAAAATCTGGATCCCTGGTGATCATATCTCCATTCCACCAGGACAGTTACATTCCTGTGGTACTGTGTAGTTTTCACAATGTAGGGCAGTATGAGAAACAGGAAGTTGTTTTCATTGTTATGAACTGGCTGTGGAGTGAGCCATGTAAGGAAGTGGACTAACCAGGAGTGTAAGCTGCTTTAAAGCTTACTCTAACATTCCCTCCTCCCCACACCATTTTGAGCGGACTCTCCCACCATTAATAGATAAAAAATAACATACAGCAGTGACAAACCAAAATCCACTAAATACATTCAACCCAAGATGAGTTCCCTTTCTTGGAAGATCAGAGACGATTTTAGAAATCTTGCAGTAAAAATACTACAGGGCTGGTTACTATACAAAATACTTAGAATGGTAGGAATCAGGTACCTGAGCAAATTTAAAAAATGCTGGAGGGAGATAAATGCTGAAATACCTTTAACTTTCCCTTTGGTACCTTGGAAAATCTCATAATTAAATTATGTAAAAGCAAGTTTAAAAATGCAGACATTTTCAAAATTATATTTAGGAATTTAGGAACTAACTTCTGGTATTAAACATGATTTAGGACTAGATATTTTAAAAGTATTTAGATGCTTTTAAAAATTATACAACACCTAATTCTCCTCAGAAGCTAGTGGAAGCTTAGTTTAGCTGTTTCTCAGCTGATTTTTTTTTTTTCTAGAGAATAGAACAGTCCACTAGTGCTAGGACAGTAGAGGCCAACCTGGTGTATGCATGCCACAAGCTGCACATAAAACCTCTGCGTGTGGCATGTGGCAGACCAGGGAAGAGACAGGCAGCACAGTGGCAGATAGGGTAGGGAGTAGAAAGCAGAGTAACAGATTGAGCAGAAAGCAAAGCAGCAGATCGGGTAGGGAGCACAGGGCAGGCAGCAGAAAGCAGAGTGGCCAGTGGAGCTGGAGAAGGGAACGTGAGTAGACCTGAGTGGGGATGTGGGGTTAATTTGTGGCATATCTGCCAAAAGGGTTGTCATCTCTCCCTCCCTCTCTTTCTCTCCTCTCCCCCCCACCCCCACCTGTGTGTGGTGGACCTTGCTAGACTACTATCTCCAGTATATTTATTTGACTTGTATCCTCCCCTCCCCACAAAAAATGTTCAGGGCAGCTTACAGGATAAATTATAAAAACACATAAAATATATTAAAATAAAACAGTAAATTAAAACAGCTTCCCACACAATACTTTAAAATACATTGTGTACTTACCATGAATGCAGAGGTTTCATAGCTATGTCTTATCATGGGCTCTGGCAGCATGAAGCTGTAGTAAATGGGAGCAGCTGCTAAGGTGTAGTTATTGCAGTATTAATCCATGCAGTTAAGCAGGTGTCCAAAACTTTTTATGGGTTCTTGCTTGTAAGTTGAAGTGGCTGAATTTTCTTCTTTTTTTAAAAATCACAAAATACAACATACAAAGCCATTTCAGGGTAGACTCAGTCTAAAGGCAGTGGGGTTTTGGGGACCAGCTTTGGCCTGTGTTGTCCTCATCTGTGTTTCATAATGACTCAAATATTTGCCATTGACCCCTTCTTAGCAAAGACTGAGAGTTGCTGCACTTTTCTTCTGTTCCCTGTGCTTGAAAGGATCCTTAGGATATCAGGAGTTGAGGGTGAAGAAACCATGTGGATCTGGGGTGTGGGACAGCTTGGGGAAGGCCACATGGTGTGGGGGTCATATGGAGTGGCTATAGGGGGGTGGGGAAGTGTAGTGCAAGGGAGACTGCAGTGGCAGGGGAGACTTGATATCCTAAGTGTACTTGATTGAACCAAAACTGAGCAAACCTGAAATCAAAGGTGTCTAACCAAAAGGATTCTAAGCCTCATAAAAGCTGCTAATGACTAAAAGTCCGCTGGCCAATTTGGTACCATCTGCCCTTTAAAATTTTAAACATTGTTAAGAAGAAAATTATAGCTTAAAAGTGATTAACAATTTTTTTTGTTAATGTTTTATCTTAAGACAACATGTACAACCGTGTACACAATTTAGACGGAGTTGTCTTATTTCAGTTTAGTTATATGGTGAATAGATCTGGCTTAAAAATTATTACTGTCCCATAATGCATAACTGTCACGCTAATAAAAGAAGCAGTTGTACAATGGCTCAAAGCAGGAGGGAGATTCTCTCTCATTTGAATATGCATAGTCAAATGAGAGAGAGAGAGACTATGTAATTCTTAATAATGACATTCATTTTAATGTAAACAGAAACATGGAAAACCTCTTATCTCTTGGTTCTTTGCTTTAAAAGTAGTTTCAAACTTTTTTTGAAGAGTCAGAAGTGTTCCATCACATTTGGGAAAATGGGTTAATTTGACATTATTCAGTTAAATCAGTGATCTTAACAACATGCAAATGCAGTCCTTTGAAGGGTGTCATGCAATAGTGTGTAATATTGGTACTGTTTGGTCTGCAAGCACCTACACAGGATACACAAGATAAACCCAGAGATTTCAAATAGAAATCCATAGCATTCAAAACATTCTGACCTGTTATGATCTTTCTCAGTTCTTTGCAACAGAATTGTTCTAGTATTTTTCCATAGTAAAAAATATGTGAAAGCTGGAATTTTCTGAGGGGTGCCTTGAGTCTAAAAAGGTTGAGAACCACTGAGTTAAGTCATGTTAAGGCATCTTGAACAGCTTATCTTCATGCTATTATTAGCACAATCTTGGTGTTTAAAAAACCATATTTTTATGTGGCTATTTTTCAGTCTTTTATTAGGCCCTCAAAATTTGTAATGTTTTTGAAATCCCTTTTTTTAGTTGTATGACCATTTTGAAGGGGTTTTCTTACTATTTTTAATGACAGTAAACATCACTTTGCTGATATTCAGTATTCAGGATCTTTGGTTTCCTTTTCTATTGCTTTCAGCTTCTATGAGTTCTCCACTTGCTTCTTGCTTATTAATTTTATTTAAAGATTCCTGCATCAGGTTATCTATATGTCAAGCCTTCTGATGGAACCCTCCCTATGCTTCCAAATTTGATAAGAAAGATACTTTGCTCAGGATTGTGGTCTTAGATGTGTCTAGTTAAATTAGTTTTCTCTGTGGAATAATTTACCCTTAGAATTCTTTCTTTTTATGCAAATAACTGGTTTATCTTCTATCAAACTTTTGAAAAATGTGATAAATTTAACTAACAAAACCCAGGCGTACATTTCTATCCACTCTGCAGTTCACTTTTAAACTCTTCTGTGAAAGGTTACTTATTTATATTATTTTTAAATTATGAATATTTTCATACCAGGCATAATATGAACAGATAGAAGAGGAAGTATCATGTCTCCATCTATGGGAATTCTTTTTCACCTCATTGATCAGTTTTACTTTCTTTGTGTTGGGCTTGATCATTAGGAAAAAAGTTTCGATTCATCTTTATGGCAATGTATGCGTAAGAGAAAACAAACAGCAAATTCATCAAAGTATTATGTAGCTGTTGGTCAAACACTATTTCAGAAAGCTCTAAGCTTTCTGCCTTAGTCATTTTTGCCCTCCCACCCATAAATCTTTCAAGAATTAAAAGCAAAGTTCCCCCACACTGAATTTTCTAAAGAGCTCTAGAAACAGCACAAAAAGAGAAGGTGGAATCTGGAGGAGGAAAATTATTTTAAAAAGAAGAGTAATAGAAAGGAAGATAAAGCATTTGTTTGCTTTAAAACCCTCCCCAAAAAAACAAACCCAATCTTAATTTTAAAATAAAATTTACCCCATCATCCGTTTCAAATAAAAAAAAGAAACCTGTAGTATTTGCTTCCAGTTTTTAGAATTTACCAGGTTGATTCCTTGTGTAAATGATTATATTTTCAATATCATTTAACAAAACTGTTTTAGCCTTTCAACTGTTTCAGTTTTTATATAAAAATACCAAGTTCCAGTTAATATGTATGCCTTTAAAATTAAAGTGGCTATGCGTAAGAACTGCTGAAATTCTTTACTAGTCAGGTCATATATTTCTTACTGAGAATGAGATTGGAGTGGTATTTTCTGACACATTTCCAAGTATATATATTTTTCAGAATGAGTATGATTCTCAGTATATCAGACTGTAAATTACCAGTATTTTCTTGTATTCCTAAAACTAACTCTGAATACTTGATTTCTGGTATGACTTTCAGAAGTACAAAACACTGTAATTGTAAGTCAAAAACAAAACCAAACCCTCAGGATATTTTAATGTTAGTAAAAATGCTATACATAATATTCTTAGCCTTGTATTGTCTATAAACTTGTATAAGGCTCTTTGCTAAGACAGTACCAAAGGACTGAAGTAATTAGTCCAATGGTTCTCTTTCTGAACATAAATGAGACATTGGTCAGGTACAAACATTATACTTTTACTGGTATAAGTAATTAGAAACTGTAATGGAACAGAAGTTTGGCGCACGCAGACCGGTTTAAAAATTGCAGAACCTGGTCTAAGATTTGCCTCCCACATCAAAGGGTGGACGTGTGTTTTGTTTGCTACCAATCTAAACTGTCCTTATTGAAAACAGCGCAATTTAGATCGATTCTGCCTTATGCTTTTTGAATGTCCGTACCTAGCCATTCACTTTAGTGCTCTTCCTCTTTCGGGTGACTTGCAAAAGCCAAAAAAAAAAAAAAATTGTAAGGGTTCTTCCCAACATGAAATCATTTAGAGTCAGTAGGAACGTAGAACCACATTTTTTGTATTTGGATAAAAAGGAAAACAAACAAAAGAAATATGGCTCATTTACGTGGCAGAAAACAAGATATTGTTCTTTTTTAGGGTGTTCAGAGCCTGTAGTCCAACCATAAATACTAGTCATCAAAAAAACCCCTTCCAATCAATGGTAGTCAAGGGGTCGATGTCCTCCATTGGTCTGTGTTAGATTAACTATTAACAGGTCACATTTTAATGTGCTGCTTGCTTCCTACTACAATTCTGTAGTAACTTTCCTCCTGCCATTGTCCTGATGAGTCTTAGGGGCATTGCGTGCACTGCTATATACTACTCTTGTCAGAAAAGCCATGCTGAAAATCACCTTATCTCCACTGCTGTTACAGGTTTGATTCTTCCTTGCTGGAAACACGATTCTTATCTACCTTCATGAGTAATCTTAGAGGCATGTTCCAAGCAGGGGAGCATGGAACAAAAGAGGATCTTGAGATGTAGAAGCTTTGTTCCTGAAAGAGAGCCCTTATGTAAGACAAACTTCTCCTTTCCTATCTGTTGAGATTGGAATTATGGGGTGTAATCTCCTGGATCACCCCATGTTTGTCAGTAGTAGATTTTGGCTTGGAAACAAAATCTAACGCCCATTTATGAGTACAATAATAGTAATGACATGTTGTTATTTATACAGTCAAGACAAACACATTTCAGCTGAAGCAACAAAATTCTGTAGGTGGAATTACTGGAAAATAATGTTCTAATTAATTTAAATTAAATTAGCCATAGCTTACTTTTCCTCTTCTCTCTTATAGAACTCTCATTTGGGGCCAAACTGTTGCAGAATATATTAGATTTTACTGTAGGGTAAGAGCTAACATTTGGGCAATTACTGTGGAGCAGCTGATGTTAAAAAAGCTTCATTCTCCTTGGAGTAATTTGTTCCTGTGCCCATGCCCAAATCTTATAGGACTGTGCTTCTGCTGAAATAACAGACTAATGTGAATTTCTAAACAAATATAATTATTTCAAATACTGTGGAGCAACTGTTATAAAAAGTCTCTGATGTGACAAAAGCAATTTTTTACTCTTATTCCAGAATAAGCGGTCACATAAGGACTTGCACCAAAAAACTAAATTGTTATAAAAATGGGTGTAGATTAGTCCTCTACTTTTTCAGCAACCTTCTGCTTCATTAAAGTTGTTTGGTTTGGCATACCCACTTAACTGTATTAATGTATCAGGAGTTTGCTCATACTTTCTAAATAAGGCAAATCTTAAACTTTCATAATGTGAATTATATGTAACATCTAGAAGTCAATTATTGCTCTGTTAGTTGGGAAAAAATCTTGTACCTGGTAATGTCTTTAAATTTTTAGAATTGGCTGTTGGACATCGCTGTGTTAATTGTTTAAAAGTACCCATTTTGGTTGTTATAGGGTTAGCATCCTGGTCAAGTGAGTGGTTAGTTGACCATCTATTATTTGATCACAGTCAAATATTGTTAGTATTCTGTGAAGCCTTTGTATGGGTGGCAGCCTATCTTTCTATTGCATTATTCTCTTAAGAAGGGCAGAAGGACCACGTGCCTTGCATCTCAGTACTGCATGAGTCAGGACATGCACACTCACTCCGTTTAGTAGCAGGCATCCCCTGCCCTGCACCTCTTGAGCTCTCCCAGGCTCCTTTTTATTCTTTCCCATTAAGCTGTGTGGGGCTCCTGGATCTACATTGTACTGAGGAAAGCTAGTCGTATAGAAAAGCTTCTCCTACTGGCCATCTGCTGTGACTGCAGGCATATCCAAATATAAACAGCAGAATGCTTGAAGAGTTGGCCTTCTGCCCGCTTAACATAACTGCATTTTAAAAATTGACTTTTGTCTTCTATACTTTCCATGTGTGTCTTATTTCTGGGGTTTTGGGATAAAAGCCAAAGGAAAGAACTGTTCAGTCTTGAATATCATTTACATTTACAGTTACCTAATATTGATGGTTATAAATGTTCATTACAGTTTTTTAGAATTTAATTTGTTTCACAATGGCAGTTATCTAACATGGTTTTTATAATTAGCATAAGTACCTAACCAACTGAAGATTAAAGCCTCTCTTTCTCTTCTGATAATTAATGTTTAAATAATTTGACAATTTTGTCACAGCGTTTGTTCAATTGACCCAGTATTTGTTTGATAATCAAATACCAAAATCTAGGTTGATATGGTTGCTTCAATGCATAATTACTTCAACCATGGTGCATGCGAGAAGACAGTTCCAGTTTGAGGTGGGTAAGTAAAGCGTCATCAGGGTATAACGGTCACTTAATGGATATTATTTATGGTAATAGATTTGAGCAATGAAAATTACACTGGATGTGTCAGTTGATAGGACTGCATCATAGAAAGCAACAGAAAGCAACTCTTGACTGGTTGAAATAGTTGTGATGTCATAATCTTGCTATGCAACAGTGAGTTTGTTTATAGAAGGACAGCTCGAGGTTAGAGAGTCAGTGAGCACATACAGCCACTTGGGCAGCTCATCAAAGAAAGCAAAGGATGATAAAGTTCTGTGAGTATAGGACATTGCTTAGAGAGAGGTGCCTTTGATTTTCCTGGAATATAAAGTAGGTTCCCACATTCTTTGTTGAAGGGTGGAAGCAAATTCCCACACAGTACTTTAAAACATATTGTATACTTACTGTGAATGCAGAGGTTTCATAGCTATGTCTTACCATGGGCTCTGGCAGCATGAAGCTATAGTAAATGGGAGCAGCTGCTAAGGAGTAGTTATTGCAATATTAATCCATGCAGTTGAGCAGGTGTCCTCAACTTTTTATGGGTTCTTGCTTGAAAGTTGAAGTGGCTGAATTTTCTTCTTTTTTAAAAATCACAAAATACAACATACAAAGCCATTTCAGGGGAGACTCAGTCTAAAGGCAGTGGGGTTTTGGGGACCAGCTTTGGCCTGTGTTGTCCTGATCTTTTGTGTTTCATAATGACTCAAATATTTGTGCCATTGACCCCTTCTTAGCAAAGACTGAGAGTTGCTGCACTTTTCTTCTGTTCCCTGTGCTTGAAAGGATCCTTAGGATATCAGGAGTTGAGGGTGAAGAAACCATGTGGATCTGGGGTGTGGGACAACTTGGGGAAGGCCACATGCTGTGGGGGTCATATGGAGTGGCTATGCGGGGGTAGGGAAGTATAGTGCAAGGGAGACTGCAGTGGCAGGGGAGGTGTTGGTCTTTGGCTGGAGCTGCCACCTGTTGCTGCCACTGCTACGACTATTTTATCAGGGCCTGAGCTGGAGCCAGAGCTGCTGCAGGGGAGAGAAAAGGTGCCGGGGGTGGAGGCACGGAGGAGGGGAGTTGTTGAGGCGGGGCGGGGAAGCATGGGGTAAGCTGCTTGCTCTTCCTGCTGCTGCTTCCCTTGCCATTTGCCTCCCCCAATTGTTTCTGTACTTGATATCCTAAGTGTACTTGATTGAACCAAAACTGAGCAAACCTGAAATCAAAGGTGTCTAACCAAAAGGATTCTAAGCCTCATAAAAGCTGCTAATGACTAAAAGTCCGCTGGCCAATTTGGTACCATCTGCCCTTTAAAATTTTAAACATTGTTAAGAAGAAAATTATAGCTTAAAAGTGATTAACAATTTTTTTTGTTAATGTTTTATCTTAAGACAACATGTACAACCGTGTACACAATTTAGACGGAGTTGTCTTATTTCAGTTTAGTTATATGGTGAATAGATCTGGCTTAAAAATTATTACTGTCCCATAATGCATATCTGTCACGCTAATAGAAGAAGCAGTTGTACAATGGCTCAAAGCAGGAAGGAGATGCTCTCTCATTTGAATATGCACAGGGTTAGAGAGTCAGTGAGCACATACAGCCTCTTGGGCAGCTCATCAAAGAAAGCAAATGATGGTAAGTTCTGTGACTCTATGACATTGCTTAGAGATGTGTCTTTGCTTTTCCTGGAATATTAAGTAGGTTCCCACTTTCCTTGTTGAAGGGTGGGAGCAAATTCCCTTGTACAGCAGAAAACTTATAGTCTATGGTAATGAGAATTCATTGTGTCACCGTGATATACACATCATTCCTTATTGAACAGTTGCATTTATGGACGACTTTCATGGGTAATCATGTACACCCCTAGCCCTAGAGGTTCCATCATCTGTTTTTGGCTTTGGCTGCCATAGATCTAACAGGGGCTCTTGTTTCTCCCCTTTGTTGCCTGGAGAGTAAAGGTATGGGACAGACTAGTAGTTCCTCAGGCTAGGTTGAAAAGTGGAACAGCTTGTACAGTCAGTCATTTCTCAAACTGAGCTCCATTGGATTGTATTGTAAATTGTACTAGGTATTAGTGTTAGTTTATTGTTGGTAAGTTGGTTTGTGTAAATAACATCCTATCTTTAGGATTGGTACTGGTATGAGGTGGAGAGCCCTTTTGGCAGAGGTAGTCACCTACTTTTAAGATTTGTTTTATCTTATTGAATGTGGCTGTCCTCTTACAGTGGTTTTCAACCTTTCTAGAATCAAGGCATCTTTTGATAGACTCAAGGCGCCCACCCATCAGTAGTTTCAAGGCACCCCTTGAAATATGCCAGCTCTTAGTTAATTTCTTTTTGAACGACAGAAAAATAGTAGAACAATTCTTCCATGGCAAAGAACTCGGAAAGACGTCAGGTCAGAATCTTAGGGTTTATTTTGTCAATTCTGTTTGCACACCTAACAGTGTTAATGTGTAGCACCCTTGAGTGGATCTCAAGACATCCCAGGTTGTCTTGGCACCTTGCTTGAGAATTGCTGCCTTAGAAGATGGCCAGCTTCAAAAGTCATTCTTGCTTAGGATAAAGCTGTATTCTAGCTAGATTTCTTTTTCTTTTTTTGTTCCTTCTGGGCAGTTAGGTTTTAAAATGCTATTATTAGATAGATATCTGGGGATTGACTCACATTTGTGGTGATCATCACAGTTGCCATCTGACTTTTAAACTCTCTCTGTTAAAAGTAAGCTGAAAGTAGCTGGTCTCTGCAAATCCTACACTCCTTTTGGCAAAAGATACAGATTCTAAGTACTCTTACGACATATGTAAGACTTTTTACCATTCTGTTGAACAGAAGAGAGAAATCCCCATCTTGCTGGCAGAAGGAAGAGGGGGGAGAAAAATCCCAAATATCCTTAGAAGCCTACTGATACTTTCTCAAGGCATGAATAGATGTTTTGTGAAACACCAGAACAAACTGGTGAGTAAATGCCTAGTTCTGGTACAGTGCAGTTGTATCTGTTGTAAAAAGTACAATGTTGGTTTTATCACATTCTTCATGAATTATACCCCCCAAATAATCTGTTAGACATGAAGATGGAGAGATGTTAACATGTCTTGTTCTTTGTCCTCTGCTGGAAAAATCCAAGTTATATTTTCAGAAGTCATCCTTTCACATGTCTTCAACCATCACTTACCTTTCACATCACTTCAGTCATCTTCATTACCACCGGACCTAAGGTTTTTGGTCAGTCAAGGGAACATATTACTGGAACTTTGGGAAATCTCATTTGCAGAATGTTTCTGTCTTTGAATCAAGTTATGCTGAACAAAACCACTTTACTGCTGTATGAAAATAAATAATGAGGCTCAAGATTATCTCCCATATGCAAAAAGAAAAAAAAGTGATGGTGTTTGTAGGAGTGTAGCATTCGGCACCAGGTTTACATTATAACATATTTGTCAAACATTTGGAGAAAATAGGCTAAACTGAACATTGTCTTCAATTCATCAATGCTCAGTAAACCCATAAATTATCAATATTATCTTTCAAAAGTGGGACTTTCCCACTGTAGAACTTTTCGTCCCAATGTAGATCAGAGAATGCATTGTTGTTTTTTTTTCCCCCCCCCCCCCCCCCCGGAAGTGGTTTCAGTTGAAGATCTTTGTCCTAATGTCCTGGCAATGGACCTAGCAAAAGACCTGGTATGTGCATACCTACTTACTTTGTTGATTTCTTAAATTTAAAAGACAAGCAGGTAACAGCTACTGTTGATTCTGATTGTGCCTGCTTATCTCCAGTCCCTGGAGCTATAGTGGATCTCAAATCAAACACCAATTTTTCTACCTTATTCTGATTCTAATATTTTAAGATGAAAAGAGGACTCTCCACTTAATTCTGCCTCTTCATCTGTCTCCTTAAATTATGTAGAAAAAACATACTTGAGAGATGTCCAGAATACTTTGATTAGCTTCAGAAAGAAGTCTGTTGGATGCATCCACAAGGTTAAATGGAAAAGGTTTGCTTTTTGGACCCAGTAATATCAATTACTACCATTCACTGCCTGTACTTGATTATTTTGTATTCTCTTCTGGACTGTTGGTAAATTCAAATAAGTTTCATTTTACAACCATGTCTACATACTATATATACTATCAGTGTTTACGGTATTCTTGCAATGAGCTATATCTGCATTTCTAAAAATTACAAGAAATATTTCCACCAATTAAGGAACCACCTCTGTTTTGGGTATTATATTGCTTGAGATGGTAACCTGTGACCCAACATCGATACGTTCTGTTGGAACATCTTTCTGTGAAGACTTTATTTGAAGTGGCTATTACATCTGCACAAATAATAGGAAAAAACACGCTTCAAAATCACACACATTATGCTTTTTCTGCTTTTATAGGCACAAAGTTTTGCTCAGGACTCGCCCCAGTTTTTTTTTTTCTGAAGATTGTGTAAATTGGCATTAATCAAGCAGTACATTACCAGAGTTTTCCCCCCCAAAATGACATTCTTAGAAAGAATGTTATGCCCTCTAAATGTAGCTATAACATTGCTTATTTATACAGGTTTATATCTTTAGATCAACTTTCAGGTAGCTTGTGCTGAAAGAGTTAAAGGGCAATCTCCAATCAGAAATTAATAAAATGGATTTCTGAATGTGTTACTATACTTTGTTAGAAACAAGCTAATCACATTTCCTCGGTTCAGATTAAAACTCATTCTGTTAGATCTCAGGAAGTTTCAGTGGTCTCTTTCAGAGGTACCCCAATTTAGGAAATTTGTAGAGCTGTCATTTGTTCAGCAGTACAAGATGAAGATCACCAAACTATATGTTTTAGGGCATAGGAAAGACAGCATTTCAGTCGAAATTAGTTCAAGACTCCAGTACTAACTTGTTTCAGTAGAAGCACTGCTTGAGAATCTTCATGAGTGGAATACAGATAGACAGCTACTGAACAAACAGAGCTTATTTGCTTTACAGTATCTGATGTTCTTTGAGATGTGTTGCTTGTATGTATACCACAATCTGCATCTTTTCCCCTTGTACATCAATATCTTTGTATACCTCACTTTCATTTAGTAAACAAAATGAGATGCACACTTGCATGCAGTGTGTTGGGTGGTTGCGGGGGATAGGAGAGGGAGGAGGAGGGGGAGGGCGAAGGGAACTGTGGTGGGCCAGGGTAACTGCTTGATCACTAAAAGAGTTCAGTCTCTAGTCATAGGGGCACATGATTTACCTGTTAATTAAATTCAAATAGACAGTGCATCTAGATTAGTGGTGCTCAACTTGCAGCTTGGGAAGCCTGTGTGAATGGCACATTGCCAGTATGTCAGCATAGGCTCTGGCCAGAGCCACTGCTTTTGCACAGCTTTGTAGTCCAGGGGGTGAACATTGTCACCATTTGCCCTCTCCTGCTG
>NW_005842145.1:1331582-1348959 GCF_000455745.1 Alligator sinensis
GCTGTGGGGGAAAAGAAGGGGTGAGGTTCAGTGAGAGCTCAATGTGCATGCACTGCCCAGAAAAAGGGGGTATGACTGTACCCACTTACCCCTTTCCTAGCCCTCAGCCCATTTCTGACTAAGGTTTGGTTTGCTTTATGAAAAAGGTTGAGCATCACTAACCTAGATTCATAGATTCATAGACATTAGGGCTGGAAGGGACCTCGGAAGATCATCGAGTCCAGCCCCCCGCCCAAAGGGCAGGAAGTCAGCTGGGGTCATAGGATCCCAGCAAGATAAGCATCCAGTTTCATCTGGAAGGTGTTCAATGAAGGTGCTTGAACCACCTCCGGTGGCAGGCTGTTCCAGACCTTGGGGGCTCGGACAGTAAAGAAGTTCTTATGTCCAGCCTGAAACGATCTTGAAGTAGTTTGTGACCATTCGACCTCGTCATCCCTTGGGGCGCTCTGGTGAACAAATGTTCCCCCAGATACTGGTGGTCACCCTTGATAAACTTGTAGGTGGCCATCAGATCACCCCTGAGCCTGCGCTTTTTCAGGCTAAAGAGCCCCAGATTGGAGGTCGGCAACGTTTTTTGGGCAGAGCGCCAAAGATGCCTGCAACCTTGAGTTTGTAAGATGTTGGCATGCCAGGGGTGGATGACAGGGAAGTTGAGGGGCCCAATCTTTGTGGCAGTGCAGCCCGGCCCCTTCCCTGCCATCTACCCTGAGGTTTGTGTGCCAAGCAAAACAAGTTTACACTCTGCATGCGTGCTGGGGGTTGACTACCCCTGATCTAGATGAACATCAGTTACTTTGTGACCCCTTTTTTTTCCGTTCTCACAATCCCCTCTTCTCGCCCAAAATGCATACAATCAGGGCTCATAATTTAAAATGCTCAGTGACAAAAAGAATTGTTATTTATAACAGTCATTTTTTTTGAGAATATATATATTTTTTCCTCACGTTATCATGGTGACTTGTCTCAGTGCTCCTCTCATGATATTGCTACTTGGCTCAGAACATCTTTCTGTTCATTTGTGTCACACTGTAGGTAGTATTTTATAGCCAGTTTCAGTGTCTTTTTCACCTAATTCAGCTGAAACTCCTTACATGCGCTTTCTGACTACAAGCTGCACTTCATGTCTTGCTTCCTAGACTATCTGATGCCTGGGTCTGTTGAATTGTGCATTGAAAATGCCTTGTAACCCTATTAGACACAGCTATTGTGGAATGTTGAAGAGCAAGAGGCAGCTAGCCAGGCACAGAGACAGAAAACAATTGTCAGGTGCCCAGTGCAGCAAAGTGGTGAATTCTGCAGCACCAATTTTAAATTATGATTCAACTTTAAAACAACAAAAACCATATAATTCCAATAGACACAAAAAGAAACGCTAACTGAGATAGTGGAGTTTCTTTGCAACCTTCAGCTTTATTTTGGGTTTCTGCAGACTTAATGCAGTCATCTCTTCATTGGTGTATGCTCTTTTACAATCTTAAAGGTTCCCTTCACAACAGTGAGAACTAAAAATGTAATTTTTTTAGAAATGAAAGCAAGATTCCAGATCATAATTCTACAGTGTATTTCCCAAGAATGACAGGGTCCTGCTTATGAGTCTTTAATCTTTTTGATTAAAAGATTTGATGAACAGATAAAATACAAGACCTATGATTTATATGAACATTAACTTACAGCCTCACTTACACTTTTTTGGCGGTTTAGAAACATTTATAAACCATCTGTTGTGGGTATCTGATTTATCTGAATACCTTGCACATATTATTACCTGTTCATACATACTGCGCAGTGATAATTGCATCTTTGCTTTACATGTAGTCTGTGTATCTTTTTAAATAGTTAAGCCTGTCTCTATCTCTCTCCCATGTTGTTAAAATGAAGTAATTTTTAACGTTCTGCTCATCTTCATGCCTTAAAATATTTTCCCAGCTAATAATTGTTTCCCTACGATTCCAATTTTGTTTAGAGTGGGGTAAGGAATTAGGCTTATTTTAAACTCTGCTCTCCTGAGATGCTGTGGCAGTTGATTGATTTAAAGTGTTCATTGACTGAACTGCATATAAAATATTAACCAAAAAGTGTCATATGATAGGAGGACTACCATAGGAGGACAGTTTGTAATTTTCAGGAAATTTTATTACTGCAGTTCTGATAGTAGTGTAATAGTAATGTTGTAGCTGTGATGGTCCAGAAATTTTTGTGAGGCAAGGATTTCTTAGGGTGGTATCTTATTGGACCAACTATGTAGATGGGATAAAGTTAGGTAAGCTTTCTTTGTCAGGTCTTTGATCACAGGCTTTGCTGAAATTCTTGCAGTTATGATTTAATTTGGGAAAATGGGGTGTAATTTAAAATGCTTTCTGGTAAATGTAAAGCTATCAAAATCATAGTATGGATTTATTCGTGTATTAAAAATAGTCAAGACCAAATATAAATATATGATAAGTTAGATGAGGAGATTTTGATACACGGCTAATGCTGAAAAGAACTATGTTATTGAATAAGTCTCTTCTGAGGTCATAGTTGCACTAACCACTAATTGGTTTAAGGCTAAGAAGTTGGGATCCTGATCCTAATGAAGCATTTTTTTTCAGTAAGTTTAAGTTCTGTATATCTAGTGCTCTGTTCTTAACGGTATTTGAGAAGATGATTGAGGAGTGAGCCTGGCAGCAGATTCATGTTGGTATGCACTTGAAAGTGTAACCTGCCAAGCATGTGTTGTGGGAGCTTTTGGGAGTCTGTTTAGAGGTATCTTACTCTTAGTGCATTGCACCTGTTATCTAGTACATGCACTTGCTGTATTTGAGTTTCTAACATTTTAAAGTATTCTTTTTGACCATATAGGGCGTGTCCACACATGCGCTTGCAGCAGCTCAAATAGAAGCAGTGCAAATTTGAGCCGTGGCTTTTTGCCTTGGCGCGCATGCTTGGACATACACTTTGTTGTGCAGCAAATTGTGCCACTTGGGGCAAAATAACCCTGCCTGGCACCTCCCGGACCTGCAGCCGGGGGGACCTAGAGCCAGGGACCAACACCTGTGCTGTCCCCAGAAGTATAAAAAGCTGCCCTGTCCTGGCCCCATCAGTATAAAAAGCTGCCCTGGCAAGCAGCTCAAGGCTACTCACTCTCAGGAGCTTCTGGAGCCCAGCCAATTGGTACCTGGGGACACTACCCCTTGTGCCAGCTGGGCTGCTGCAGCAGCATCCCAAATCCATTTTTAAAAATAGCTCCAAATCCATATTTTTCCACAATTAAAACCCCCCCCCACCCCCCCCCCACACACACACACCCTCCCTCCCTATAGAGAGAGAGAGAGTGAGTGATAAGTTGGGTAATGCTTTATTGGTATATTTACAATGTTAAAGCAATTCGGAAGCCTACCAGCGTCTCTATCATCATGATAAAATAAATTCTAAATACCTATATGTGTTGTGTGCTTTTGGGGTTTTTTTGCACATGACGGGTGTGTGATGGGGGATGTGGTGTTTGCAGGAAGGAGGTGGGAAGAGGTCTGGGGGAAGGCGGGTGTGTGTGGAGGGATGTGGCTTCGTGTGTTGATAGGTGTGGGGTGATTGCTGTGGGGGCTGCTCAGGAGGGGTGGATCCCCTCCCCCACCCCACCCAGCGTCCTAGCTCCCCCTGGAGGGCCACAGCCCCCACCCTGCCCAGGGTCCCAGGCACCCTGGAGGCCCCAGGTCCCCTGCCCAGGGCCCATAACTTACCTTTAGCAGCAGCAGCAGGAGTGGGGCACTCTGAACCATGGTGGCAGGACCCGGCATGGCACGCAGGGACTGCGTGCCGGGCCCAACCAGGTCCTGCTGGCCCTGGGGACCATCTGCTGCCTGACCAGACTGCGCCTTGGTGGCAGGACCCAGCGTGGCATGTGGGGACCGCGTGTCGCACCCTGCCAGGTCCTGCCGCCCTTGTAGCCTGTCTGCCGCCTGGCCGGGCCAGGCCCATGCTGGCAGGACCTGGTGCGGTGCACGGGGGGGGGCCACACACCGTGCCCATAAGGGTCCTGGCAGCCCTGGGTATGCTCCTGATGCTCAGCCAGCCCAGCTGGGCAGCAGGAGCATCCCCAGGGGCTCCAGGACCCGGCAGGCACAGCATGCAGTCCCCGCATGCCGCACTGGGTCCTGCCACCATGGGAACACAGAGGGGCCCAAGGGCAGCAGGACCCAGCTGGGCCCAGCACACAGTCCCTGTGTGCCGTGCCAGATCCTGCTACCATGGCTCAGCCCAGCCAGGTGGAAGAGGCCCCAGGACCGGCAGGACCCAGACCTGGCGTGGCGTGTAGACCGCCTCTGCCCTGCTGTGTTTGCAGAGGGATGGTGCACAGCAAGACCTCGGGCAGCCCTGTGTGGCTCACTAGTTCAGCTTTGCACTGGAGCAGGTCACACGGCTCTGGGAGGCACGGGTCCTGTGCGTGCCCGCTCCGGTGCAAAGCCAGACTAGCAAGCCACATGGGGCTGGGCCTGGTTCTCACCCCCTGCAGCACTGGGGACATCTCCCCTGCCACTTCCCAAATCCCCCTACATTCCCCTGCCACCACCCCCACTTCACCTTGGACAGCTCCTGGGGCCGGATGCAGCAGGAGAACCAAAGACGCTCTGGCTGACACCAGAGCATCTTTTTGGAGGACTGACTCCGTGGCACGGTCTGGGACCGTGCCTTGCTCTGCTCTTTTGCGGAGCGGTTTATTTAGACCCTCAGATAACATTTTTTTTTGTTCCTGCACGTCCTCTTTGCCCCACCTCAAAAGGGTTTAGGATCAGGCAAGAGGCACATGCACGCTCGTCTAGACACGCCCATTAGGTTTATTTGCTTAACAGCATTTCTCACAACGTGCTATTACCACCCCTGCAACACTTTAACATAGAAGTGAGAACATAAAATAAGATGTGAACTTTTCAGGTGCTAGATTTGGATCTCCTACAGTTTAGAAGAAAGGGACTGCTAGCAAGAAATCTTTTGTGACGGAATCTTGATTCAGGAATATACTCACCTACTTCCTTTACACTGAAATAGCATGAATCTGCTGCATAATCCAATATTATTCAAACTTCTGTGAAAGAAAGTGTTGGAGGAGAGTGGCTTTTCCTAGAAGAGATTGTGATACTATTTTTCAAGTTAACCTTTTTATTACCTGTAGAGTGGAATACCAGTCTAGTGGGTAGGGAGCCATAGTGCAGTTAAAGAAAATCAAACAACAGTTTTGAACCTTTTAAATATTAAAGTGAAGGTTGCGTGTCTGATGCTTACCTGTCCTGCCTGTTTCATTTTTAAGTGCTTCTTAGTAGACACTGTTTCATACTTTCTGTTTTTTACTGTTTCTGGCACACTGAGACCACAATATGAATTGTGCTGTTAGATTTTAATGAAATAAAATAATAGATTTACTCTTGGTAGTATTATACATTTGTATGACAGCTAGAGTTGAGGTAGTAGTTTTTATTATAAACATAAATTAGAATAAATATACAAATAAACTCTAGTATACACAGAGGTTTTGGTTATCTGTTAAAACCATTACATTTATAGGGAATACCTTAGAAACACTGAAATTGCAAGATACCCGTACTTTCTTTTAGTCGTATATCCAACCATCTTCTATCACATGGCTGGGTAAAGTGCTACAAAAGTGGCTCTCGCCTATGAATGCGACTCAGTGTTTGGTTGTGGTTTCTTAGTGTATTTGTGTTCTTTTCTGCTGTCTCTTCTCTGCCACCTTGTGGGCTAATGTTTTAAATCCGTAACTGTTCCTGCTTTTATAGAAGGTAACTACTTTGTATTTCTCTTTTTTAAGTATTCTTTTTTGGTGTGTTCTGCAAAAAAAAAATGCCATTTTTATTGTGTGCTCACTTTTATTTTCAAGTCTGGACTAAAATGAAATCTGCAGGTATTTTAAGTACTACGGTAGCATTAGCAGCAAACCAGTCACTTAAAGCTTTGTAGGCAATAATTGATGTTACCACTGACTCATTGAGTCTGTTATTCTGACATTCATAAAAAAACTGAGAATAGCTGTTAATAGCTTCATCTTTGTTTCTTACTGATGTGCAGGTGACAATTCAGAAACAAGAGAGCTTAATTACAGTTTATACTAATGATTTGTGAGGTGTTTATTTAATCTCCCATTGTGTATGCTCTTGGGGTCCTCCTTGTAAAAAGAAAGTGTTGCAGCCTTTGAATAAGGTAAACAAGCTTCACTAGAGAGATTTCAGACATAAGAATGAAGGCCAACGCCTACTGATGAAACATGTAATTGAGATAGTGAAAAAAATTGATAGGTGTCAAAATAGACTGATAATTCTTCAGATGCTGTTTCATAGTGCTCTTTTGAGGGTAGATGTGTGTGTTGAGATGTGATATCTTTTCTTAGACCAACTGAATTGTTTTTATTTCAGGAGGTGAAATTTCACCAGTATACATCTTCAACTATCTGATTTCAGGATTGGGTCAAAAAAATTGAATGGCTTCAATGTTATGAAAGTAAGAGTGGACAAGGTGGCTTTGATAGCTTTCCAGAAGCATACATATGATGGCACATGAACACTTTTACAGCAATTTTACCTCTATAAATAAGGAAAGACATGAAATTTCAGCCTTCTAGGAGACTCAGGTCATTTTGTACAATAGAGACTGATGTTGCTAAAAGGAATTATTTGTTGATCAGTAGAGGTGCACCGATACATCAGTCCATATTGTATTGGCATTGATAAAAGGAAAATTGACATTATTGGCAGTTGGCTTTTTTTGGCTGCTATGGCCAGTAATGTTGCTGATTAAATGCTGCTTGTATGTGCACAGCTGCGGCATGCACACGGCCAGGAGTGCAGCCTGGCAACTTGGAGAGCAGTGTCTGGCTGGTAAATCAGTTGGGGAGAAGGGGCATGGGGGAGGGAAGAGGCGTGCTGGGGCAGGTTGAGGCTCTTGTGGTGAGGGAGGGAATGGAGCTGGGGCAGGAGCAGGTGCTGCCCAACTGGGGTGGGGTGGGGCACAGGACGGAGCCAGTGGCTCGTCCAGGGGGTGCAGAGGGGCGGCTCCCAGCACTGTGCACACCTCCATGGGGGGCATGTGCCCCTGGATCTGTGTGCGGGGGGGAGGGCGGGCTCTTGCGGTGTGCTCAGAACCAGAGCTGCTCCAGCTGCTTCCTAAGGCTGCACTTGGGCTGGGCAAGGTGGGCAGTGATATTTATTTGGTTATTTATGATAACCAATCTAGAGTGGCCTTGGTTTTCTAATCCCACTGTAGGGTGGGAGAAATTCTGTGATAAAAGGTATCTACCAAGCATCTGCCAGGAATGTCAGTCTACATCTGTTGGCATCTGCATCTACTGGCATTGATTCACTGATGAATATTTTGCTTTTTTATTTGTTTTACTTTGGAAACGAATTTATATTTAAAGCTGAAATTCCATCCTTAATTTTAATTGAAATATTTTTGCAAAATCTAATGCTGAGTAAAATTTAAATATGACCTGTCAATATAAACTTAAAATGGCCATAAAGTCTTGATTATGTTGAACCTCCTTACTAAGCAAAAAAAAAACATTTAGGCTATAAATAAGTTTACTCCTGTTGGAAATCATTTGGTTTTTCTCCATTGGGTAGCAGATGAATAGTGTAAGTGCTATCATGGGATTATACATATTCCTATTTAGGTTTAATAAACAAAGAGTTGTTGTGAGGTTTCATAGAATGGAAAAAAGTTTTAAGGAGGTAAATAAAAATGTATTTCTTTGAATATTCCCATAGCTTCATAAATTAAAGGTATTCAGAATGCATTTCGAAGTTTAAGAAATTGTTTTTATCTCCATGGTTCACTGTCGAGTGAGAATTTTTAGTGTACTTTGTATATATCATAACATAACTATTTTTTTAATAACTGAACAGAAACACTTTCTCTGATCATCTTGTAAACAGCAATATCTGATCTTAGATTACATTTTGTCTATTATGTTGACAGGTCTACTTCTGTCTAAATTCTGCGTGTGTGAATTAGAAAATGAATATTATCAGTGTTTTTGGTGACCACATCTTTAAAAGATAAAAATTAAGTGTTTATGGAAAATGAGACATAAATATTATGCATTTGTTTCATGTAATTCTGTTTCTCTGTTCTGAAGGATGTTAAATATTTTTTAATGAAATTGTTTTCCAGAAGGAAGAAACAATCAGGAGAAAATATGAAAAATGTTTTAGCTTGTCCAAGGCTAATGTTGACTTAAATAGGGCTAGGTCTTCATGGTTGACAGCTGCAGATAATTAGCTTTTTCTTCCTTAACAAAGAAAGCAAATGGAGCCTCAAGACATTCATTGCCTTTTCTGTCATCATCATAATAATGTATGTATTTAACTTCTGCAGTTCCTTAAATTGATTTAGTGCTAAGCTGCCTACATTACATATAATGGGAGTGACAAGTGAAAGCAGCAAAGCATATTTGTGTTGCAAGAGAGAGAATGATTGACAGTTAGGTTCCTCTTTACAAGAAAAAGCAGTGTTGCAGAGCTTTAACAAGCTCTAAATGTATAATTCTGAACACTGTAGTATTCAGAAATACATTTTAAAAGTGGTAGCCATTTGGGCTTCTTCTAGTGTGGAAACAACAATGGTTTAAATATTTAAAAAGAGATCTTTTTCAGTTGTGTTAGCAGTTCTCGTTCTATACCAATACTGCAAATTACAGAGAAGAGAATATAGATTTTAAATTGCTAAAATAACATTTTCCCTTCTCAATTGATTGAACATCTGTCTGCTTGAAAGAAGCCAAATAACAATGAGAAAACCAATCCAAATACATACCTGTGAAAAGCATAGGGACATATAAATCAAGCTGTTATATTAAAGGCATACCATTTTATATGAAAGCATTCAAGACTTCAGGTTCTTCTCTGAGAGAGGCACATTGTTCATGTGTGTACTTAAATGACCACTATAAAAATATATGTTTATCTTCAATATTACTTTAAGAGGAAGGAAGATCTAAGGCATGGATGGGCAAAATATGTCCTGCAAGCCAAATCTGGCCCACCAGGCAATTCCATCTGGCCCACAGGTGCCCACCAATTAATTGTACCCCAGCCTGCACACCTCACTCTCACCATTGTGTGTAGAAGTGCCCTGGCCCAGCCAGTGTGCAGCTTCTGGGTAGGGTTGCTGCTTCCACTGCTGTAGCTGCTGGGGGATTTGCTCAGCTTCCCCTGGCATCCAGCAGCTCCTTGTCTTTCTGCTGCAGCACTCACACTGGGCAGCAGATAGGGAAGTGGTGGTTGTGGGGGGAGAGGGAGCTGCAGCTGTGTGGGAACGTGGGGATGGGACTGGCAGGAGAGCAGAGCCCCATACTCACTGGAGCAGTGGGAGCACAGAGCTCGTGTGAGGGGTGTGGGGACCCCCGCCACACACACACTCCTTCCCACCCGCATGGTGCACTGCCCCTGCTGCTAGCAGTAGCAGCAGATGCTTGGAGTGCCTGTGGCCTGCACAGGAGCTGCTACCCAGCAGCGCACAACTCAGGCCAGCGTTGCACATGAGGGCATAGAGCACAGCCAGGCCAGCCCACCTCTATCGAAAGGGGCTCCCAGCAGCACATGTGCAGCTCCTGGCACTTGTCCACCAGCAGGGAAGGCCCTGTGCAGTGGAGCCAGCTGCCTTTCCTGCTCCCTGCTGTGCAGGTCCCAGGACTCTGCCAGGAAGCAGGGGGCAGGGCTCCCCTCCACTTCTGGTGGAGTCCTGGGACCTACGTGGCAGGGAGCAGTGAAGACAGCTGGATCCATTGCGTGGGGCTTCCCTTGGTGGTGCACAAGAGCTGGGAGCTATATGTGTGCCGCTGGGAGCCTCATGTGATAGAGGTTGATCAGCCTGGCTGTGCTTCTTGCCACCACATGTGTTGACCACAGTCACACAGTGGCTGGTGGCAGTGTGTGGGCCATAAGTGCCCCAAGTGTCCACCGCCTGCTGTTGCTGGTACTGATGCTGGTAGGCACTGTGCCCTGGGGGGCAGTGTGTGGGGGTCCTTACCCCACAAACCTGACACCCCCACAATCTGCCCCGACAACCCCCACATATACACCCTCCAGCATAACCTGTCCCCCCTCCTCCTCTGTGCACACACATCGCCCAAATAAAATAAATTCTAAATACCTATAAATTTTGGCATTTGATTTTGGGGTATTTATCATGGAAAATCAGAGCTCTCCCTACCCTCTTTGCTCACAAAGATGTGAGTCCAGCTGTGGCTGTCTCCCACCCCTGTTTTGTGGCACTGAGCAGCCCTCATATGCCAGTGCCTTGCTCATGCCATTGCCCCTACTGCCAAGCCACAGCCCCCCCACTCTCTCCAGCCCTGCCAGAGGGGGGCCCCCAGATGCCAGATCTACAGGGTCAGGGACCTGGGTCTGCAGCCCTCTGCACCCTTGCAACAGCACCTGAGCCATGACTGCCAGCCATGGGAGGCAGCAGCTGCTGCAGTGAAGCGGAGTGCTGAGCCTGGTTTCCTCTCCCCCATGGGCAGCATGGACAGAGCAGAGCCCATGGAAGAGGTGAGTGCAGGCCGCCCCAGGAGTGCACGCAGCAGTAGAGAGCCAGCTCCTTGCCACTCCCCGGATGAGCCACCTGCGGCTCTGTTCTGCCCCCCTGCCCCCCGCCTGGGCCCTGTGGCCACACATGGCCCTGGGCCCCAAGCCCCATACCCCACACTGGCTGGGCAGCAGCCCCAGCCCTGCCCAACTCCCTCCCTCGCTATGGGGTCCTCAATTTTGCCTCTCCTTCCTAACTTACCTCCCTGACTTACCTGCAGGGAGCTGCAGGAGCTCCAGTTTTTTCCCTTAAAATGAGAAAATCTGGGTAGATCCCTGGTTGTTATTCAATCACCTTTATAAACACTATGCAAACACCAAATCATGGCAAAAATATTTTTTATAATAAAATTTAAAATATGTTATAGTAGGTGTTTGACTTTTAGTATATGATATTTTTTTTTCTGGTTCCAAGATGGCAACCCTCCCCTCCCAAAAGGAGCAAAGGGAGGGCAGGGGTCAGGAGGCATGAGGTCAGGAGGCAGAACTTCTGGTCCTAAAATGATGACCAAGGGGTGGGGCTACCTTTACAGCCCTTGACAGCTCACCAAAACCCATTTAAGTGGCCCTCTAGCCAAAATAATTGCCCACCCCCATCTAAGGCCTTAGGGGTAAACTGGAATTTATGAGATTTGTGTTCAGTTCTTTACTCTGAAGCATTCCCTCATGTTCTGACCCTGGGCAAATTTGTTCGGATCTTAAAAGATAGTTAGATGCCTACCTCCTGTTTTCTGATTTTTAACCATAGTTTGCAAGGGTTACTTTTTGATATTTTCTCTACAAAGGTGTTTTTATTTAATTTTTTTGGATTTATTAGATTATTTTGTACACTCATTCAAACTCTTGTACATTCTGTAGTGGACCTGAAGGACTGTAACCAGGGTTTTAGACGAGTCTTTTTCCATGCCATCTTTCTTCCCTCTCAAACCTATGCCATCCCTCTGACAGGGAAGACAAGAAGCTGGTAGAGAAATCTTATCCAAAAATGGAATTGCCAAGCTGCCTAGATGTCAGTTACATCTCTGGAACAATGTGCATGTTTTCTCTAAGGACCTGTCCAAAGATCATAGGAAGCCACACAAGTTGTTATTGCATATGGGCAATTATTGCCAGGCAAGCTATAAGAAGCACCTTCATGTGTTAACTCTGCAGCAGGGTCAGTTTCATCAACCTTAAATGTGAGAAGATATGTCTTCTGAACCAGGTCTCATATGGAAAATCTCCCATTTGATGAGGTTGGGAGTCCTTGCTAGAGCATGAATTAGTACAATCGTTGATCAGTGTCTGTACAGACTTATACAGGGGCCTGTTAAGAGCATTAACCAAAAAAGGCCTTGGTAACAGCATGAGTAATAGACCTCGTGACTGGAAAGCAGACCACATATGATTTAAGTGAAAATACTGGGAAAGTTAGGAGTATTAGCTTCTGGGCACCTAATCAGGCCAACTGATATAAAAGAATGGATAAGATGGGTACAAGATACCAAAACAGATCAGTGGTTTGGTAAACAGGTCCCCCTCTGGTAGAAAGGCTGCAGTATCTGGTAAGAACTAGACATACATGTTGTCACCTAAAGATGTTTTAATGATTGGTGAGAACTAGCATGTGCATGCTGTAAACATGCAGTTATTTTGATCAGTGTATGAAAAAGGGGCCTGGAAATTCTGAATAACTTGAGCTAAGAACTGTTTTATGTTGGTGACATGTTTGCAGATAATGTGACTAGGCCTGAATTGGGGCTTGATGTTAATGCCTGGGCATGTTTGTGAGCAGTAAACCCAGAAGAGCCCTTTGTTGCCAAGGACCAAAGCCTGGGGTTTCTTTTTATTCCAACTAATGAGGTTAGATTCTGGCTAAGCTCAAGTGATGCCCTGAAGGTAAAACCTGGCAAGGGTCACCTCAAAGTGACTTCTCATGTCCTGTGGGACCCTTTTATGTCCTGTGGGAACTTCACATGCTGTGCAGACTGGCACTTCATATATTGAGACTATCTCAACTGCCTCAACTGCCTGCTGCTCAACAGTGTGATCCACTATGGAAACCATGACAAGAGGTGCCGGAGGTGCAGTTATGAAAGCAAGACCCTACTCCCCACCCTATGTGGGTGCAAGCCTTACACCAGAGCCTGGCAACTCACCCACCATGCTGTCCAAGACGAACTCATGGAAGCCATCTCAAAGACAGGGTGATACTGATGATCCATATTGTCCTAGGCTGCAACAGCCAGCTGTGCCCAGACATTGTTATAATGGATGAGGAAAAAAACCAAATCCTGATGATCAATGTGACTATCCCTTTCGAGAACTGGTGATAGGCTTTTGCCAAAGCCCAGAAGCTGAACAAGTACAAATCACTGGTTGATACCCTGAGGACCAAAGGGTATGACATGACTGCAGGCACTTATTGTTGCGGTACTTGGAATATGGACCCCAGCAACAAGACTACTCTGCATGCCTACAAAGTACCCCAGCACTCTGTCAAGCTGATTTGGTGCTTCATGGTATCCAACACCATCTAATGATCCAGAGACATCTACATTGAATGCATTATGGGCTATTACTGATACCAGAACAGCTGTCCAAGACCACCAGCTGGAAGCAAGACTGAAGTGGTGGACTGAAGCCCTCTCTCACTTGCCATGAACTGACAAATATTTCTTTGCTCTGGACTATACCCCACCTGGCTACTGTATGCCTCATGCTAAAACCTGTATCTGAATGTGTTTTGCCAACTCACAACTCTATACTGATAAGGTGTTACAATGCATGGGATGGTCTTGTATCCTTCTTATAGCAATGTGTTGCTATGTTTTCTTTTCCCCTCTTTTACCCGGGGCTAAATAGGCTGCATGATGACCTGCACGGCTTAAATTGCATCAATATACTCTAGCTTTGTTCCATGTAGCTACCAATATGGGCTCCCATATCATCTTTGATCCTTACAAACCCGTGTAACTAAGTATAATATTTTTAACATTACTTAGTGGTGTCCTGATGGATCATTCACAGACCATCCAATTGAGGGAGCCTGATGTAATTGGTACTTATTTCATCCCTGACCACACCTGATGGAGTCTGACAATGAGTTACTCAGGACTAAAGTTGACAACATTCTTGAGAAAATGAATGGTACAATATTCACAGTTAAGACCTTTTTAGCATTCATTAGCCTCCAAGGAGACCATTTGGAGCTCCTGTCTTCAGCTGCCATAAATAGCAATATACTTCTTCATCTTGAGTCTCATATTTTACTTAGAGCATCCTTCTGAGCAGCAACTTCCATCTCAACAACAACACAGAAAAAAGAATTTTAATCCTCATTCTTAAAAGTGAACAGATCATCTCATTATTTTTGGCAGTAGGACTTGGAACTGTAGGTTAAAATGCAGTGCAAGAACTACACTCCAGATTTACATGAATCACTTTTCTGCACCTTTTGGGGATTGTCTCCTACATTCAATAACTAGATGTCCATCATCATGGACAGATGCATATTAAAAATAGCGCAGGAGGGTTATTAAATATAATTTGACTTCCAAAGAAACAGCTGCTTTGTTTTCAGGGTCTATACGGAGTCAAAATACAGTGGCATTTAATTATCTGCAGTTTTCACTTCAGAGGAAAGAGGAACTTATTTAAAACAGCAGTACGGGGAAACTATGGTATTAATGCATCCATCAGATTTATTCTATAACACTTTGCCCATCATGCAAAAACAGTCACCTACCACAGCTGAGCTAGAATAAGAAACTAAATGATTGGTTCCTAAGCATACCTATGACAAAAAAATCTTTGCTTTCTGACTCGACTGGGGAATATCTGATCTCTTTACTTTTCTGTTGCTTCCTCTAATCCAAAAAGTGATGAGAGGTAGAGCAAGACAGCACCAGAGTAACATTAATTGCTCCATCATGAACAAGATGACAGTGATTTCCAGACTGCTCAGTCCCTTCCTCCAAAGAGTAATATTATCCTCTCCCTGTGACCATAGACCTTTAACTTAGTAGAACATCTGAGTCTTTCAACTCAGGACCACAGTTACTTCACTCTTGGTATGAGCTGCTCATCTAACTGACCTGCAGAAATCTTGTTCAGTAGTGATATACTATATCCTGTTAAAAACAGTCATCTACTCTTAAGTGCTGGGTTTTCCAGCCAAGGTCTCCAGTCACCAAATAATACCACCTTCACCAGCTTTAGTTCAGTCTATACTTGAATGCTTGCTGTACACCAAACTCTCTGGTCTTTCCTTTTCCTCATTGAAAATCTGCCTGCCATCTCAGTTTACCAGTGGAAAGCAGATATGTACTTATCTATGATTCAGTTTAAATTAGATCCCACTCAATTTATGAAACTACCATTTGAGTCTATGAATGGTTGCTCGCTATTGTTTTTTCTAAATCAAGCAGCAATAGTAACTACATCTGCTTGAAGAGCAAGTGAGCAGCGCCACTTGATGGTGGATCCACCTCTTTATAGGTGGATAAAATCATTGTTCCTCTATCCACATTTGTGCCAATGTGGTAACTGACTTCCATCTTAATTGATGAGTTAGTTGGCCAGTGTTCTTCACCAGCCATGTCCATATGTAAGCGAGTTGAAATTCCATACACTGGGTGCATTGGTGCATGCCATTAAGTGATCTGATAAACCTGTTGCAGTTTGCACCAGAATCATATGCTCCTGGATGCAGCATCTACATGTACACCTGGGACCTCAGCAGTTTAAGCCAAGGCGGAGCAGCCCTGGGCTGGCAAGGGGCTGGGGGGAAGGGGAGATGGTCAGCCCTGGATTCCAGATAGCAGCATCGAGCAGCAGAGGGGCTTGACTGGGGCACAAGGGTGCTAAAGTGTGGGGTAGGTGGCAGGCAGCCCTTGCACTTTAGCACCTTCATACCCCAGTCAGCCCTGTCACCATCTACACGTGTGTTTCGGTGGAGTTAAGTATTCCTCTGTAAAATAGTACTATCTTACAGTGGAATTAATTTATTGTGTCCTAATACTGGCACACATGTAGATGGTGATGCTTTACTGCAGAGCTAGTTAGCCAACTCTGCAGTACAGTGCACCTGTAGATGCGTACCCACTGAGTACGTAACGAAGACTATAGAGATTTGAGGAATGTTTTAAAGTCTTCAGAACATTTCAATAATAAGTTTCAAGTTGTCCAAATGAGTTGGGTTGTGTGTGTGTATGTGTCTCTGTGTCTCTCTCTCTCTCTCTCCCTGTAAATGTTAAAGTGGCCGGTATTAAATATTTTCCCATTAATTAAATCAACTGTGGTATGAAGCGTACCTCATACTATCACTAACGTTACTTTTGCTTTAGCATGTAGATAGGATAAACAGTGTGGTAGAGGTCACTTGTTAGAAGAAAGTAACTAGAATTTTGTCTTCAAGAGTTCTTAGAGATGGATTTTATTCTTTTGTGTCCTCTTGAGTCTAGTTGAAAATTTGGACAAGAGAAAAGAGGGTGGAGGGTACTGAGGTAGGTAGTTGGACTGTTGAGCACTTTTTAGAGCCTTGCCTTCAAAATGTTCTGAACTGGAGAGAAGTGGGAAGAGAAGAGTGTGAGAACACTCTAAAAGGCACTGAAATGCAGAGCAAGGTACTTCCTAAGTTATACTGTTGGTGCATTTTGAGGAGCTAAGGCCATAACTACTTAGGGCTGCCAGGCTCTGGAATGAGCTCCCAAGTGAGGTGGTACTCTCTCCTACCTTGGGGGTCTTCAAGAGGAGGCTGGACAGATATTTGGCTGGGGTGATATAACCACGGCACCCATTCCTGCCCAGGCAGGGGGTCAGACTTGATGATCTGTTTAGGTCCCTTCCAACCCTAAGTACTGTGATACTTTGTAAACTTGCAGTGCCCAGGAGGAGCATTGTCAAGCATGCCATGCTGCTCACTGTGGGCTGCCTCCTAAACCTGAAGCAGTGTAGTTGTGTTTTTGTGGTGATTTATGCAGACCAGTGTGCAGCAGGGCTAACTAGCACACTTTATGAAGTAGTCTGCATGTGGAGTAATATAGTGTGCTGCTGCCCATCTCTGTAAGCTTACTATGTAAGCATGTCTTATACAGGGAATTTATCTAAAAAAAAAATCTGTTTATCTTTGAGCATAGGTTACAGGGTGTTCCCTTTGTTGCAGGGATAGTTAAGCGAGAATACATTAAAGTTTAAGGTGCTTGGGATAGTAATGGGAGGCCATTTATATTTTTAAAACTTTTTAAAATGTTAATTGCTATAGTTGGACTGTATGACAAAACTGGATGCAGGGTTAACCATTGCCCTGCCCTTCAGTCACTGCTTTCCACTGTTCTGCTGTGTAACTCTGGAGAACAAACAGATTTGTCCCTGAGCCAGCCTCTTACTCCAGTAAACCTCAGCTTCCCCTGTTTCAGTCCAGACTTTGCCAGCTCTAACTGAAATGTTTTTGCCAGCTTTAAGGATCACACCCTGTCTGGTTTATGTAAAATTGTATGGATTCCATCCTCTGGAGAAGAGGCAAGCATGTAGTTGTCAGCTGCTCTGAAATGGATGTAGGTTTTTTGTTTGGCTGTTTTTTATTTGAATTTCAAAGTTTTAAAAATAATTTTTATTACCTTCTGGGAGGTAAATTAAGGGTATTTTTTTTTTTTCTGTTACCATTAGTATGTTAAGGATTGCATCACCTACTAGGATGCTCTTCTACTGTTGGTGATTCTGAGTACTGTTGTCGTTTGATTGAGATATTGAGTTGTACCACAAAACAGAGATGCATCCCTGCAACTCTGGAAGAGTTAAGACATGAACAGAAACACTGTTCC
>NW_005842145.1:1348990-1358894 GCF_000455745.1 Alligator sinensis
CCCTACACAATACCCCAGACAAGCTGATAAGATAAAGTAAATGAAGTTTCCAAAGTTTCTTAATTACTGTTTGAAGCATACATAGAGTAAGAAGTTGTTGCAAAAAGACTTTAGATAATTTTTGTGGTATTTGGGCAAAATATTCAGAAAGTTTTAGTATAAGACTCTTTATGTATCAAGCAGCGATCTATTTCTCTGCATAAGTATGGCATATGTTTCTTTTTGTTATTGGTAGTCTTCCACATTGATGATTACCCAGTAGTGTCATTTTTTTATTACTTTTGGGTTGTGGCATTATTGGTTCAGTTTGTATAATTCATTTATATAAGGATTTGGTTGTACAAGGCTCTCAAAACCTCTTAAACCTTGTGGTAGATCTGCCCATGGACACTGATGCAACAGTAATTTCCTAATTTGTGACAGTGTCAGGGACATTGAGAGTAAGCTATAATAAAAGCCAAAGGATCAATGATTATGCAAAGTCAGTGGTCCCACAATACAGTTTAAGTGGAGCAATGCAGCTACCACTGCTATCTGTCATTGCTAGCTTGAGGTGTGATTATGCAGCAAACTAGCTTCCTGCCCTGTGTTATGATGATGAGTTTTGCCTCCTGTTTCTTTTTAGTTGATTAAATAAAACACAATTTTGATAGTTATGATCCTTTGTAAGGTGCTTTGAGAACTGTGAATAAAAAAAAATGTGAAAACTAATCATGATCATGATCATTTCCTATGAGCCTAAATCATCATCATCACTATTTGAACTTTGTGGGTGAAATGAGTTTTATTCTAGATGAGATGAGGGAGATCACCTGATTGGTAAAGTTTCTCACTGGTATTAGTATCTGCTATAAGAAGATCTAAATTACTTTTTTGTTCTTGAAAGAAATTCCTCCAATCAAAAGTGGGAAGTATTTGGGGAAAATAGCTTTACATTTAATTTTGCTTAGGACCATAGGAAAGTAGGGCTGGAAGTGGCCTCATGAGGTGATCTAGACCAGTGCCTTGTAGGGCAAGATCATTCCTGACTAAACTACCCCAGCCAAGTGTCTGTCTTTAATCTAATTACATCCTTAGAGGCAAAATATGAGGCAGCTCTGTATGAATATATCTCAGTGCCTTCCTGTATTCCTTGTATGACTGGCATCTTAGACTTTAGGTGGGTGGGCTTGTTTGGCTTTAAAGTCTGTATATTTTTGTTTCAGAAACTTCACTTACAGAACAGCTGTAAGTCATGGCTCAGAATTGAGAGAGATTTTTTTTTCCAGTTCAGGTTCCCACTCTTATTTTCATAGAAGTGAATATCTGATTGGCAAATAAATAAGGGGAGGAGAGGGTGAGTGTTTTAAAATAATATGTTAGCTGTAGAATTGTTTAGAACTCTTTCTAGTACAGGGGTTCCCACTCTGTGGTCAGTGTATCCCTGGAGGTACGGAAGACAGCTTTTGAGGAGTACATGGAAGAAATTGTGTAATGGCGGATTTAATTTTCATTATAATTGGCATTTAAGGGGTTAAATATAAAATGTATGCTGGTAGGGGTATGCAGGCAGCTGGTAAACCTGGAAGTGGGTATGCAATAAGAAAAAGTTTGGGAACCTCTGTTCTAGTATATTTCTGTTATGACATTTGAGTCCTCCAGAGCCTTTTTTATTTCAAACAAAAACAAACCTGGGATCTGTTTCTGCAGTCACCCTCATGTTGTTCATGTGCATAAGCTGTTCCCCTCCCCCCCCCCCGAACATATTTGTATTTTGGAATATAGGTTTTTGTTTATATTCCTACTTAGTAGTTAAACTATAAGGCTGTGCTCCTACAGCTGCTACCTGCTAGTAACTTCAGTGTGCCTATGCTGGCATAAGCATGTGTTTGTGCACAGCAAATTGTTAGATCACAGATCTAGCCTATGGACAGAAATTGCACATAAACTGGTATAAGTGATCAGAAACTGTTCAGATCTGTAACCCAACAGAAGTTCAGTGCACATAAACTGGTTTTAGCTATTTTGAAAGCAATTTAAGATAAACCTGTATGGATGTAGTATCAGACTGATTTAGGTTAAATCAGTTCATTGAACTTTCGTTCCCAGATCCTCTGCAGATTCAAGTTAACTCTCAGTTCCCCAGCATCCAGGATGCTTTTACCTCCCCAACAAATGTTCCATTGCAGGGTGGGCGGGCTAGCCTTGGTGCAGACTGTCTGCTCCAGCTGAGCAGGGAGGTGTGCTCTAGTACCTCGCCCCCCATTCCCTGGCTTCTGGCCTGGGCCACTGCAGGCATGTGGCTGCATTTCCTGAATCAAAAGTGAATGTCTGTTCACTTACTTATTGGCTCAATCTAAGCAGTTTAGGCTAACCTGTGAAAATTGCATGGATTGCATCAGAAGTCAGTTTCAGCTTCACAGCATGGCCTCTGTACTGTGATAGGTTAAAAATCTTCCATTCCCTAGCTTATATTTATTCACAGCTTATATGCTTTTGTTCTTGGGAAGACATTGTCCTTTAATTCTAATAGCTCTCTCTCCTCTTTCCCCTCTCTCCCCCCACCCCCAGTCCCATCTCTGCTGATATTTTCCTTATAAACAGAAAGACATTACAGAAGACTGAAAATCTATTTCTTTCAATCTTATTGTATGATAGGTCACTTGCTAATCTGATCATCCTTGCAACCCTTCTCTTAACCTGCTCCAATTTGAGTTCATCCTTTTTGAGCATAGGTGATCAGAGGTGTTCACAGGATTGTACACAAGGTCCACTTGGGCTTTATACAACAGGATTAATACTTCCCTATTTCTATAGGAAATATTTCTCCTGATTACATCCTGGTATCACATTTGGGTTTTTTAGGACTACATCACACTGGGCCATAGTCATGCTATAATCAGCTAGTACAGTGGTGCCTCAACCTTGTGGCCCCTCAAGCCTGATGAGTGGTGCAGGGCTGGTCTGGAGGTCAGCTAGGACTCTGGGGACCAGCCCCTTCTGACTCCCATTTCAGTATTGAGCCTTGGGCCCTGGTGCTACCCCCTTCCAGCCCCACACATTTGGAATGGGTCCTGGAGGCCCAGCACTGCCTACTCCCAAGCCTGGCATTTACTCTACCTCTCCCATGTTCTTGGATTGGATTACAGACCCTGGCACCACCCCCTCCTCGCCGGGATCAGGCCACAAGGTCATGGTGCTGCCCCTACACTGGGATTGTGTCTTAGGGCCTGGTGCTGCCCCTGCCCTGGCCCTGCATGCTGGGATTGGGTGCCTAATCCAGTGTGCAGGGTCCAGGGCTCCTGATGGGTCTGGAAATTTGGCAGCAGGGGAGCAGTGCCATGGCACTGCTCCCTCTCAACCAAATTTCTGGATCCAGGGGAGCCCCACAGGCCAGATAACACCTCACCACAGGTGGGGAGATGAGCACTGCTGAGCTAGTATACACACGTCTTTCTTCTCACTTCTTTCTGCTAATAAGTCTCAGTTTAGTGCATAAATTTTTTATAGTTATTTCCCAAGTAGATAAATCTGTTTATACTAATACTAATCTCATTTGTCATGTTTACCCCAGGGGAAGGCTGACTTGGGACCTCTGGCTAGTTGTTTGGTTTCTTTAAGTACCCCTTAAATCCAGGCCAGGTATGGAGAAGGGAGTGGGAAGTAGGGGTGTGCGAAGGGAGTATTCGATTCAGATTCAGACCAAGTCAGGGACGACGATTCAATTTGTTGATTTGACTACTGTCCCTGATTTGATTCGGCTGAATCTGAAGATTCGATGCTGATTTGGAGAATCAGCGATTTGGACATAGACAGAGCTTTAAATATTTTTTCTACATACCTTGAGTTACCAGTGTGGCTTGTGATCATTGCGATGCTGGGGAGATGGAGCATCCTACAGGAGTGCGGGAGGCCCTTTGTGTGCTCAGCAGCAAACCCGAAAGTGGACCGGAAGTACTTCTGGTCCATTTCCAGGTCCACTGGGGACCTGTGCATGGTGGGGGCTGTCCCCCCTGGCTTGGCGATCAGCCATGGGGGACCCCAGGTGCCCCCCTCCCAGACCCAGGAGGTACCAGTTGCTGACCCGGAAGGGCCGCAGAGGGGGCCCCCTGCGTGCTCCTGGTGGACCCAGAAGTGGACTGGAAGTGCTTCTGGTCCACTTCTGGGTCTGCTGCTGAGTGCACTGGGGAGTCCTCTGCACTTCTGTGGGACACTCCATGCACCCAGCATTGTAGCAGTCACGAGCTACCTGCTACCTAGAGGTATGTAGAAAAAACATTTAAAGCTGTGTTTATGTCCGAATTGCCGAATCTTTTCAAATCTCTCCAAAATCGATTCAGAGGGTTCCAATTTGATTTGGAGAGATTAAAGGGTCCTCTGATTTGATTTGGATTTGGAGATTTGTCCACCGAATCGGGCTGAATCTCCTCCAAATTGAATCAGAGACTGAAGCTTTGCACAGCCCTAGTGGGCAGCTCTGGCTCCTTCCAACTTGAGACCCCATGTTTTGGTCCCTTACCCTCCTTAGCTATCCATAGCCCTGTCTCAGCAAGCTACTTTCCATTTCAGCTTCTGAGAATGAAGTGGTAAAATCTCTAAGGGGAAAGGAGTACACCTTAAGTTCCAAGCAGCCAAATAGACTGTTCTTTTTCCATAAAGGCATTTAGTTTGGGTTCATCTCCTCCCAAGAATTAAGCAGTCCTTTGGTCCCCAGTCTAGGCTGCACAGCTCTGAGTGTATCTGAAGATTAACTCAGCTGTTTTCTGTCCAGTTCACGAGGCCAGCATACCCCAAAGTAGCCCACCTGTTCCCTTGCTTCAGGCTCTCTAGCTCCAGGCCTATACCTTTCTTTTCAGGCTGCTCTATCCATTGTGATGCGTATTTATGCTTTCCTCTAAAGCATCTCCTTCTAAGGATGTGTGTACCAAGTCCACTTGCAGAGTCAGTGTGGCTATTCATTTCCTTTGTTGCTGAAGGTGCATCTAGTCTCATCCTGCAGTAGGCAGCCTTAGGTCCTATGAAGGATGCTATTAATATTTTTTTACCCAAGTAGCTAGAGAAACAGAGGCACCCAACATTATTGCAGCATTGACCACATTTAAAACAGATATAACAAAACTCATTCTGCTACACCGTGTCTGTTATTTTCGTCCTCAATTTCAGTAAATTTTTTTCTGGATGATAACCTCTATATCAATGATGCTTCCTAGCATTGTATCATCGGTGTATATTATTAGTGTCCACCTATTTATTCTGTTATGTTTATTAATGAAAATATTAAGATTTGTCCTAAGACCAGTTTATTGAGGAGCTTTATTTATAGTCTCCTCCAGTGTCTACTTCCTGTTTCAACATCATCTTTGGCCAGTTCTTGTCCTAATCCCTTGCTTCTAGTTTAACAAATAATTTCCAGTGTACCATCATAAAAGGCTCTACTTGAAGTCCAGACAAATGAGATCTTTTGCATTTCCTCTGTCTAGAAGATTTTTTATCTTACCAAAGTAAATTATCAAAATAAAGTATTATGCCATAACCAACCTTAATAATCTTACCAGTATTTTTTTTTTATTGATTTGCCATATCCTTGTTTGTCTGATATTTTTCACTTCCTATTTACTTGCACTAAAGCTGGAGTTTACATGGGTCTGCTTCACCTTTTCCCCTCAAATTTAATTTAAAGGTTGTCTTGTCAATTGTACCAAATTTAACACCAAGAGGGTCTTTCCCAGGTATTTAATGGGGTCCCTCCTTTGGAAAAAGTCCTCTTGTGAAGAAGTGAATATCCTGAAACCTTTGTAATAGCAATTTACCACTTATATATCAGAAGTCTTTTATTAGAAACATTTAAATTATTTATTTCATTTTTTAGAATTCATGTGCATGTCTTCCTGGAGTTTCAGGGCAAAATATATTGATTTAACCAAAAATAGAAATATATTTGATTGGATTGGCAATTCTATGGGATAACTGAGAAAGTGGAGATAATTTGAGCTGTTATTAATTGATACATGGTGTGTGGCTTGTCTTATGGCCTAATACAATGCTTTTATGTTTGTCTGCCAGTGACATATATAGAGATCTGTGCAGATTATCTGTAAATTTAAGCACATAATTTTATATTGTATGAAAGGCAGAAGGTGCCACTAAAAGTAAGACCTTTTATATAGTATAGTTAAATAATGCTATTTATAGTAATTTCCATTCTGTATGAAATACCTCCGTAAAGAAATGATTTACTAAGTCGTAATGTCCTTTTTTAAAATGCACTCCATTTTACCTTTTAAGAACATTTCTATCTAGTATAGCAACATTTTAACAATATTATTTATATTACCTGCCACATTGAAGTTAGATGTTAGCATTTATCACTGAGCAAAAAAGTTTTAACAAGCAAGCTGGTCTTTCACTGATCCATTTAATCACTATATCTTTTGACTTCCCTCTTTCAGATGATCATGTAGAAGGATACAGAAAACTTCACAATTATATTGTGTTCTGTAAAGTGAATCTAAGCTAGCCTGGTAGCTAACAGTTTCAAGAAGATTTAAAACTTTATTAGTGAATGTTAAAGAATTGTAGTTAGTTATATGCCTTGGTAGAGATTATTACTCTGGCAAGTTTTCTACATTGGAAAGCTAGTGTTGCCAACATAGGCAATTACAGCTCATTAGTTACTAGGGGTGTATGAAATGGGCCGTATTAGATTCAGATTCAGCCTGAATCGGGGACAGTGATTCGATTCGTTAATTTGGATCACTGTCCTTATTTGATTTGGCTGAATCTGAAGATTGATTTGGCCGTAGACACAGCTTTAAATGTTTTTTCTACATACCTCGAGGTACCAGGTATGTAGAAGAATGTCAACAGGAATCTTGCAGGTCTTGACTATGCCCTCATCTGTTGTCAAATCATGGATTTGTATTGATGTCACAAACTTTTGCATTCAAGGGCATGGAGCAAATAGTCATATCCTTGTTCACTGGCACCATGATTCCTTGAGAATTTTTAGGAATCGGATCTTGCTTTAAAATGCTTCTGATGTGATTAAAAAAAAAAGAATATTTATATTATCTTTATTTTCTGTGTATGGATTATGCCTTGTTTTTTGTAATTTAGGAGGATTAAGAAGAGGAAGCTCATTGTACAAATACGTACAGAGTGTGTGATTCTAATATTGTAGCTATTGGCAATTTTTATTATAGTTGTTAGTATCATTAGGCATATCAATTTGAAGATCTGTTTAAAATCAGTGTCTTAAGGTTCATTATCTGCTTTTACTCAGTTTTAAAAAGATAACGGATAACATTTGAAGTTCAGAATGATAGTTACTATATTGGGGGAAAAAGACCATGGTAGTATTATCTATTACATTAATCATTTAGTCTCAAAAATCTTTGTTTCAGTGTCTCTCTGAGATTTCATTTCTCTTGAAGCACACTTGTACTCTGAGGCTGTGACCCCAAATTGAGTTCTACCATGTGAAGGCTTGCAATTGTGATTTGTGAGGTAGTCTGACAAATACTGGAAAAGTCAAAGTGTTATGTTCAAGTTTAGTAGAGGTTCTAATACAGTCCACATAATTAAGACAGCATTCCAATAAAGCGGGTCAACTCTACAAATTAGGAGCCTTGGAAGAAGTTACCATATCAATTAAGAATGTAGTATTTCTATTTAGTTAATATGGCACATGATATTTAAATATTTAGAACGATGTTATTATTGAAAATCTGAATTTCTTCTTGTAAATTAATGGGTTTGAGATGAGTGGCATTTATTAAAAGCAATGGTATGGAATTTATTCCTAACATTGCTAGAAAAAAAGTGTGATGGAGTTTCTCTGTCTTTACAAGCTGGACTTGTAAATGATGCACTATGTAACTGTCTGGGAGGGGAAGACTTAAAAAAAAAAATCTTCAAGGTATGTAAATTGTAGTTCTCTCTACTTTAGAAGATTATGCATAAAAGAAAGTCAGTTAAAAAAAAGGAACCAATTTAACTTTTTTTGGTTAGCATCACCAATCACGTCTTTCTGTGGCTTTGTTTCTGTTGAGTGTACATCTTTCCTTGACATGCAAATTAGAGCCAGTTCCTCAAAATGCTTCAAAATGGTAAAAGAAATAGTTTGTAATTGTGTAATTAAAGATGTGTTACAGTAATAGGCATAACTGGCCAGAATTAGAGATGTGCAGGAAACTTTAATACTGCTTTTTCTTAATTTTGAGTTTTTTACTTGGCAACTTGAATGTTATTTATTTTTCTGGTGGTAGATTTGGTGCCTTTGTTCAGTGATGTTGGGGACATAAAATTTGAATTTAACTATACACATTCTGTGTATGAAATAGTTCAAATTGAAATGCTTAGATTACCTCAGTGATTGTTGAAGTCTAGTTGATAGTAAACAATTTATAAAACGGCTATCGTGTTGTAGTGTATCCTGGATCAGTGTTAGATGGTGCTTTTAGTCTTCAGAAAGAATAGAACTCATACTGTTTAATATTAATGTATTTCAATTCTGGAATATATTTATATTACACTTGCATATTTATAACAATGCGACTTAGGAGACCGTTTACTTTTACAATAGGAGTGGTTACTGCATATATTGCATGCATTTATAACAATTTTTTAGTACTTAAACATTTAAAACTTCAGTAACAAATTACTAGAATTTATAATAGCTGAAGTTATTAAAGGTGCTTAACAAAAATTGATGCAAGTGCTGTATGCTTTTAGAGCCAAACTCTGGATCCATTGTCTTGAAAGTGGATGGAGCTAAATGGTGGTGACTTAGATGCGCATCCATAAAATGCACAGGGGGGTTAGATTGATGGAACCACGTCTGGGTGTATCTTAACTTTTGTCTACCCTTTGCCCTCATGGATGGGTCGAGTGCATCTCTAGTAAGTAGACTGGAATATTTTGGTATGAACATCCAAGTGAACATTAAAAATGAATCTAATGTGTTCCATCTTGAAGCTAAAAAGCCTTTGCTACATGTTGTAGCACCTTTTCATGAAATGCAGTTGACTGTGTGGTTGCCAGTATGTGAGAAGTTGAATTAAGAGGTTGTCTTCTCACGGAAAAAGATGCAATAGTTTTCTTTTGTCTTTTTAGAAAAAAAAAGTTTTGATACTGATGAATGTAGCACAGGAGTGGGCAAAATCCGGCCCGTGGGCAAAATCCGGCCCGCCAGGCCGTTCTGTCTGGCCTGTGGGGCCCCTAGAAAATTTTTAAAAACTAATATTTATTTGTCTCTGGCTGCTTTCAAAAGTGACAGGAGCCAGGGGCAGTAGGCCCCAGGAGAAGCCACAGCAGGCCCCTGGAAGAGCAGCGCCTGCCCTGCCTCACCCCCCCCCCCCCCCCATCAGCTGGAGGGACCATGGGGCTGTTCCCACCTGTGCCCCTCACCCCTCAGCTGGAGGGACCATGGGGCTGTTCCCACCTGTGCCAGAGCAGGAAGCTCAGGTAAGATGAGGTTGGGGCTGTGTGCGCTGGTCCCTGTCTGGCCACAGGGCTGGAGCGGGGGGCGGGGGTGAGAGGGTGCATGGGAGCCAGCGCTGGTGGAGCCCAAAGCAGGGTGGCTCCCCTCTCTCCCTGCTGGGGCAGCCCAGCCTGGCTCCACAGAGCCCAGTCAGCTGTGCCTCGGGCTCCTGCCACCCTGCTTTGGGCCCCACCGGCACTGCCCAGTTCTTGCTGGCTCCCAACCCTGCTGTCCAGTCCTGGGGGCAGCACAGGGGCCTCTGGGGGCATCATGACCCGGTGGGGACGTGGCCCAGGGCACAAGGAGGCGGCGCGGAACTTCCATCCTGCGCCTGAGGCTTGGGGCAGCAATGGCCCGGCTGCCTCCCCCACCCCCCCCACGGGAGGCTCCGGTGGGTGCCACCACCCTGGGGGGAAGGCCCAGGGCCCCCAGCCCTGCAGGAAC
>NW_005842145.1:1358904-1359889 GCF_000455745.1 Alligator sinensis
CCCATGGGGGGTCAGCCAGGCCATTGCCATCCCAAGCCTCAGGCGCAGGATTCAGCTTCTGCGCCACATCCCTGGACTTCCCGCATCCCAGGCTTTCCTGCATCCTGGGCCATGTGCTGCCCCCAATGGCCTCAGGTGGCCCCCACATTGCCCCCACGGCTGGCCAGGAGCTTCCCTGTGGCCCCCGGCCTCCTGGAAGCTGCAGGAGCTTCTGAAGCAGAAAAGCAGCCGTGGCTCTGCTCTGGCTTCTGGCACAGCCTCTGTGCCTGTCCTGGGGCCAGGGGGCGAGCTGCTGCTGGGCCCCTGTGGGGTGGGGTGGGGGGCTGAGCCATCCCCCTGGGGCGGTGTCAACCCCTGGGCTGCCCGTGGGTGGGGCAGCCAGGCCTTTGCTGCCCCAGGTCTCAGGCGCGTGATGCAAGTTCCACACCACCTCTTTGGGCTTCCCGTGTCCCGGGCCAAGTCCCCACCAACTTGTGTAACCCTCAGTGGCTCTGGGAGCCCCCCGCACTGCCCCCTGAGTCTGACAGGCCCTTCCCCAGCAGCCCCCAGCCTCCTGGCAGCAGCAGGAGCCGCCGGAGTGAAAACGCAGTCATGAGGCTTCGGGCAGCAAGGGCCCGGCTGTGTCCCCCCTTGCAACCCTTCCTGCAAACCTCACAGTCCCACCTTCCTCAGACACAATCACATCTCTCTTTCTCTCTCTCTCACACACACACTTGCGCGCGTGCGCACACACGCACTGCTTTATTCATGCTCTGATTGGCTGACAGACAGCCAATTAGAGTGCAAAGAAGCATTTGGACAGGAGTTGGCAGTGCTGCCATGATGGCAGGGACACGGGACTGAGTGAGGGTGGAGGGGGTGAGGCCAGCACTGCTCCCTAGAGGCGGTAGCAATGGAGTGGACTGCCTCGCCCCCACCCCCCGCCCTGCTCTCTGCAGGTGGTGACAATGGAGCGTAGCAGGGGGGTAAGGCATCCAGAGTTGGC
>NW_005842145.1:1359924-1360162 GCF_000455745.1 Alligator sinensis
GGCGGTGCGGGGGGGCGTGGAGTCGGGATCCCGCGGGGGAGCAAGGCTACTGGCACTAGCCTCAGCCGGCCCCCCCTCCCATTGTTGCTGGTTGCAGGGCTGATGCAGGCCGACGTGGTGGTGGTGGGGGAAGGAGCAGTGGGTCCAGCCTGAGGAGCGGGTGTGTCATGGCGGTGGGGGGACTGGAGCAGTGAGCCGGAGCTGGGGGAGAAGCCAGCCCACCATGGCAGGGGGAGAG
>NW_005842145.1:1360414-1361272 GCF_000455745.1 Alligator sinensis
CGGTGGGGAGGGAAAGCGGGAGCAGGCCTGGCCCCAAAGGTGGGGGGCGGGGTTGGATATGGACCTCTGCCCCCAGCCCTCCTCCCCCCATCATTCTTGATGGACAGTTGGCTAGTAATATTTCTCAAAGTAACAAACATAATGAACAGGATAGAAATTTTTTTCATTATTCTTTGACTCCTGCATGTCATTTGTGAGTAAAAGATTTAGTTTTGGCATAGTCATAAATATATTAATTGAAATGATGAAGCAATAACATCAAAACTCTGAGAAGATAAAGCTGACTTTTCTTGAACTTCCAATAGTGTTGCATCTCAGTATTTCTCAAAGTAACAAACATAATGAACAGGATAGAAATTTTTTTCATTATTCTTTGACTCCTGCATGTCATTTGTGAGTAAAAGATTTAGTTTTGGCATAGTCATAAATATATTAATTGAAATGATGAAGCAATAACATCAAAACTCTGAGAAGATAAAGCTGACTTTTCTTGAACTTCCAATAGTGTTGCATCTCAGTGCTTTTACCATAACTGGGAAGAGCCTTACTTGTTATTCCCTTGTCAGGTAAAGATTTTTCAATCTCTCTGACAGCATTGGAGGTATTGGAACAGAATTTGGTCCTTTTGTTATTTACTACAAATTAAGGCAGACCTTTAATTGATTGGACACTAATATTAGACTTTGTAGTTTACTCCGACTTGCACAACAGTGATTATGGTATCATTATTTGTAGCAAAAGGTGTTATTTTTAATGAAGAAGAATAATTTTTGCAAAGCTGCTAACTTATGAAGATAATAGTTTCATAGTAGCTAGGGTCAGGAGGGACCTGAACAGATCATCTAGCCTGACCCCCTG
>NW_005842145.1:1362964-1377952 GCF_000455745.1 Alligator sinensis
CCCTTTTAGTCCTCAGGCATTGCTGAATGCCCTTGCAGAGCCAAGGGGGTTTCTGAGCACTCTTACCCCCCTTGCTTCTCTCAGGGACTGTTATCCTTTGGGCCTGGAGGATCGCCCCCTTGAGGTAGGACCATCCTTCGTGGACTCCCATCTCCTCTACCTTCTGGGCCCTCAGTGCCTCCCCCATTAGTCTCCTAAGCTCATTAAAGTTGGCCCTTCTGAAGTCGAGGGCTTTAGCCTTGGTGTAAGCCCTTGACACCCTGCATTGGATAGTGAAATCCAGCAGGTGATGATTGCTATTGCCCAGGTGGTCAAGGACCTGCAGTCCCCTCACCAGGTCATCCCCTGTGGCCAGGACCAGGTCCAGCAAGGCGTTACCCCTAGTGGGTCTGTGCACTCCCTGGATAAGGTGAAGGTCCTGTGATACAGCCAGGAACCTACGCGAGTGGTCAGACCCGGCTGTCTGCGCCTCCCAGCAAATGTCTGGGTAGTTTAGGTCACCCTTGACAATAACATCCCTTGACCTAACCACCTCCATAAGCTGACTGAAGAAGTCCTGGTCTGGCTCTTCCCCCTGGTTGGGTGGTCTGTAGTAGACACTCACTGTAAGGTCCCTGTTGCCATGCCCCCCTTGTAGTTTGACCCATAGTGTCTCTGCCCGACCCTCCTCTAACCTGAAGCTAATCCTTGATGATGTGAGGTGCTCTTTGACATAGAGTGCAACCCCCCCACCTTTCCTCTCTGTCCTGTTTCTTCCTTATAGGGTGTATCCCCGAATGCCCGCTGCCCAGTCGTAGGTAGGGTCCCGCCAGGTTTCTGTGAGCCCTACTAAGTCTGGGTTCTTACTCACAATCAGGAGGCGCAGTTCCTCCTGCTTACTCCCCATACTACGAGCATTAGTGTAGAGGCACCTGAGGCCTCCTGAGGGTGCACATGCCTCCCTCTCAGGACAGTTGTGGCCCCCTTCTCCCAGGATGTTGATGCTTACCTGGGCTTCCCTTCCTCTTGTCACTCTGCATGCTGGTGAAGCATCCTCACCACTCAAAGTGGCCCCTTCCCCCAGTGAAGCTAGTTTAAAGCCTGCCGTATGAGATTAGCCAACCTAGAGGAAAAGATGTCTGCCCTTAGGGGAGTTGCGTGAATAGTTGCATGAATTGACACTGTACCATCATTCAGTCCGTGCCTGAAATTTGTTCAGGCATTTCTGCTTAAAGTCAAGATATCGGAAAGAAAGCAGGACTCTACTCTGCTATTGAATAACGCCTTTACAATAAAAATGAGGATCATGGTATGATGATGGGAGGAAATGTGTCTTTGAGTATTACAGTTGATACTGTTTTGTATGCTGGGGGGCTTGACTAGAAAAATTGGACAAAATTAGTGTTTGAAGATATGTTGGTTCCTTGACAGTTTTATTTTATGCAGTGATGCCTTTTTGATTTTAGGAAAAGAAACAAAAACAGCAGTCTCCACCCAAAAGGACATTTGCATAGGGATTGAGAAACAGACCATGTCTTTGACACCCTTACTATAGGTGATTCCATAAAGCAAATAAATAACTCTGAGGACTTGCTCAGAATGAAGTAGTAATCAAAGAAAAGTTTGGATGGTATAAGTAATGAGAGAGGATAATAATGAAAATATACCATAATTTTTCTCAACCATATGCCTACATCTAGACTACTGTCTGTTTTAGGGCAGTGATGTAAATATATGGCCTGTGAGCCAGATGTGCCCAGCTGACACATTCACACTGTGTAAAATATAATATTTCATTTTAAAAAATCAAGTCTTGAGCTCTTATTTTTGTGAAGAAATGCTTTAGAATGTGTATGACGTGCAACTGCTGTACTGACATCTTCCTGAGACTCTGTCTCCAGACATCCTGAAACAAGGTGGTGGAGTAAATTTTCCTGCCCTTGTTAATCTCATTGCGTGACAATTCTAAATCTCAATAACTCACTTCACTGTCAGTGTTTATTATATCCTTGATAAGCTTTAAACAAATACAGTGAAAAGGTTCTAAGAAGTAGATCTCATAGATTTGTAGAGTTTAACATTAGAAGAGAACTTTAGATCATATTGTCTGATGTCCTTGATATCTCAGGCAATACAATTTTGCCTAGTTACCCCTGTATCAAGCCCAGTAATTTGTGTTTGGCTACAGCATATTTTGCATTTAGTTAAGATGCGTCTACTAGAATAGCATGCAATCTTTATTTCAAGTCATTAAGATATCAAGCAGTGTTGGGAAACTCATGCATCCCCTAGTAGAGGGGTCACATGGTGGAGAAGATGATTCCCATGAGGCAGTCTGAGCCACTTCAACTCCTCAGTAGCTAAAATATGCTGGCATCCATCTGAGAAATTGACACAGATGGCTGTGATGGTAGAGAGACGGCTTAGTGCTTAGGACCTCGGTGTGGCTGGAAACCCCATGGCAAGAAACGGCATGCTGGAAAAGAGGAAGGACATCTTCATTGTCCTGATGGCTAGATGGTTGGTTCTTATGGTGACTGGACGTTCTTACGCGATAGGAGAGGATAAGTGTGAAGACTCGCATCCACACCCAGTGTGGGGTCCATATTTATTGGCAATGCCATTAAGAGTGAGACTGCAGGTGGGGTGGGGTGCCAAGAAGGACTAGTCCTGGCTTGGTACCAGGTCCTTTTATAAATGTCACACAGGAGGGTGAAGAAATGCTCCTGAGAAATGACAAGGTCCATTGGTGGTATTGGCTTGGGTGCATCAACCCCTCTCATTCCTATAGAAGTCTGGGAAGATGATGGGAAAATTAGCTGGCACCAGTGAGGCAACCTGGTTGCATTTGGAGGTGGAACATTTTGCACTTGGCTGTCTCCCCATTGCACTGTTAGTTGTTAGATACATTTTTGTTCATTGTTCCTTTTAGAATTAAGAATATATTTTGGTTGTTTTTAAATTTCCATGTTCTTCATGAGCTAGTACATTTATCTAAAATGAGTTAAAAAAAACCTGAGGGGGGAATAGCTTGACGTGACAACACTTGATAATGCAGCAGTAGTATAGTCTAGGGGAATCAGGAGAACTCCATAGTACATAAATTTCACTTAAGCAAGTTAATGTCACGTATTGTTACAACTACTATCAGAAATAGAGAATAAGATTCTTCTTTCCTTGGGTTTTCATTAGAATGGATTAGAAAGTGTGTAACATGCTGATATTTGAACCTTTTAAAGTTCTCCTTACACATTTTAATGGAAATAAATGAAGATTTATTCCATTTATGAATCCCCTAAGCCATTCAGTCCCCACAAAATCCATTTGTGATCTCAGCTAAAGCTTTTAAAATATTGATAGTGGCTTGAAATATCCACACTTCTGGTAAATGAGTGGGGCCTAAACCCTTAATTTCTGCAAACTTTAAGCTTTTTTTTTTTTTTAAGAGAGATGTCTTTAAAGATAACATCAGCACCAGATTCTTACTACTTGTCCTTAGTCTTTGTTGTGAGTAATGTGGCCAGCTGCTTGACTCACAGAATTTTTGATTCTCTAAAGCACCCACTTGAGCATGTTGTATTACTAAGAAATCTCCACTCTTGTGTTCCAGGGAGCTCCAGAATGTTGCACCGATTTCCTTCTTAGGTTGTCAGTTAGAGTTCTTCATAGGAATTGGTCAACTGTTTAAACCAGGGTTGGGCAATTATTTTGGCTGGAGGGCTACTTAACTAGTTTTGATGAGCTGTTGAGGGTTGCACATACAAAATCTTTCAGAAGATACCTTTTGAAAAACAAATTGTATACTAGAAGTCAAACCTCTACTATAACACTTAAATTTTATTTCAAAAAATAATTTTTGTTCTGATTTTATGTTCTTTTGAGTAGCGTATATAGAGTCAATTGCATATTAGCTCAAAATAAAATATTACTCTTGTATGTATGTTGTGTGTGGGGAGGTGCCCTTAGGCTAGGTCCTGGAAGCTGGTTGGGTGTGGGGGACATGTGCAGCAAAGCTCACCTGGGCAGTGCAAATGCATATATGGTCCGTCCCTCCCATCTGGCCTGCAGTGGTCCCTGTGGTGCTCTACATGGGGCTGAGCCCCACCAGTTCCTGCCTGGGCCAATCTGCAGCACTTCTGCCCACACATACCCCATGCCAGCCAGATAGCACCATCCTGGCCTCAGCCCTGGCCAGTAAGCACAGTTTCCCAGTGGAGCTGCTGGTGCAACTGTACATGAGCTGCTTGGCTCCCCTCCCCTCACTCCTGTGGCTCCTTCTCCTCCTGCTTCTGTCCCTACTGTGCTGCTCCGGGCAGCAGATAATGCGCAGAAGCCATGGAGACCTGTGTAGCAGATGCCCAGCCAGGCAGGCAGAAGCTCAAGCCGGGTGGCTTCCTCCTCAGCATGTAGGGCTGCGGTTCCAGCTCCTAGCTGCCTACTCAGCCAGGAAGATGTGTGCACTGGCCAGGGCTGGGCCATTGCTGTTGGAGTGGGGCAGGGCATGATGGTGGTGGGGGGCAGCATAAGGTGCTGTGGGCAAGAGTGGGCGAGGCTCAGCCCCTTGAAGAGTGCCATAGGGGCAGCTACGGGCTAGATGCAATCAATTGGTGTGCTCCCACCTGTGGGATAGATCCAATCAGTTGGCAGGCTGTATTCTGCCCATCCCTAGTTTAAACATACAGATTTCTGGCTTGTGCTGCTCCTTATTTAAGTTTTTAGTTCTGTTACTTCAGTTTTCATTCAGTGCTCTAAGCCCAAGAGGCCAATACCCTCTGGCTCTTTGCATCTTTCAAAATGTTATGTTCTTTTAAGCTGTTCTTAAAAACTTTTCTTTGTTCTTACTCTCCCTCTGTGTTAATGTATATAAGTAAATATATGCATTGTAGGTGTTGCCAATAACACTTTAAGCCCCTAGGGCGAAAATATGTTCTTTTGCTGATGTTACAGTAAGTTCACTGAGGAGCTCTTGTACATTTAGGCTGCTAGTTAGAACATTCTTCCTGAATTTCCTATGTTGCAGTTTAATACTGGTGGCCCTTGTTCTGTTCTATAGCCATGGGAAATATACTGTGTTTACCCAAATCCAAGACGACCCTGAGTTTGACATCTCCTACTAATTAAATTGTAGAAATGGACAGTTTAATAAATTTGTTATAATTTTCCATGTCTAAAATCTAATTATTGGAGGGTCATCTTAAATTCATTTCTTCTACACTGCAGTGGGTCAGGCAGCAGTAGGTGACAAGGTGGTGGTGGTGGGACAGGTGGCAGGGGAGTTGTTACCTGACCCCTGCCACTTGCTGCCTGATCCCTCCACCACATGCCACCCCTCCGGTGCCTGCCTCCCCTGCCATTTGCCCCCTCCCACTTACTCCCCTTGATGTCTGTCCTTCCTGACAGTGCCTGCATCCTCTGTCACCTGTCTCCACCTTCTGTCTGTGCCACATGCTGACGTCCGCCCCACCAATTTGGATCTCCTTACTGCCTGCTCTCTACAGTGTGCCCCCGCCCTCCCAGCATTTCTTTACCTTTTCCTTGCAGCTCTGGCTGGGGTCCTATTTCAGCCTGTGGCAGGGAGCACAGAGCATGTGTTGTCTCTGGCCCCAGCCCAGCCATGTAGTAGTAGCAGCAGCAGCTTCAGCCCTAGTCCAGAGTCAAGCCCACAGCTGCTGCTGCCACTGCATGGCCAGAATGGGGCGAGAGGCAGCACATACTGTGTGCTCTCTGCCTCTGGCTGGAGCTGGGCTCCAGGTGAAGCTTCAAAAGTAAGGTAAGAAAGGCTAGGAGTAAAGGCTGGTGGGGGGAGGGAGCAGAGTCTAGAGGGACAGGTGGTGCATGGGGGGACAGTGGCTGTGGGTTCAACTCTAACCCTGGCGTGGTCAGATTTGCAGCTGTGGTCATAACCATTCTTCCTCCTCTCCCACCACTGTACTCATATCTAAGACCAAGGGCTCTTTCCCCCCATGTTGAATGTGGGGGAAGCCTTATTTTAGATTGGAGTAAATACAGTAGTGTATCACCATCCTCTTTCTGACCACCCTTTGGGTATTTTGAGACTTTTATCAAGTCCTTCCGTCAGTCTTCTCTTCTCCAGACTACATAATCTCAGGTCTTCCAGCCTTCTCTCATAAGTGCTATTTCCAAAACCTGTAATCATTTTTGTTGCTCTCAGCGGGACTCTCTAGTTTGCCCAAGTCCTCGAAGTTCGGTGCCCTAAACCTGACAATTCTCTAGGCGATGCCACAACAGTACGGAGTAGAGTGGAAGAATCATTTGCACTGACACTTGCAAGTGACTCTTGTTAATACACTATTTTGTGTTGGATATTTTTTGCAGCAAGTGTGTGCTATTAGCTCATATTCAATTTGTTCCGCTAATCTCCAGGTTCTTATGACAGGGTGTAAAGACCCTTTCAGGATTCAAAAGCCCTGCCTGGCAATGAGGCACAGCTGGAGGGAATCAGAACCCTATGGGGATTCCCAGCCGGGAGTGCTGAACATAAGAATTGTCACTTACTGAGTCATATCAAAGGTCCATCTTGCCCAGCATCCTGTGTCACAGAGAGGATGCTGAAAGGGAGAGTGAACTGGATATGACCAGGGTTTTTTCCGACTGTTCTTCTCTCACTTGCAGCCCCCAGCATTTTGCAATTATTGGGTGAGCAATTATTTTGGCTGGAGGGCTGCTTAATGAGTTTTGGTGAGCTGTCGAGGGCCACGAGGATACATACCTTGTCAAACTGCTAAGCCCCGCCCCCAATAGGTGTCCTGCCCCCTGGTTGCCATCTTGGGACTGGAAGTCCCACCCCTTATTCCCTGAACTTTGCCACCAGAAGTGCCTCCCCTTGCCCTGGAAGTGTTCCTTCTGGTGGGGGGATTGTGGAACCAGAAGTCTCACCCTGTCACATGGTTCATGACCTAAAAAGGCTCACCTACCCAATGCCAAACCTTGCCTCGCTTTCCTCCATGGTTCCAGAATTCCTTGCCCCCATCACATGGTCCCTGACATCAGATAGTCTACCTCTTGACTTGGAAACATTACCCCTCCACAGGGCCTGTCCTCATGGTACGTGGCCTAGCCCTGGGGCCCCAGAAGTTCTGCCCTCTAGGCCACAAGGCACAGGCAGATTGCCAGGTACCTGAGCTATCCTGTTAAGCAGGGTAGATTTTAGTTGTGAAGCAGGTTGCTTATATTTTTGTTCTGCTTAAGCTTAACCAGAGGACCAGGTTGTGGCCCCATGGGCACCTGAGAGGTACTTCTCGTAGAGGTCTCGTAGAGGATCAGGGATCATATAAGGGGGCTGAGCATTATGAGCACCACCTAGCCTAGGTCAGGGACCCCAGGAGGCTGTGGTATATGAGCAGCCTCACCTGAGTCAGGGACCTCCAGGGGCTGAGGAGCAAAAGAGCAGCCTTTTCTGGGTTTGGGACCCCAGGGAACTAAGCAGGGCTTGAGAAGGGCTAGACCAGGGCAGGGTGCTAAGCAGAGCCTGAGAAGGGCAAGACAGTGGACCTAGGTTGAGGGGGCATAGTCAGAGGAAAGGGGCTGAAGCCAGGAAGGTTGAAGTCCCAACCAAGGTTGAGACCTGAGCGGGGCCAGGTGTTGCACTGGGGCCATGGGGCCCTTCTGAAGTGATCAGTTACCATCTGCAAAGCACGGACCTGGCTACAGGGGAGGACAGAGGTAACAAATACCTCCTGTTAGGCAGCTGGTTTCCTGAGACACTAATAAGGCCAGGAGGGTTGCAATTTAGTACCCAAAGGGGCAAGACTAAGGGGAGCTTGGACTTATTCTGGTACCTAGAGTAGCCCAGAACACTATTGATATCCCAACAAGGTGTGGCAGTTGAGGAGTGGAGGCAGTTGCGTGGTCACAGTTGCCCTTGGGGCCCAGGTCCTGCTATACTACGTAACTTAGTTATGAGCCTCTGATAAGGGGCCATTGTTAAAAGCCTTTTGGAAGTCCAGATATACTGCGTCAACTGGATCGCCCCACTCCCCTTGCTCATTGACACTCTCAAGGAACTTTAGTAGGTTGGTGAGGCATGATTTCCCTTTGACAAAGCAGTGTTGATTGCTCTCCAACAAGTCATGCTCATCATCGTCATTAAAAAGGGCCCTGGCTGAGAGAAAGACAGAAGTTTGAAGGTGGTTACTGTTACATGGAGAAGCTGGAGAACTGTTATGACTTAAACTGAAAAGTACCATGTTGTTTTCTTTCTATTTCCTTCATTCAGGAGGCATGACCAGCTCTCAGTCCTCTTCTGCAGTATTCCAGCCTCAACAATCACTCCCTATGCTGCATTTGTGCATGTAGTTGTTTTATCCTAAGTGCAGGACTTGGCACTTGTACTTATTAAATTTCATTCCACTTAATTTTGGACCATTTCTCCTGTGTATTAAGGTAACTCTGAATCCTAATTCTAGCCTCCAAAGTGTCAGTAATTCCAACTAACTTTGTTCCAACTGCACATTTCCCAAGTGTGCATTTAGTCCCATCCTCCAAATCATTAATAAAGATATTAAACAGTATCTGCCTCAGGACACACTCCTGAGCATATCTACTTCATACCTCCTCTATTGGACATTAAGCCATTGAAAACTGCTCTTTCAGTGTCATTATCCAGTCAAGTACATGCCCAGCTTGCGGTAGCTTTATCTAGACTGTATTTCCTTAGCTTACTGTGTACATGGTAGAAGTTAGCTAGAGGCAGCCTGGCAACCAAATTCTCCAGAGGTTCTGTGTATGCCAAATGTGCCTACACAAAAAAGCCATGGTAATGTTGTACGGATATCCTGCATTCTGGCACTTTCTAACTTTTTTTTGTTTGATTTTTCAGTTAACATTCTCTTTTAACATAATTTTCTTATATTATGAAAGTACTGTGCTTAAGGGTGAGTTACTGTGTTTTCTTAAATTTAAGTCAAGCCTGAATTTAAGACAACCCCCCAAGTAACTAGATTCTATATATGGAACATTGTATAGATTTGTTGTTATTCTTCAGGTGTAAAATCTAATTATCGGAGGCTTATTTTACATTTGTCCCCTTCCCACTGCTAAAGCAGGAGGAAAAAGCAGGTTGGGTGGCCCCCTTGCCCTCTGCTCCCCCTTTTTCCCTCTGCTGCAGCCTTCCTGTCCTGTCTCCCCCACCACTGGCACACCATTATCCCCCAGCTCCTCACAGTCTCTGCCCCTCTCTCCCCACTCCTCACAGTCTCTGCTCATTCCCCCCTCCTTGCTCCCTGCAGTTTCTGCTTCTTCCTCTCCCCCCCCTTAACTTTCTGTCAGATGCTTCTCGGTTTCTGTTCCCTCTAGGAGTACAGCACATGGAAGCTTAGCCCTTGCTGGACCATGCAGCAGTGTCGGTGCTGCTGTTTGGCCAGGCAGGCAATACAGCAGTGTTGGCACTGCTGATTGGCTGGGTAGGCGGCAGAGTGTCCATGTGTTCTGTGCCTAGCAAGGAACTAGTGTGTTCTGAGGAACATGTGTTCTGTGCCTAGCATTTGAACTAGAGCCAATCTGTGCCTGACACTAAGGGGAAGGGGCATAGTGAGGAGCAGAAGCTTCAGAGGGCAAACGGAGGATAGGGAGCAGGAGGCGGCTGTGGCTCAGAGCCAAGATCAGAGCTGCAGTTGCTGCCCGCCCCTTCCACCTCTGCTTTGTGAGCGAATCTAAGATGAGGGGCTTTCTCCTCATGCTAATTCAGGGGAAAACCCTTATCCTGGATTCGAGTAAATACATAGAATCATAGACAATTAGGGTTGGAAAGAGCCTCAGGAGGTCATCTAGTCCATCCCCTGCTCAAAGCAGGACCATCCCCAACTAGATCAGTCCAGCCAGGGCTTTGTCAAGCCAGGCCTTAAAAACCTCCAAGGATAGAGATTCTACCAGCTCTCTAGGTAACCTGTTCCAGTGCTTCACCACCCTTCTGGTGAGTTTTTCTTAATATTCAACTTAAACTTCCCTTGCTGCAACTTGAGATCATTGCTCCTTGTTCTGTCATCTGCCACCAGTGGCTGCATCCAGACAAGTGTGGCTGTGCGATGCCACATGCCACACGTTCAGTTGTTCTCTATACTGCAAGGGAGCAGTGCAGGGTTTTTGTTTTTGTTTTTTTTAAATATTTTGATACAGGGTTTTTTTTTGGACATTCAGGAGTCAGAAAAACTTGTGAAAGAATGATGCACACGGGGGCAGTGTGTGCTGCTCAGAAGCGGAGCCTCGCTGGCCAGAGCTGTGCTGTGGCTGTTGGCCAGGCTTCACACAGCCGAATCGCTGCTGCTGCAGCCGCGAGAGGCCCCCAGGACTCCAGGTAAGGCTGCTGGGGCCAGCCCAGTGCTGGCCCCAGCCTCCCCTACCCTACCTGGGGTAGCTTGCCATGCACCAGAGGTTGCAGGGCACAGGCATTCTCCAGGGGCAGCTAGCAGCGGTACATGGTGTGCCCCAGCTAGTTCTACCTGGGGAATCAAACATCCACGCATGTGTGGATGCGACCACTAAGAACAGTTTAGCTGTATCCTCTTTGGAACCCCCCTTCAGGTAGTTGAAGGCTGCTGTCAAATCTCTTCTCAGTCTTCTCTTCTGAAGACTGTAAATAAGCCCAGTTCTCTCAGCCTCTCCTCATAATGCAGTAGATTTTGTACTTAAAACAGGATTCAGCCACTACCTGTATGAAAAATAAAGCATATCCTTCTTGTTCTTACTGTTTCAGTACAAAACAAATTTTCTGAGGATATGTAGCACTGTGTTAACAGATTTTTTTTTTTAATTAAAAAAAAATGTGTTTGACTGATCAGAATGATCACGCACAAGACATTCTCTGGCTTAGGATAAACTGTTCAGATACTGTTTTGCAACTGAAAATAATACCACCTCCTGTTGCAGCTCTGAGGACCACAGAGTTGCATGCCATGTCTCTGGGTTTGGAAAGCTGCCAAGTAAAAAGACTGATTGGAGAGGAAGATTGATAGTTTAATATTTTAGCTGGACATAACAGGGCTGCACACTTCCTGCTCATTACCAATAGGACCTCTCCCAGCATTGTACAAATGGAGGGAGTCTGTGCAGAGGGAGCATGGGGGAGATGTTTAGTTTTTCAGGAGGAGGGCCATACTGTAGCTGTAAATCTCTATTGGAAATTAATTAATAGAGAAATGACTCAAAACTATCTTAAAGTCTTGAGAGTGATTCCTGATTTTCTGTTTTAATGCCCAGTCTGTCTTTGCCATGACCAGTGACAGGAATGTGTGGCTCCTGGAACAATTTCAGCAGCTATATGGAGTGTCCAGATCTGGTTACCAAGAGTCTGAAACAGAAGGAATTTTTCAGCATGAAATGAAACTTTAAAAATGTGTGAAGAATCTTATTTCTGAGAAGGCTGAATATAAAAAGGAAAGTATGATTTTGTGCCCCCGATACACTACCATGAGGTAATTTAGGTCCACAAAATTAGCAGCATTTCACAACTCATGGTGCTATATCTAACCTGGAAGTATCTATAACCAGGGATCCTGGTTTTCTCTGATTTAAAAAAAAAATCCAAAAAATCCCCAATTTTCTGATTTAAAAAAACCCCAAATCCAGGGGGGGTGTGGTGTTGGGGAGACCCTGCACCACTGTAGCAATAATTGTTGCCAGTCAGACTGATCTGTGCCGGTAGCCACCAGGGACTATGAATGCACAGGGTAAGACTGCTACCCCCACCCTTCCCAAACCCTCCTTTTTCCCAGCAGAGTTTTGCCCAGGGTACAAAACTCACCAGTTCAGGGGTAGGCAACCCCAGCACACCTGCCAGAGCATGGCATGCAAAGGCATTTTGCTTGGCATTTGTGCCACAAGGAAGGGGCCACGGCTATGCTTCCACAACAAGGATTGAGCCCATCATGGGTCTCCGGTTGTCCGCCCTGGCATGCCAGCACCTTGCAAGTTGTTGCAAGGTGTTTTTGGCACTGCCCAAAAATGTTCCCAACCACTACATTAGTTACACTTCTGGAAATGGGAACTGCTTTGTAGGGATGAAATCTTTGAACTAAATGGTAACTTTCCTAGTTTCTTTAGCGGGAAAGTTTTTCTTTCTTAAAGTTTTTCAATTTGGAGTCAAGTTTGATGGAAGAATTCAACAAATCACAAAACTGTCTTGTAACTTTAATGCATTTCTGGTACTTCTGCATTCTTTTAAGTAAACAGTCCACTTAAACATTATTCTCACAGTTTTCTTATGAGCTAGGCCTTCCACTTGAAATGTATTAATGTTATTGCATTTTTAAATGGAAGTAGTATTCTTAATCTAATTTGCAAGAAGAAAAAATGAGTAAAATTCTTTTGTCTGGAAAAAAAAAATAAAGCTACATAGGTAATCTGTATATGTTGCCTGTACCAGTTAATCATTGCCAGTGTTAATCATTACTATCAGCTACCTCAGGAAAGTGCCTACAGAACAATCTATATTTTACCTTCATTCAGTTACCACTCTCTGTTTCAAACCACTTCAGCACAAAAGGCTTAGGTGCTTTAACACAATTATGGGGAGTATTAAATCTAAATATAAAGGTAACACATTGTTTTTAAAAGTTCTTCATGAATTCATATATAGAAAAATCCTTTGTTCTTATAATGTTCTTTTGTAAACCATTTGTAAATGAGCACAAGAATGTAGTTTAAACTGATTTTTTTTGTTTATAGTTAGGGTGACTATATGGAACAATATGAAATCTAGGACATGCCCTCCTCCCGCCCCCACCACTCAAGTCAGTGGTGTTGCGGGCAGGGCTTTGGAGACCTGTGGTTCAGCTCTGGTATTACTATTTAGGCAGCTAAGTGTGTCAATGGCCTGTTAATGACCCATTGTTCTTTACAGGTGTTAACAATCATCTCCCCTTAATGGTCAGTCCACTAATCAAGCTAACCTATTTTTTAGGGCAATTCTGCTGGCTGCTTGGGCTTCCTATTTCATTGCTCATGCTGCTTCACTTACCTGCCCTGCACCAAGGACACTCATTTTGATTTTCACTGGCTGGTCAGGGCCAGCTTCTGAAATATGGGACTGTCTCAGCCAAAACAGGATGTTTGATTGCCCTATTTATAGTAAAAGGAAAGATGAATTAATTGCTTTATAATACCATTTTGTTTTTTGTAATAAATGCTTATTTGGTTCTTAATGCCATTGAAATACGTACAGCTGCATATTCTTACAAGTACATTTTGTACATTTCTCTTGAGTATGGGTTATATGCAAGTTTTGGCAAGAAGTTGTTCTCCGTATTTTTTTCAGTTGATGGTACTGTTTGTGTTTTTAAGGTTCTTTTAACTTAGTTCTGAATAGCTCTTATGAGCTTGTAAACAAAGAATGGATGACTTTTGCTTTTGCAGGCAGTAGAGCTACTAACATTATTAGACTTCTTCATGCTCTGGCTGCATCTGCATCTCTCCTTCCTCATCAGGGAGAAGCAGTCTCAATAGAACAGCTAAGTAGGGGAAGTAGAGGACTGGAATACAAGGCAAAACTTTGGAATCCTAAAAGAACAAATATTAATACAGAAATTATTTTATTAACACTTGAGAAGCTTACTTATCAAAGGAGTAGATGGGAAGGTTAGGAAACAAGTGAGATAGCTAAAAATGAGAGCAATCTAGCTGGCTATGAAATATCTGAAAGATTGCATTATCTTTTTCATGACTGACAGTGACAGTTGTCTTATAAATTAATTTTGAATACAAGAATCTTCTACTCTTTCATAGAATCATAGAAAGTTAGGGTTGGAAGGGACCTCAGAAGGTCATCTAATCCAATCCCCTGCTCAAAGCAGGACCATCCCATTCCCTAACTAGATCATCCCAGCCAAAGCTGTGTCTAGCCGGGTTTTGAAAACCTCCAAGGATAGAGCTTTCACCACTTGTCTGGGTAACCTGTTCCAGTGTTTTACTACCCTCCAACTGAGAAAATTCTTCTTAATATCTAACCTAAACTTCCCTTGCTGCAACGTGGCACCATTGCTGCTTGTTCTGTCATCTACCACCACTGAGAACAGTTTAGCCCCATCCTCTTTTGAACCCCACTTCAGGTAGTTGAAGGCTGCCATTTAAGTCCCCTCTCAGTCTTCTCTTCTCTAGACTAAATAAGCCCAGTGTCCTCAGTCTTTCCTCATGAGTCATGTCCCGCAGCCTCCTACCATTTTTGTTGCCCTTCTCTGGACTCCATAACCTTTCTGTAGTAGGGGGCCCAAAACTGAACATAGTACTCCAGATGCAGCCTCAGAGGCAGCCAAAAGCAAAGCACAAGAGCAGCCAGAAGCATCCACCCACCAGGTAGTATGCAGCCACAAAATGCCAATGTTTTGTTCTGCGGACTCATCACAATAGAAGGCAACTCTGGAGCTGCCACAGTGGAGCTACAGCTGCTGTCAACCACTGGGACATCCAGGAGTGAGCCAACCCTCAAAGCCGGGGAAGCCAGCAGGCTGACAGATTAGCGGGAAAAACAACAGAAAGATGCTGACATCAAAAAAGTGACATGGTGGAAGAAGCTCAATAGCAAGTTTTCTGAAGAGGGGCACTGTTATCCCTGCTTAAAGTGATACCAGGCAGTGTGGCCTGAACTAAGCATTAGGCAAGGAGTCCTAGTATGAAAGCTTCCTGGGTCTGCCCCAGGACCCAAGTGCATCCAACTAGTGGTACCAGAGCAGGAGTTACCTGTCACAACCCAAAGTTGTGAGTTTTTGTTTTGTGTGTGCTTCGGCACTGCTAAATTATGTTCCCGCTAAATTGCAGCTTCTTTGCACGGTGGAGTTTTCTGCTGTAAAGGAGAACCCCGGTGCAAGGGAGAATTTCCCGCCAATTTGTAGCTTTCTTTGCATGGTGCATTTCTTTTGCATCTCAGAAATGCACAGTGCAAAGGAGTTCCCGCCATTTGTGCTTTAATTCAAGCCCCCATTATTGGCTTGTGTTAAATTATGCACACGTAGCGGCTAGCAAATGGGTTTTTTGGTGTATTAAAAGGGTTGGGGGGGTTCC
>NW_005842145.1:1378250-1382824 GCF_000455745.1 Alligator sinensis
TAGTCCTCCAACGAGGATTTAAGCGGAGCTGAACCTGGAAACTGTCCAGCCTACACCGCGACCATCTTGGGTGTAAGTAAATAATCTTTGAATCAACCACTACGCCTCTGTGACTAATTCTAGCCCGTGCGTGCCTTGCCGCTGCACGGTCTCCTCTGACCCTGCGTGCCCAGGCTGCTGGCCACAGCCCGCGTGCGCAAAGACGGGTCTGCATATCGCTCCCGGCTTGCACATGGCAACATGGATGGGATCGGGAGGCGGCCTGCACATTACCGACAATCCTGCCAGCCCTGTATGATTCCAATACTGGAGGACATTTGGGCATAGAGAAGGTCTCTCTTAAAGTCCAGGCCAGGTATTTCTGGTTAGGCTGGAGGAAATCTGTAGTGGACTGGTGCAGATCATGTGAAGTGTATGGCACGCGCAAAGGGATGAGGAGTAATTCCAGGGCCACCATGGTCTCTACACAGGCTAGGCGTCCCCTGAAGAGGATAGCCATGGATCCTGGGCCCCCTTCCCACTATGCCACATGGAAATGGGTATGTCTTAGTAGTAGCTGAATATTTCTCCAAGTGTGTGGAAGCCTATCCTCTCCCTGATCAGGAGGCCCAGACAGTGGCAAAGATTTTCGTCGAGAGATTTGTGTGCTACCATGGTACAGTTCGATCCCTCTATACTGACCAGGGGAGAAATTTTGAATCGCAACTATTCCATCACATATGCAACCTTTTGGAAATTAATAAAACCCGCACCACTCCATATCACCCCTAGTCTGATGGACTAGTGGAGCAGTTCAACCGTACGCTGATTGACATGCTATCCTCTCAAGATAACCAGACAACATGGGATGAGGTACTACCGTATGTCATGATGACCTACCGGAGCAGTGTGCAGTCGTCCACAGGGTACACACCATACATGGTGTTGTTTGGGCAGGAGATGTCTGCCTGTTGATGTTGTCTCTGGGACAAATGTATTGGAAGAATTCAACAATCCTTCTGAGTATGTTACAAAAGTGGCAGGGGACCTCAGCTTAAGGTGGCCACACTGTCAAAACACATCAGGCTACAGCTTACCTCAGCTTAAGCTAGCCACACTGTCAAAACACATCAGGCTACAGCTACACAAAGGAAAAAAAGAGCACTGTGACCTCAGAGTGACTGTCTAGGTGTACGAGCCAGGGGAGCTGGTGTGGGTACAGAACCAAACAAGGAGGCGGGGTCAGTGCCAGAATTTCTGCAGGAAGTTCAATGGCCCCTATACGGTTGTCAAAAAATTGTTGGTGCTATATGAGCTGGTGAGCAGGACCAGCAGACAAATTTAGTAATGCACTATAATTGGAAGAAGATGTGGCCTCAGCAGTGCTGAATAGAGGGGAATAATCACTTCCCTTGACCTCCTGGCAACACACCTACCAGTGCATCCCAGTATCGTGCTTGCTGACCTTACCTATACAGTAAAAAATCCTACCTTCTGGATGTGTTCTCCCATGTGCTCAGACCTAATAGCTTCAAAGAAGAATTAGCAGTGCTACTGGTATACCCACATTGCAGACAAATCTCCATTTCTAAAAAGAAGCCTAATTTGAAAAAGCATCACCTTTTCCCTAAAGATCCATGGTGCAATGGAGCACAGGTCATGTCTGCATGCCATGTGCAGAACAGAAATTATATTCCCTGCTGAACTGATTGATCAGCCCAGCTCAATGAGAAGAAAAGTTTCTCTTGGACTGCTCTGCTTTGCTGTTGAAGACGGAAGGAAATGCTTACAATGGTGAACCTTAGGATTAGAAAGGCCTAGTTTATGAAGTTAAAAAAAATCAAAAGGCAAGATGCAGGGCTGTCCCCAGTGAAAAATTTTGCAGAAAGTCTTAAAACTGGAAGGCAAAGGAAAACAATATAATCGGGGGAAAGTATTAAAAGTAGTGATTTTACACTTTTAAGGATCTTTACATTAATATCTCTGCATGAGGAAGCATTAAAGTACTACTACTACCTTAGTTTCAGATACAGAGATTACCTTTTGATCTTGCAGAAACATTAAAAAAAAACTTAAATTACTTTATAAAGGAAGCTGTTATAATGCTTGTTACAACTTAGCCAAGCCCTCCATGAACAACCTATGTGTTTTGGGCAGAGTCTATTATCTATTCCTAGCTCTAGGCCTCCAAGGCACACTCCCAGAGGTACGTAGCTTGTTTGATGCTTTCTTTCAAATGTGGGTCCTCAATGTCATGTTGGTCTTCAAATCAGTCTTTTAAGAGTTCCCAAGAAACCGTAGGTGCTTAAACCCACCCGCAGAGTTTCACCTATGTTGTGATCAATGATCACTCTGGGTTCTGGGTTTAAACCCTTCTAAGACAACATGGCAGGCCAAAGAACTCTTAACCAGCTGCTGTTAAAAACACTAACAAAGTATATATCTTTGGAAAATTACAAAAGTCATGAGACTTTCCCACAGTCTGATCTCATCTTTTCTTTGGAAATTCATTGAGCAGTGGAGTTAAACCATCAGTTAAGAGATAAAATTGGCCCTGGATTGCACCTGTCTAGAATGTATTATGTGCCTTGAGCAGAGTGAAACATGTCTTCAGCACCTAATACAAAATGGGTGTCTAATTCCAGAACTCAGGTTGCAATATAAACTTGGGTTATGATATAAATTGACTTCAACATACCCCTTTTGCCATATCTCTAATGTGGGAAACATAAAGATAATACTTAGTTCTTATATAGTAGTAAAACTCAGATCTATCTGTACATTAATAGTAGATCTATAAGTTCTTTACAGGTGGGAAAACTGAAGTGCACAGTGGGGAACTGACTTTCCTGAAGTTAGGTAGGAGGCTAGCAGCAGAGCTAGGAATAGAGCCCACATTTCCTTAATTCTAGCAGACAGAGCACCTGACTGGACCGCCCTGCTGTTCGCTGGTGACTGGCGGGGCGGCAAAAATGGCACCATGTTTAAAACCGTGGTTTTGGCTTCCCTGCTGATCAGGAGGGAGTGTAATCAGCAGGAGGGGGAGGGGCAGGGAGGGTAGAGGGAATGGGGGAGGTGCAGGTGGGGGAACATGCAAGATTAAAGGAGCTGCTGCATACTCTACTTCCACCTTGAATTAACTAGGTCCCTGATCACTAGCTATGCAAGTATTTTCAGACTTCACTTTTAGCAGGCTACTCCTGAAATTAGTAGCGTCTAATTGACTTAATCATCTCTATTCATAGTTATTTTTTCCTGAGCTGCTCTCTCCTTTGTTATGTTCCATTCACAGCAAACAATCTCCAGTGGATGTATTAGTGTTTGAGAATGGAAATTGTTATTGTTGACTTAATTGCTAATATTGGTTCTTGAACAGCCCTAATTCCCTGTTTGATCCCACTTTCGGGAACTTCATGAGAAGTTTAATATGTAATTGTGGATAAATGTCATATTTTGTTTAGAATTGGTATTTCTCAGCACAGATACTTGTTGTGTTGATAGGTTACCTAACAAGTTTAAATACAAATGTCAAAGTTGTTGTGGTTTTATTACTATTATGACATCTCTGGAGGGAGTCTTTTAGTATGTCACAGGTGGGAAGCTAATGTGTATCCTTTCATTATTATAATGAATACTTCCTCTTTTGCTAACTGGAGATGGGAAATTCCATTATGATGATTGTTGAAGAATACAGTTATAAGAAACTATAGTATAATTTTTTTACATTTTAATGATTTGCATGGCTCAGTACAGCTGGAAGAGAATATAGGGACCCCACATGCAGTTGCTACATGGTACATAGTTAGCATATGTTGATGCAGTCTAACACATGCTGTTAGTTTTGCAGCCTGTTAGTTCTGGATAAAAGATTAAGAGTTAGCAAGGCGAATCAATAGCAGAAGTCTTTGCAACGTTCTCAGGGAGGAGATAGGACCATCAGTTAAATACCTGAAATGTTTATAAGCTAATGTGATAAATGCGAAGAACAAACAGGAAGAATTGGAAGTCCTAGAACAAGCACAGAATTATGATGTAATTGGGATTACAGAAACGTGGTTCACATGCTTGGAGTATAGTCATGGACCTGGTTCTCATAGGGTACTTTAATTACCAGGACATCTGCTGGGAAAGGAAACAGCAGTGCACAAGCAGTCAAACAAATTCTTGGAGTGTGCTGGGCATAATAATTTGATACACATGACAGAGAGGCCACTGAAGGGAGAAGCTCTTCCTGACTTACCCCTTGCCAACAGGGAAGAATTGGTTGAGAATGTGAAGACAGAAGGTAACTTGGGTGACAGTGACCATAAAATGACAGAGTTAAAGATTCTAAGGGGAGGAAAGCAGGAAGAAGTGCAGCAGAATACAGACACTGGATTTCAGAAAAGCAGACTTTAACAAATTCAGGGAAATGGTGGGAAGGATCCCCTGGGAGGTATGTCTGAAGGGAAAAGGAACACAGGAGAGCTGACTGTACTTTAAGGAGACCCTTTTAAAGGCACAGGACCAAACTTCTCATTTTGTTATCAATAAAAATTGATCAGACTCTTGGGATCTTGATCTACCCCACCCACACCCCTACACTCCTACACCCC
>NW_005842145.1:1382874-1383269 GCF_000455745.1 Alligator sinensis
TGCTGCTCCAAGCTTCCGGGCTGCATTCCTAGCCATGTGCATGCTGTGGTTGTGCAAGTGGTATTTAAATCTGTGACTTCATTGGCTACACAGGCCAAAAAAAGCTGATTTGCTAATCATGTCAATTTTCCTTTTATTGGTTCTGATCTGATATGGACCTATATATCGGTGCACCTCTACTGTCTAGCCAGGCTGTTCTCCTGTTACACTTTCTATTCTTTTGATACAACAGGATAGCTTGGTCCTGTGCCTTTAAAAGGGTCTCCTTAAAGTACAGGTATCTAACTGATGGTCCTGTCTCCTCCCTGAGAACGTTGCAAAGACTTCTGCTATTGATTCACCTTGCTAACTCTTAATCCAGGTCCCCAGGCTCTTTACTTACCTCTGGATTTTTT
>NW_005842145.1:1383286-1383579 GCF_000455745.1 Alligator sinensis
CTTGTTTAAAGCCCTTCTCACTAGGTTAGCAAGCCTGTATACAAGATGCTCTCTCCTGTCTTCATCAAGTGAAACCCATCCTTCCCAGCAGCCCTTTTTCTTGGGAGACCCACCCCATGATCAAAGAAGCTAAAGCCCATAATGAGAGTGTAAACCCCTCTAAATTTCAGTTTTTCCTCTTTAGACATTTAGCACTGGGGCTGGCAACCTTTCACAGGCTGTGGCCTGCACCAACCTGGCTCCTGTCCAATGGAGGCTGGGGGGCTTCAGCAGCATGTCAGTGGTGGGGAGCT
>NW_005842145.1:1383610-1395399 GCF_000455745.1 Alligator sinensis
ACTCTTGTATTGGGGCCAGGCAGCTGGGAGCTGTGCCCACACCACCACCACTTCCCCCAGCCCCTTGCTGCATGAGTGCATCTTCCAGCCTGCCTCTGTGTTGCCACTGTTTCTCCCTGCTCCTGGAGGGTAGGGAGATGTAGGAGTGGCATGGTGTGGCTGGAAGCTATTCAGCCCTGGCACAGCTCCTCACTGCTTGGCTTCATTCAGCACAAGCACAGTCAAAACCCTCCAGCTCTGTGGGCTGGATCCAGCAGCTCTATGGGTCAGATCTGGCCTGTGGGCCATAGGTTGCCGACCCCTGATTCAGTGTGTCTAAATTACCTTCTACTTTATAGGTGGTGGTAATAAAATAGTTCCTAGAAGCTCAGAAGAACTCTTTGGAAAAAATGTATCTAGATTTTATACAAAAAATGAGTGCCTACTAGAGCATTTATTAAGTCTGTTAGCTTTTGTAACACTGCAGAAGAACCAAACACCTTATACTAATTCATCTGGTGATACTTGGTGGTCTAAGAATTTTTCTTTATTGTTAAACCTATTATGTTGCCTTAAATTGTTAATGAGTGTATTGGTCATTCACTACTTGGGGTATATAAGATCCAAGATTAGTCTTTTATTCTAACCATTAAAAGGTTGTCACTGCACGCGATTAGAAGATCTAATCCACTTTAGCTTCAAAGATATTTTATTTGGTGTTTTACAAGTGAAAAAAGAAATTTCCGGGGCACTTGAAAGTAAATTACAGGCTTTTATTTTCAGTGCTGAATTAAAACCTGCTACATTATTTGGTATACACAATAAAGGGTATGTAGTGGAACAAAACTTTGCAAATTCTGCTAGTTAAAATAAATTGGTTCAGGATGAAGGAGCCTAATAAAATATAAATAGTTACTATTAAGTTAACCTATTTGTACAATGCTATTTGACAGGTAATAGATTAGGTCAGACTCTTAAATCATTTAGTCTGGTATGCAAAGTAGAGAAGAAAGAAGGATCCCTACTGTGAATTTGAGTGTATTAAATAATCTTTAGGAAGCTTAACAAACAGCATTAGAATGCATAGAATCTGCAGCAGAATGTGTATTCTTAACAGTTTGTTTGCTTGAGTTTTGCCCATTAAGTTGAAGAAATGCTAATCTTGTCACATTCAGCAGCTGGGTTCGTGCAGTAGTCTTTTCCTTCTCCTAGGGGTTAATTAGCCTCCTTTCAAAATGTGGTTTATTTAGCTGCAGATTTGCATGATTCAGCCAGCAATAGCTGTACAAAGCTGAATCATTAACAGGCGGGTGTGTTCAACTGCTTAATTAGCCAGAATAAAAAGGTCCTTTGTCAAACAAGCATCTGTTGCTTGTGATACACCTGACAGTCCGATTAAGTAAGTATGACTGGACTGAAATTGGGCACATCTCTCTTACAGTAGTATACAATTTATTTACCTATATGCAACATCATGTAAAAATGGCAGAGGGTTATTTAGTTTATCAAAATATATTGGTGTACCTAATAACATCACTTAATCTAGCTTTTTTACAATGCTCCTTTAGCTAAAATACTTTACTACTTGGTGTTTGAAACCAACAGCCAGTGAATTGGAACACTATGGATATAATAAACATCTTTCACTTTCGAGGAAAAAAATTGTAAGCAAGCCATGTTAAAGGACTGCCCCTATGCTATACACACTGACATTACAGAAAAGATAAAGATGTACCAAAAACTTCAGAATGAGCTCCCACTAAATCATTTCATAGTTTCATAGTGCTTAGGGTTGGAAGGGACCTAAACAGATCATTGGGTCCGACTGCCTGCCCCGGGCAGGAACGGGTGCCATGGTCATATCACCCCAGCCAAGTATCTGTCCAGCCTTCTCTTGAAGACCCCCAAGGTAGGAGAGAGTACCACCTCACTTGGGAGCCCATTCTAGAGCCTGGCAGCTCTGACTGTAAAGTAATGTCTCCCGATGTCCAGCCTGAACCTTCTGTCTAATAATTTGTGGCCGTTATTCCTTAGTAACCCTAGGTGGTGCCTGGGAGAACAGAGCCTCCCCCAATTTCCACTGGTCTCCCCTGGTGAGTTTGTAAACAGCCACCAGATCAGATCCCCTCTCAGCCTTCTCTTGTGGAGGCTGAATAGGTTCAGGCCCTTCAGCCTGTCTTTGTAGGGCCTGCCCTGCTGCCCCCTGACCATGTAAGTGGCCCTCCTCTGGACCCTCTCAGTGCTAGCCACATCCCTCTTGAAGTGCAGTGCCCAGAACTGGACGCAGTACTCCAGCTGGCTTAAATGATCTGGTTAGTGGAAATTGGCAGCAAAGTCTATATTCTCTAGACATTATTTATCAGTCTAATTGATCTCCTGTTCAAAAAAAGCCTATAAAATTTGTCTGTTAGTGTCGCCATTAAAATATCAGATTGCATGCATCTGGGAGAAGGAAATAGGTGACTTATTTTTGTTGTTACCATTCTTGAAATGTACTAGATCAGGGCTGGGCAAGTATTTTGGGTGGAGGGCTGCTTACTGAGTTTTGCCAAGCTGTCAAGGGCAGCATAGGTATCCCTGCCCCCTGACAGGTGCCCCACCTCCTGGTCGCCGTCTTGTGACCGGAAGTCCTGCCCCCTAATCCCTGACCTTTGCTGTCAGAAGTCTCTCCCCTTGTCTCCAGAAGTACTCCTTTCAGCAAGGGTTTTTGCCATCTCAGAACCAGAAAAATAGCAAATTATGTTCTAAAAATATTTTTGTCCTGATTTACATGTGTTTGTGTAATGTACATAGACGTAATTGCACAATAGCTTAAAATGAAGTCTTACTCTTGTATATTGTGGGGAGTTGGGGCATGGGGGTTGGATATAGGTTTGTGGCGAGCTGTGGGTGTGTGGGTATGTGGGGTGTGGGTGTGTATGGGGGTGGATAGGTGTGGGGATATGTGGGGTGTGGGTGGAGGGTAGCTGGGGTGTGTGTGTGTGTGTATGGTAGTGTGAGTGGGGGTGTGGTTGTACGTGTATGGTAGGGTGTGCATGTGGGACTCGCCCTCTACACACGCTCACAATCTCTCTCTCTCTCTCTCCACGCATGCACAGATACACACATGCTGCCATTTCCCTGCTTTTCTACTCACTGTGGTGCCTTCAGTGGCTGTTGGCTGCCTGGCTGAAACCACAGGACTCAGCAGGAGCTGCCTGGCCTGGCCCCAAGGACTGGGGCAATTACCTGCAGCCCTACCCTGCTTGCCCCCTCCCCACATTCTTATCTGAATTTCCTTCTCTGGCAGAGGGATGCGAGGAACATCCACAGTCTCAGGCTAGAAGGCTCTGCTTGATAGAAGCTTCTGGTTGGGGAGGGTGGGGGCAGGAAGGGGCTAGGGCCAGGTAGGCCTTGTTGCTGGGCTGCTCAGTCCTGCTGCTGGCTTCCCCTGGATCCTACTGCCCCTGATTTCTGTCATCTTTGACAGGCATCGAGGAACAGAGAAATATTACTTTTCTAAATTTTTAGGGACCTTCAGACCTGGCAGGCTGCATCTGGCCTGTGGGCCCTATTTGCCCACCCCTGTAGGGTTATCTGCACTGGGTATTTTTGTCTCTGTGTGTTTTTCACTGTTGTTACCATTTGTTGGTGGGGGTGCTTTCCCTTAGCTTGCTTTATGGATCTTTGGTACTGTCACATTCACTATTGATACTGTACCACAGTTAGAGGTGAACCTAGAGGAGAAATTTTGGGCATAAAGTGTTGTGGAAAGGGCCTGGAACTAAAGTTCTAGTTGCTACAACTTTTTGCAAACTGGTAACTTGTTGGTCAGAATGGCTGCTGATAGACATGAATAGCAAACAAACAAAAAACTACACTTTACCAGAAGAAGTGCATTAGTTCAATCCAGCTCTGCAGCATCTATATAGATTGTGAACTTCAGTAGGGCTTTTTGGCACTCTTATCTAATAGCTGATTCAATCAACTATTAGCTACAAGTGTAAAAAATTCCCACTGAAGCGCTCGATCTATATAGGCATTTGGCAACCTGGGTCCAACTAAAATAATGCCTCTTCTGGGCATGGGCTACGTGTGATATAGGGGTGTGCCCAGTTTAAAGTGTTGTTTTTGGGGTTTTTTTAAGTCTGTAAGCAGCCTATGCTTTATGGGTGCCGTATCTGTAGAGGATGTGAATTTTGAACTAAGCTGGGATCTTTACATTGGGATTTTCTAACTTCTAAGTGGCCAGGGTCCACATTGCAGGAAAGCCACTAGCAGAGGCTACACACCCACAATAGTCTGAACCATGGACAGCGCCCCCCACACTGCTGCTTCACATGCATGGGTGGTGCACTGGTTTAGGACTCCCCCATTACACTACAGTGTAGGCTCCCACTGACCTGTGGGTTGCTCCACTCGACCCCATTCCTTGGGCCAGGGCAGGTACTTTGTCCACTAGAGGCCTGATTTTGCCATTGTCCAGTATATATCCCATTTATCTAGTTTGTGTACCCCAGGTGACATTTAGCAGGGTTGGCTGCGAGACCCTCTACTCATATCGATCATAACACCACTCTCACCTGCTGGAGGTGGTCTGCTCATGTGTTGGCAAATATTACCACATCATCTGTAAGTGGCCATGTACACCCTTAGTGTATTATGGGGTAGGGTTGGGTAGGTCCATGATTACAAGTGACATGCGCACATTCACCTACTGTGGTATCTGCTGGCTTTACAAATTACTCATGGATAAACGTTGGGCCAAAGCCTGAGTCTGATCCCTACAACATGGACATCCCCTATTTTTACTGGGACCACACCCCCTTGGATCTGCCTTGCCTCTGAGATGGACACTTTAGTATACCCACAATCCATCTATGGGCAGCCTTATATTGATTCTCCCAGCATTGAAAATAAATTAATTGAGCCTCCTTTCCTCTTCTCGGGTTGTGGGGATGCCCAGGTGGCTTTCTTCTCTGGAGAGGCCATTCAAGGGCTCTCCCCCCAGTGGGGGTTTTAGAAGAGCTAGAGATAATGCCCCAACTGGAGACCTCCCTAGAGATGTGGCCTGTTTTCCCTGTAGCCCGAGTCTTCTCAGGCCTGGAAGCTGCTGGCTTCACCAGGGATCCCAGCAGTCTACCTCTGTTCCTGTGAAGTCCAGCACTTTCTAGGTGGCTTCCTCCAGATTGGCCACCCATTGGCAATATACCCATCTCCAGGTTTCTGCTGGGAGGATGGTTCAGAACTGTTCCAGAGTCACCAGTTCCACGCTCTTCACTGCTGACCTTGAGTCCAGGTTTAGCTAGTGGGTGCACAAGTCCTTTAGCTTCTGGGCCATGGCCTGGGGCAGTGCATTTGTGTTCCAAGTCTCCAGCCAGAACTTGTAGTGATAGGCTTCCTCTGTAAGGCCCTACTAGTCCAGCATGGCTGCTTTGAAGGTTTTATAATCCTGGGATGAATCTGCTCCCAGGTCCTGATAAGGCCTGTGCTTCCCCTGGTAATGGAGGGGCCACCCTCATAGCCCACTTGTCCTGTGGCCACCGATAGGTCTCCACCACCTACTCAAAAGTGGCAAGGAAATACTCTGGGTCACCTGCAGGTCTCTTCTTGGTGAGGACCACACCCTCTATCCTCCAGGATCTGGGTAACTTGTCAACTTGGGTGGGGGTCTGCTTGATTCCCAGTGCTGCTTCAGGAACTCCTGCAGCTGCTCTCTCTAGAACTGCTGCTGCTGAAGTTGGAACTGCTGAAGTAGCTGCTGTTGCTGCTGCCCCTCCAGCCATTTTATTAGGGCTCCATTCTCCATTGCTGGCATTAGCTTTAGAATGCCTATGTTTTCTACCATGTTTAGTGGGTTGTAACTGCTTGGTCAAGCAGTCTTTATTTTCACTGGGGCAAACTTGCTTCCCACAGGAATTAATATAAATAATAAATAAACAATTGTGCAAATAACAAATGATTAAATCACAACTTGCAGTCCTTCCTCAGACCCTAAGTACAGTACAGTGCTTCTTCCTCAAGCACTGCAGCCTTCCCTGTTCTCTAGCTACCCTTCCCAGTAGCTTTTAACTTCCCCTAGGGCCAGCCAATTATCCCTTTCAGCTGGCCGCCGCCTCCTCCTAAGCAGGTAGACTGTTTTACCCTTTTAACCCTCTGGAGCTGAGCTTCAGCTCCAGAGCCATGCACCTCATTATAGCAGCATAAAATAGCTGTTATTGAATGGAATTAGAGAAGAAATTTAACTTTCTTTATGTATAATCATTCTGTTTCCTGCATTTTCATGCAGCGACAGAAGGGAGAAAAGCATTTGAAAATAAAGAAATATAGTTGCAAAAAACTCCTAGATTGTGTGCCTATAATCTGTGTTATTTAAAAAATTAATTCAGGGTATTTTGAAAAGCCTGACGTCCTTTACTTGCTCTTCTTCTTTTAGGACCTACTCCTGTGGTCCTTATACAGTTTGTACTTTCTTTGTATATCCGTTATCAATGGGGTTTTCCCAGTCCAGAATTGAGGAAAATTGAGAAATAACCTCTGGGTTTACCACTTAGTCATAGTACTAAAGCAAAAGACACACAATACTGCATCGCAGATGCCAACATTATTATTCACTATGTTGTGATAACATCTAGAAGTTTTCACCACATTGGGACCCAAAGTGTGTTGTGCATTGTGCATATATTCAAGGTTTTTAATATATTAGTCATCTTCCTTACTTTATGCCTTCATTATTAAAAATTAATAGGATAATGTCATCCCTGATTCAGCTCCATTGAATTCACTACAGTTAAACTGATATTTCGGGGCAACCAAAACAAGACTGGTAATTTGTAGTCAGGCTTTGTACCTTCAGGAAAAAAAAAAGTAGAATAAAATAGTATTGTCCATATTGACAGATAAGAGATACTACAGCTGCAGTTGGCACCTGAATTTTGAACAAGCCTGCTAATATTGAGCTATGTGAAAAATATCACTTACCTTTGAAAAGATTCATATACAAAATCTGACATGTTTGTGATTATTTAAGAATTTCAGTATGGACAAAATTTTGGTTTTGCTGCCAACACAGCTTTTCTGAGACCAAAGAAGGAAGTTCACCCCTTTTCATAGAGAGAGAAACATCATCTCCCTCCCAAACTGTAAACTGCCATTTCTCTTTCTTTGGGGGAAAAAAAGTTCGAGACAAATAGGTCATAACCCTGCCTCAACAAACACATTCAAAACCTGTCAACACATCTCTACTGCAACCAAAAATCATCAGCCCCCACAATGAAACCTTCAGAATCCACAGATCCTACACATGTCTGTCGCAGAATGTGCTATAGCTCATCCAGTGCACCAAATGTCGTTGTAGAAATTATGTGGGTAAAACTAGACAAAGACTATGCTTCAGAATGAGCTGTCCCAGGAAAAAATGATAAAGGACAGAGACATGCAGTAATCAGTAAAACACTCTCCACAAAACAACTATTCTCTTCGTGACCTCACTGGCCCCATACTGGAGGGAAATGAGGGAAATGTACAGAACACCTTCAAAAGATGGTCTTGGGAACAAATCCATAAACTTACTGGACACCAGACAAAATGGACTAAGCACAAACAATAGATTTATGATTCATTACCATCTAACTGCTATCTATACTCATTTCTCTGCATGCCATAGGTTATAATGACCTGGTCTTGTTCTTCTACATAATTAGTTTATCCATTCAACTACATTTCCCTTGTTTAAGTTATTTCTGATCACCTCCCTTTGCACCTTCCTCACACCCATCCTCCATTCCTTAAATTGTTTCTTTCATTTGCATGAGTTAAACTTTTTTTCCTGTTATTTAGCTCAGCCTGTGTCTGTTTCTTTCTAGACCAGAAGAAGGGTGCTCTGTAGTCAAAAGCATGTATCAAGCATCTGTCTCAACTCTACAGTTGGTCCAATAAAAGATACCACAAAAATCCCCTTGCTTTCTGTACATTTCCTGGATCATCATGGCTACACCAACAAACTATATGGCAACCTTGGTGCAACAGGTTGCCATCCCCAGTGGCATTCTAGCAGCCTGTGAGGGGCATTCTTGAAGTCCTTTAATACTTCATTCCTGTATTTTGTCCTGTAGCCTGCCTTTATTAATCTCCCATGTCTTGATGTAAATCTTTAGTTGTTCTTACAAGTGGGAGACTTCCTATTGTACACCCTGATGACTAGGGCTGTCCCTGCATGCTTTGACCATCCCTATACGTGCCCCACGCCTCGCAGATGTTGTTCATACTTCTATGTTGGGGTTCTCAGCCACCATGGGCTTTTTGCCCCCATCTTTCTCTAGCTAGGCCTACCAGGTAGGGTTTGACTCTGAGGCTCTAGCTCCTTAATACTCTCTGGGCCCATGGCCCTGCTTTTGTGCTCACTACAGCACCAGGCCTTCTGGTCCCCTTTCACACTGTGCCCCTGGGTGCCGAGTTGTTGGGTCTTCTGCCTCCTCAGGCTTGGTCCCTTTCTTATAGCTTGGGCTACTAGCCTAGATCCACCCACTAGGACCCAGCTTCAAAGTCCTATTTTCCTGCAGCAGGCTCTGGGCCCCTGGCCCTGTACAGCTGCACCCACTAGTGCACTGGGCCCTTTGGCCTTTTATGACTGCACCCCATGGCGCTAATGAGGCCGCCGCCGCCTCTACAGCCTCAACCATAAACCACTGGAGTACCAATCAAGCAGAAAGAGTAAGCCCCTGGGCTACAACCAAAATAAAGTTAAGGAAAGCAGTCTGCCAGCTCATGTTTTCCATGGCTCTGTGCTTCTGCTTCCCACCGTCAGCTGTGCTCCCTCTTGTGGGGCTGCCACAGCTTCTCTGGGAGTCATCAGGAGTCCACCCTCACAGCAGCCAAGCCCCCTTAGCCAGCTCAACTCAGCTCAGCTCAGGGTTTTTATAGTTGTGGCCTGCCCCCTTCCGGTCACCTGACTAGCTGAGGAGGCTCAGCTTTTAACCCCTACCCGGCCAGCAGGCTGTGCTCGGAAATTTCTGGTCTTAAAGGGGCCCTCCTGCTGTCTGGTAACAGAGCTAGGGTTCCCTGTTACACTAGGCAACAAAGTGAAATGTTTAGGATGTTGTTATATGACTCTAATACTACAACCCCCCCATCCCCAGTTTTTGGATGGCTGTTATTTGGGACCAAATGTACCACAGAAAATTAAATTGTCATGATAATTATGGGAATGTGCTGATTAATCTTTTAACAGCTTTAGTGGTGCTTGATCTTTTCTTGTTTGTTCCCAAAATTATATCCCATGTGTTTCAGTCACAGGAAGGGCTTCTAAATGTGCTGAAGTAAGGGTCAGGCAGTATATACAGGGGATAGTCTGCTGAATGTAGATACTTAATTTCACTTTAAGTATCTCACTTTATCAACTTGAATTTACCAGAAACCCCGCCCCCAAAACAAAAACCCATGGTAAATTAATACTCTGTTTTATCATTTTGTAATGGGGCATATTTTTTAATGAAACAAGAATTATCACATGGTCCCATACAGTGTTTTTCATTGCATGTGATTGCTCTGCTGGATCCTACTGGCGGCCATTTAGAATGCTCTATATAGACAAGTAGAAGATTTGTAAAAAAACTACTTTAAGCGTGCTTCCCCATGAGCACTTATGTGAGGTTTGCTGTACCTCAAATCCATTTGAAGTACTGCAAAATGCATGCCATGCACAAGCACTGCTTCACTGTATTAGCTGGCAGCATGGTGTTTTTTGACACCAAAAGATCCTGGTGTCAAAAAAAAAAAAAAAAAGCTGCTGAAAAAAGTGGTGTGGTGCACATGGCGGCAGTGTGCGCTGCAGGAAACTGCAGCCTGGCCGTCCAGAGCCATTTTCTGGCTGCCAGCCAGGCTTCAAATGGCCGGCTTAGTACTGCTACTGCCTGGGTAGTTCCCCAGGACGCTAGGTAAGACTGCTGGGGCCAACACAGGTGCTGGCCTCAGCCTCCCCTACTCCACCGGGTTCTATTTACTGCGCTCTGGAGCACATGTGCAAGGAAGTTCCACTGCTTTTAGTCCTGCGGAAAACTCGCACCCCTGCATGTGTGCATTTGTGGGGACATGCCCTAAGTTTCTCCAGTATTACCTTCTCTGATTGATACCTGTGTGGCTGTTCAGAAAAAAATGTTGCAGGTAATCAAACTATTAACTCACTATTTGGCACCACAGAACAAACACTGGTCACCTTTATTACTAAAATGTTCCTTAAATTGTTTCTCTGAGGTGAACTATAAAATGGAGGACCTGTGCTTATGTAGTTATTTAAATTAATATAAGTAGAGGTATAGCTCCATTGCTGCCATCCCCAGATTCCCACTTAAGTGAATACATTTTGCATAATGAAAATTTCGCTTAGGTATGGTACATATCTTCTAAGCAGTTCCATGCATAGTATTTTACGTAACTTTATTTAATAAAATAAGATTCTTAGTCCTTCATTCATATTAAATAAAGGTGTAGAAGACAATTTAGAATATGATCCTTGTTGGAAAGGTGAGTAAAAAAGTATAAGTATACCCCCACCTTTGGGGAATATCATGTCTTGTGTAATTCCTTGGTACCAGCCAGTAATGATGCTGACCTTTGAGGAAAAAAGAAGAAATAGAGTTGGTTATTCAACAAAAACAATTCCTCGACTTCAGTTACCCTCTAAGTGAGTGGTTCTCAACCTTTTTAGAGTCAAGGCATAAGGCTCAAAGCACCCCTTGGAAAATGCCAGCTATCAGTTTTCTTTCATTTTTTGATGTGAAAAATAACAGCATAATCATTCTGTTGCAAGGAATTCAGGCCACAACATGTCAACATTTGTTTGACACTATGGATTCCTACTTGAGAATTACTGCTCTAGGTGGCACAATTACTAGCCTCCAGATCTGTTTATTCTAGATGAGTTATTAAAGGTCCTTTTCCCTAACTGCACTTAGTTTCTCTTTCTCCAAATTCCTCTAGTTGTCTTTGATACATTTTGTCATTTGTGCTGTAATATTTCTTAATTTCTTGTTTTTGGTATTAGCTTTCAGTAGAGGTTTTTTGCTTAACAAATTTCTAGCCTCTCACTGGGCCCTAGGAAATGGTAGATCAGGGATAATGTTACATTTTCAAGATTTGCATACCACATAACAAGATGTCTATCATCAACTAATCCACTACAATCTTTACCTCAATACACAGTCACATTTTTACAGGAAATGTGAAATAGAAAAGTGGACAGAGGCTGGCATCTCTATCAAATGCATTTCTAATATGTAAAGATTTCCCATACAATTTTCTCAATGTATTACCTCGCATTGTGTAATGAAACAAATGAGAAATGAGTAAAGATGCTGTCTATATCATCTCAGTATTCCCAAATACAGCAATTAAACCTTATCCCTGCATGTTGTTATTGGTATCTCCATACCTGTTGTCTTAGAACAAAAGTCAGTGCAGCTGTAGTTACAGTTACATAGTAGAGCAGATAAGAGATTGGATAGTATTAAATGTGACTCTTAACTGTTCTTGAGAAGACCCAAGGATTTTGCTATAATTATGCAAGCCCTCTATTAGGAATGAATATGTCTATAAATGTGGGCATTATCGTCTTGGTTTCCTTGCAGGAAATATTGGTCATAATAGTATGGCCTGCTAATGTTTCTAGGCTGTCTTATGAATAATTTAAACGTAGATTTTCTTCTTAAGTATCCAAGTGTATTTCACAGCAGTCTCTTTAATTTTTTTTAGATAGAAATACAGGAGTGAAGTGATTTTGTTCCATATAAATTCTACATGTATTCTATAAGAGTTTCAACACCAGCAGGATCAAG
>NW_005842145.1:1395430-1413509 GCF_000455745.1 Alligator sinensis
TCTTCAAGAATGTATTCATAGCGTGTGCCCAAAATACTGAGTTCTTCAAAATTTTAAGTCTGCTTCTTAGTGTCCCAACATTGTTTATATTCTTCTCTAGATAGAAGTGTGAGATCAGATGATGACTTATAGAAGACAGTCTTTCACTCTGTTTTGAGATTCTACACATTCTGTAAAGTTACTCAATGGATTTAACGTAACTTTTCTTTCTCCTTCATAAAGTTCCCTCTCTAACTTTCCACTCTAGGCAAGCAGTAATACCCAACCAAAGTTGAGATTCTGCCACCTTTATTTATACTGAGCAATACATGTGAAGTCCTATGTTTGAAGAAAGAAAACAGGCACATCAATTTGAGGGGGCTGACTTTGGAAAAGAGGTGCATGTTGTATGTGAGATAATGTTGTATTAAATAATAAGAGGTACTAGGGGCATAAGTGAGACTAGAAAAAGGCCACTGAATTTTGAGTTAAATAATTACTTGAGCCTGTATGCTTGAATTTAGGGAGGAAAATGACTTTCACACAATGACTTAAGAGAATATTCATGATGAAGAGAGAATGATTTTGGTATTATGCATTTTCCTCATTGTACTTTAAAAATACCTTGTGCTTTATGTGTTAACTCTTTCTGAAAACTGGTAATATGTAGATGTTGTAATTTGTCTGTGTTCTTTTGGGGGAATGACTTCAACTATTTAGAATTAAAATAGTGCCAGGTCTGTTTCAAGTTTTCATTTAATGCAGGTGATACTAGAATTTTATATGAAGACATACTTAATGCTGGTTAAGTTTAGAATTAAATATTTCTCAAACTGAAAATATATATTTTTGTAGATGGCCTCAAGTGTGCTGATTATTATAGCATAAACATACATAAGAGCTGAATCTCCCCTCTAATGAGTTTTATAGTGGAGAAACTTCAACTGGCGTCATTGTAGTTACAGTTAGGATATGTTACTATAGGGAGAGAAGAATTAAGCCATGTAATAGATTTGTTTTTCACAGCATTTATCATGGGGGAGTAAGGCGGTTCTCAGGTACCTTGCTATGAACTGACAAGTGCATATTCTGTTACAAAGTAGACTGGAAGGTAATCTCAGAAAAACAATTAATTCTTGGAATCAAAACTTTTGATGTTCTGTGTTGTTTCTGTCCTAGAAGCACTAAGCAGTTCCTGGCCTAGACAGGCCAGGAACCTATGTAATAATAAAAACTTGTAATATTTAGATTATAGCAGCACTTCAAAAAAGAAAAAAAAACCCGGCAATATGCACATACTTGTGTGGTAGTAGAAAAAAAAAAGATTGTTTAGCTAACCTCCTGGTATAGAATTTGGGCAAATGTTCTTTTTCCAAGATTTAACTAAGCATATGTGATGATCAGCAAAAATTCACATGCTAAACTCTTTTTTTTTTATACTTTAATTTTATTCAGAGACCACAATGCAGACGTCAGAGACTGGGTCAGATACAGGTTCGACAGTGACTCTACAGACATCAGTGGCTGGCCAGGCAGCAGTGCCCACGCAGGTAGTACAGCAAGTACCAGTTCAGCAACAGGTAGGTGGCTTGTACTTTTGGAAAACCAGGAAAAGACAAGACAGCTGTGCATTTTCACAGATATAGTGAAGGATAGAATAGGCCTTCTGAAGGAACTCTTCTTTCCTCTTTTTTTCTATTTCATTTTGCCAGAACCAAAGTAGCTGCATAAAAAGACATGTTCATGTCCAGATTGATTTTTTGAAATAGTACATGTGACAGTCACCAGAAATATATACATGTGGTTCTAACAATCAATTCTCTAATAGACTATGTAATATGTAATAAGAAAAAGGAAATACCCAAATACCTAGTAATTTAGTATTTAAATCACTGTATGTTCACATGTATTCATTTGAAAGGTTAATATGGAAAATATCCTGATTTTAATGGCTATTTTTCTCCCTATACTTATTTCCTTAAATCAGCATAAAATAAATGTAAAATAATTATAGAAGCAATGTTGTTTTGCATCTCTGTTCTGTAGGTCACAGAGATTCCTACAGAACCACACAAAGAGTACTCGGTCTAGGAACATTTTTACACTCATGGCACTTCATAGACTTGAAGCACCTTTCAGAAAATGCCAGTTATCACCTTTCACTCATTTTTTTTACTACAGAAAAGTAATAGAGCAATTCTTCTGGTGCAAAAAACTGAAAAAGTCCAAAACAGATCAGAATGTTTTTGACAGCATGGAATACTATTTGAAATCTCTGGGTTTACCTTGTGAATCATGTTTGCATACGTAATAGTGCATACCTAAAAGTGCTAACATTGTGTGCACACTTGAAAGGATCTCTAGGCACCCCAGCAGGATGCTGCAGTACCATTGCTGAGAACTGCTGGTATAGGACCTTGAATAATTTAGCTGGGTTGGCTTCTCATAGTATAAAGGTGAGCACTATAAGCGATTGATTGATTTCTTTGACCTTTAGGCCCTACTCTTGAATTCTTTCCTGCAGCGGGACCTGTGCAGTTTCTACAATGTAAATTAAATGCATTTGGGTGGAACAGGAACTGGGTGTAAGGGTTGTAGCCTTTATACAACTCCTGTCCCAGGCTTTTCACACTTACACATAACTCAGTCATGAATATCTGGGGGGGAGAGGGGGTTGTGGGTAACATCCGATTATTTTACTTGAGAATTGACTTCAATTAAATACAGAAGCTGTTAAAAATGAAAGGGATAATTTAAAACAGGGATGCTCAACTTCCAGCTTGCAGAATCGTGACATCCAGCCTGTGGGTCTCCCCCAGAGCTTGGAAAACTTGGCAGGGGGGACCAGTAGAAGCGCCGCACAATGGTCCAGCTTCAGCTAGGCCATTGCAGCAAAGGGGGATTAGTACTTTGCCCCAACCATGTGCATCCCGATAGGGTTGGGCTGCTCCCCGCATGTACGGATTGAGGCCGCTCTGCTCCACTTTGCTCAACATATTGTAACTAGGGCTGGGCTTCCCCTACTCTCCTCTTACCATGCACGTGCCTGGATCAGAGCCACTTCACCCCCACACATCTGGATTGGGGCCACTCCATTCTCCCTGATGCTCTCCCCCTCCCTCCAAATCGTCCATCCGAATCACGACTGCCTTGCCCCTGCCCTGCTTTTCCAGACCATCGCTAGGCTGCTTTGCCCTCCCCCTGACCCATACATCAGGATTGGGGCTGCTCCACCCTGTGTCTCCCCTGCCTCCCCACACATTTGGATCAGAGCCACTCCATACTGTCCTGCCCCTTTCCTCCTTGCACATCCAGATTAGGTTGCTCTGTTGTACCCCCACTCTGGGTGGCTGGATCAAGATCAGACTGTGCAGCCCCTTTCAGCCAGATCTGGCCCACAGGGAACTTGGTACTGTCCAGCTGGCCTGCAGGGCAAAAAACTTGGGCACCGCTGCTTTAAAGCATGCAGTCTCTTTCCTTGGCAATACAGTATTGCTCTTAAAGTAGTTTCTAGCATTCTAGTTTTTAAATCCCAGAAGATTAAGTTTTTACAGGGGACATTATTCCACATCCTCATGTATTTCACTGATACTATTTCCTCTGATACTCAACTTATATTTTATTGTTTCATTTCCATTATTTCTCAGTGGTCTAGAGCGCTCATTGAGTGCTTGGGACAGGAAGAGGAGGGACGCACCATTCTGATTACCATTCTCACCCCTTGCCCCACAGATCAATTTAGTGCAGTGCAGTGCTGCCCTGCCCAGTACTTGTGGCCAGGAAGAGGCAATGCAGGGTTTCCCTTGCTGCTAGAAAGGGTTGCAGGGGAGGGGAGCACTGTTCCACTTGCTTTATTCATGCTCTTCCCCACTGCAGACACCCTGATAGGTGCAACCCTGCCCTGCCTGGCCCCTGCGTCTGGGCTTGGGCTGCACAGAGTTTCCCTTATGGAGGCAAAGACTCTGTGGCAGGAATCCAAGCATCCTCTCATAGTTGGTGCCCCTCCTCACCTGGCCCGAGTTATGCTACTGTTACTTTTATTTACATTTTTGTACATAATATGGAATAATTCTATTCCGCTCTAAGGCACACATTCAGCAAAATACTTGACTTTGAGCACATAATTAATATCATCTCTCTTCAGTGAAAGCATGCAAGTACATAGTTTATGTCCCACTGAAATCAGTGGGTGGTTAAATGGCTGAATACGGATAGGTTTGAGTAAAGTACATACCTATAGGTAAGAAATGGGCTGAAGTGCTTTTGCTGAACTGGGGGTCCTGGTGTTTACATCCTTCATTATTTGTGGATATTTATGACTTTTCTGATCTACCCCCTTAGCTATTGTTTAGCCAATCTGAGTAGATATTGGGTCCTCTTAATCTTTCCTCATAAATTAACCTGCCTGGCTCTTTCATTAATTATGCAGTTCTTTTCTAGGTTTATTCCAATTTTCTTCTCTTAATACGGTGCTCAGAACAAAGACAATAATCTATGATAGTAACAGTGGACTGTTACCTCCCTGATCTGTGATGTGACAATGGCTGTTGAAGATTGCATCCATCTGTTTGCATTATGCAATTTTGTAAAATTTTGAGTCCACTATCAACCTTCATTTTATTTCAGCATTCGTTCTTGTACTACTTCCTGAGCATTTCCGTCATTGTCTAATCTATTTGTATTGTGGATTATTTTTCACCTGACATTAGAATGCATTTTTCCAGGTTTAATCTTACTTTGTTATTCTTTGCTCACATTTTTAAATTCTCTGTAATCTTTTCACCCATTCACTATCCTTATTGGTGATTTCAACTTGCCCATTTAAAAAAATCTTGGCATTAATGTGCTGTTTATTTTCCTGTCCGGATAATTAGGACAGGGCTTATTTAACATAATTAACAACTTTCAAGCTGTGTACATTAATATTTATCTCTAACTTTTATGATCCTTTAGTGAGTTTTCGGTCTATATGGTAGCTTTCTTACCCTAACCAATGTGAATTAGATTTTCCTTTAAAATGTTGTTCTATACATACATATTTTTGTTCAAATACAACTAAGTTGCATTGTCTTTAGTTTACCTGCACTTATGTTTAGTATAAAATTGTATTTCCTCCCACAAAAAACAACCCTCCCAAAATTGGAGTGCATGTATTATGTAGAGAAGCTGATTTGCTGACTGGGATAGAAACACTCTGCTTTGATTCCTGCTCCACACTGGAGCAACTGTGGCATTACTATTCAGGCAGCTGAGGAGTCATTGATTTAATGGCTCATTGTTCTGTACTCTAGAGGTGTTTCATTTCTCCTTTTTAATGGTCATAATGTTCTACCAGTCAAGCTAACCTGGGGCAATTTGCTGTTTGTTAGCTACTCCAGATCTCTCCTATTTCACTGCTTCGGAGACTCTAGCTCTTTTCAAAATCATTGACTCACACATGGATACTAGTCTACAGAAGCAGCTAGGGTTGCAGCTTTAGTTAAGTAGGAAAGGGAAGGTAAGCCAGTTGAAGATTAGGATCTGTACCTGGTCTATGCAGCCATAACTCTGGAAAAATCTGTTTTTCTTTATTCTGACTTTGAAAAACAAGGCATGTATTGTAGTCTGTGTTGTGTTGTATGTGAGAAAATACAGTAAACCTTTTGGTAAAGCAAGGCTGGAAAAGCATTGCTATTTCAATTTTCTGTCATTCCCCATGTTGATGCTTTGACATGTTCTTATTTGTGCACCAGCATCACTGCTGATTTTGCCATCCAGATTTCTCCTAAAAAAAAAATCTCCCCACCCCTTGGCTCTCACATTCTAATAGTTTTGATTTTTTTTTTTAATTCTGTTTCTTTTCTGGGCTTGGGAAGGATGTGTGATTGACAGCCACGGGGAGAGCAGTCTTCTCCATGTTTAGATACAAAGCACAAGACAAAGAGCAACAGTTTAAGGTTTTTGGTTTTTTAAGGAACCATTGTCAGGGAATTTTATATCTCGGGATGGGAGAATCCATTTTCATTTTTCCACACCCATTGATTTTTCTACAAGCCTGAGCCAATTTGAATTTTGCTGTAGGTGATCTATATAGGGATCAAATTATTTTGGCTAGTAGTGTCTGCTGGGGTCGTGCATGTGACCTAAACCATCTTACGTGCTCATATGAAGCCATAAGGAATGAAGCTATTTCAACTGTCCTTCAACCCTCTCATTATCTGTGGCAGAATGATGAATCTTGGTGAATGTCTGACCAGTTAGTACTTAAACATTTTCTACATTTTGTTACAACATTTTTTGTTTTGATTTTTCAGTTGCCAGGAATTAATGATCAAATATTGGGAGCATATTTCACTGATTAGATCTTCCTTCCCCATCTTCATACAAAAGCTCTTTTTTTTTTTATCCTTTGTACCACCTTCCCTATACATAACTTCTTTAATGATTGATTCAGACTCTGTGGGCTTTAAGTCTGTCTGTCAAGTGTTGGATTCCTCCCCTTAAAGAACAGATACATTAGGTATTTTGTGGCTTTTAGGAAACATATCTTCCAAGCTGTGTCTTGGCACATTTGTCTTTCTCGATGAGTACCTCTGCATTGTTAGAAAAGAAAACGAAATTTCAGTTCTTGAAACAGTCCATGAAGGCCTCATTTGCCCCAGAGAAAACAAGTGCCTGACTTGTAAAGCCTGGCCAGGGGTGAAAAGGGACATCAGTACAGCAAACTGGGCAAGCCTCAACAACACCATCATTCCCCTCATTTTACTGATCCTGGCCAAGAAATAACTCAGCCACACCTTCTCAGCCAGCAGACCACTGGGGGGGGGCTTCCCCACCTGGCTCTGCCATGGGAAGGGGGGGGGAAGTCTACAGTGGAGGTTGTTACCTCTCCCCCCGCTCAGCTGGACTGCTGGCTGGGGAGATAACATAGCCAGGTGATTGCCCAGCTCCTGGCTTGGGTGGGGGGTGTGTAAAACCCCCACTGCAAGCTTCCCCTCAGCTGGCAGCCAGGGCAGTCACCTGGCCATGGCCCCTCTTTGGTTAGCAGGCTGGCTAAAGAGGGACTGGGAAGTGAAATGACCCCCCACTGCAGGCTCCCCTCTCTCCCCTCCCCACCCTGCCCTGTACTGGGCACAGCCTGGCTGGGGGTCCAGAGCCAGGTGTGGGGGAACCCTTTCTGCCCTCACTCCCTCCTTAGCTGGCCTACTGGCCAAGGAGGGGGTGTGACCAGGTGATCACTATGGTTCCCTGCTGTAGGAAAGCATGCAGTGGGGGCTTTACTCCCCTTGCCCAAGCCAGGAGCTGGGGAGATCACCTGGTCACACCTCAGCAGGCCAGCTGAGGAGGGAGTGGAGGAGGGAAAGGTAGCTTCCACTGTGGCCTTCTACCCTGCCCTACACCCAGCATGGCCCAGCTAGGGATCTGGAACCAGGGAGGGGGGCAGTCCCTCCCATCCCACTCAGTCCTCAGCCAGCCACCAGGGGCATGGCTTGGGTGATTGGCCCGGCTCTGGTTCTGGGTGTGGGGAGAGAAAGGAAGAAATGCCCTCTTTGGGGCTCCCCCTTTCCCCCTTACACTCACACCTGGGAGTCCACAGCTAGGGGTCTGGTGCAGGGTGGGAAGGTTCCCTTCATATCCCTCCTCAGCTGGCCTGGACTGAGGAGGGGTTGTGGCTATGGGAACTAGCTCCAGACATGGGGGAGAAAGGGAGAAACGCTCCACTGGGGACCTTCCCCTTCCCTGGCACTAGGGAGACCCTGGCTGGGGGTCTGGTGGGAGGGTTCCCCCCCCACAATGCTTCAATCTCAGCTGGCTAGAGGCTGAAGAGGGAGCATGGCTGGGGGCATCTCCTGGCTCTCTGCTGTGGCTGTCAGGCTGGGAGGTGTGCTCTAGCAGTCCCCGGTTCCTGGTATGGGCCACTGCAGGGGTTTGGCTGCCTTTCAGGTTTGAAAAGCAAATGTCGGTTCACTTTCTAATAGGTTCAATCTAGGCAGTTTACAGAAACCTGCAAAGATTGAATCAATTCAGTCTTGGGGCTTTTGACTGTGTGTACTTAGCCCCAAAGTCAAAAGAGTCCATCTCCCACAAATGGAAAATGAAGGATTCAATTTGGAATCCAGTATTTTAGGACTGAAGGTTTGCTTAGTGGACCTATATGTTACAAAGGTGAGCAAAAATGTCCCATATTTTACTTCTGAGAAGGGATGAGTCATGAATCTAAAGCAAACACATTTCTGATTCAGTGGAATCAAAACCTGTTGTTATGACTCTGCCCCACCTTACCCCATCCTGATGATTCCCAAGGTACTCAGAAAAATATCTCAGGACAAGGCTTGGGTGATATTAATTGTGACTACTAGGATTTATCAGTTGCTACATTTTGGGCTTCTCAGTTCTGGCATTCCACCCAAAGTTTGATGGTTATTCAGCTAGTTTTTTAGCCCTTAGTCTCTAGTTTTGTGGAATCTGACTCATTTCCATCAGTTATAGAACTGTTTCCTGAATGTAGTATTGACGTCTTTAATGTATCTGCCTTCCAAAGTATTATAATCATGTTCTATATATCATTTTTCTATAAAGGTAGCATTTTTAGCAGCTATCAGCTTGAATTGAGTGAATTCCCACCTTTGGTATGGTTTAAACAGGGACTATGGAGTTTTATCCCATTACCTGAATTAGCTATTGTAAACCCCAGGACCGTCCCTACAGGGGGTGAATCGGGACAACCGCCCTGGGCCCTGCATTTTGGGGGGGCCCTGTGGACAGTGCCATACAGGCCCCGCTGTGGCCACCGCATGCCACCGGCTCCGCACTCTGGCTGCTTGCCACACCCCACCTTGTCTGTCCCCCCCTACTCCAGCCACTCTCCCCCTCCCCCCGCTCTGGCCACTCACCGTCCTGCACAGGCTGATATGCCCTGGGCCCCCACACAACCCTAGGGATGACTCTGGTAAACCCTTTTGTTCCTGTGGGTTCTTTGCTTCTTTGCATCTCCCAGCACTGCTTGCCTCACCCAATGTTCCCTTTCCACCTTTTACTTTCAGATCACTCACTCTACTTTATATGCTGCTCTATACTTGTCCTTTCACAGCATCTGACAAAGTGAGCTCAAGTTTATGAAAGTTTGTGCTCTTTATATATCATATTTAGTTGGTCTGTAAGGTGCTTATTTACTCTACCTTCTGCCTGACTTCAGACTAACATGACAAACTCTGTCTAGGGTTTCCTTACACATTTTCCCATATGGAAAGAGTTGTGCATACAACGTGCCCAGAATTTTTACTGAAGTTTGTTACAGATTTTCACTTAAATTAGTTTATCTATTTATTCCTCTCCTCAAATCTTCTTATTCTAGTTCAGACTAATATTAATGTTTGATATCCTAAGAGCAGTGTCTTTCTATCTGCATAGAACAAAGCTCCTTAGAAGATCCTTCAGGAACCGTAGCTAAAGGTTAGTGAATAACTAATCAAGGACTATTGGGGTGGGTTTCAAATCAAATTTAGATGTCTCATACTTCGCATAAATTTCCCCTTCTCTCTTTGGTTAAAGCACACTTTTACAAGGTCTGTAGAATATCTTAAAGGGCTTCCTGTCTTTGAAATCTATAAGAGGAAATTGTGTTTAATAGATTTATCTTACGCTATTTCATTATGAGGTCTAATTTGGTAGATCTGTATTTGTCTCCTTGACATAACTCTAGGCAATGCCCTGAAGTGGTGTATATATAGAAAAAATGCTCAAAGGAGAAAGAGGTACGTTATTGTATGTGGAGTTAATTGATAAGTTTTTGGACACATGCATCCCATGACCTGTCTGTCTTCTCTACTGGTTCAGAATGCAGGTTACCAACCCAAGAATTATTTTTTTTTACTGACAATCTATAAGCTTTTTACTGACAACCAGAGTTTTTTTTTAACTGACACATTTTAATGTCAATAATACAATTTTCTTGAGTTGGCATGGCTGCAGTAGTGGTTCTACACTATGCAGTCCCTACCCCAGGTGTCCTCCGCTCACCCCACATGCTAGCACCCTACACTGTGTTGCCCCTTCCAGTCCATTATTTAGCCTGACTCCCAATCCCTCTGCCCCAACACAGATCCTCAGCTGCCATGTCTTCCCCCCCCATGCACAGCCCCACAGCTCTGCCCTTGTCTTACCTGGCCTGAGGCTTCACAGCCCTGCATACCTTTGGGGTGAACATTGAGTAGACAAGCAGTGGCTGGGACATTTAGTAGCAGCACTAGCTAGCATGAGAGAGAAGGAGTTATTGAGACTCTAGTGGGCCACAAAGCCCTGACAGACAACTCCAAATAGCATGCCTGTTTTGACATCAGGTGGCGCTGCTCTGTTCTCTCTGTCCATTGATGTTTACATTCCTGTTTTATTCCAGTGGCAAATAAGACCATGGATCTTCAAACAACCACACTGTTTCTGAGGCTTTTTTTATAGACAGCTTTTGTGTTTTTTTTATATGGACTGCTCTTAAAACATATGGACAGATGGCAACCCTGTTCAGAATATTACTGGATATCATTATTAGGAAGGAATTACTATTGAGGCTACCTTGTCATTTGTATGTGTGTGTGAAGGGTTCATGTGCAGCCTCCACAGGTTATTGATAGCTGAAGATTTTAGCTTGTACCCATGAGAGTGCACACAGTGCCATCTGTATGGATAAAGGCATCTTGAAGAATGTACAGGTACTTAGTGCAGGGTCATTGTAATCCTTTTGTTCCATTGTAGTCCTTTTGTCCCTGTTTTTTGGCATTCTCAGTAAAATGGCTTTGAATGAAAATGAAGAAAGGTTGCAGCTGTTTCATTTTTTATGTTTTCATGTAAGAAGAGAAAGAAAAACATAAAGAGAATCCCTGATCCATGGGTCTCACAATTCTAAGTGATGGTTGGGGGAAAGAGTATAAAGATAGGCAACTCATGCAAATGAAGAAGATGGACTATAGAAATCAAAGCAGGGGTGGGATTTCTCAGAAAGGCTTAAATGTGGACAAGAAACTACAGACACTTTGCAGATGAATGCATGCAATGCATAGAGTCCTGTTTAGTTGAGGAAGTTATGGGATTAATCCCATTGGTAAAGAAGAAGACTGTAGAGAGACTGAAGTGGGTAATATGTCTATCTGGGAGACCCAAATAATCTTGCAGTTATGAAGACAGGGCATAAGGACTATATAAGATTTGGCTAATGAGCTAGAGAAAAAGATTAGTTTTAATGGATATTGAGAGGTGGCAGAATGTATAAATGACCTTGTTGGTGAAAAAGGCATCAAAATGAGAATATAGTGAGTAGGTGGCAGCCAGGATAATGTGAATGCTGTCTTTCTAGTGGAGGTGAGGAAAGAGGTCTATTTAGCAAAATAAGTTTATTTATTTATTATAACATGCATGTGATATAACAGGTTTTTTGCTGAATTAAGTTGATACTGATTACCAGATATCATTTCTTCCTAGCAAACTCTTTACATCCTCCATTGCTTTAGTATATTCTGCATGCTTAAGTTTTACATTGTGCATGTGGCTTAGAGCTTGTTTTTATATTATACTAATATATCAAGTATTTAAATATGTATTCTGTGTTTTTAAGGAGAAATATTATTTCCCTGAAGAAAGGAAAACTGGTTAAATAAAAAGGTTAATCTGACAATCCTTTCCTTAGAGCTATGTTTGTGTGGAAGTAGCTTTTATATTAAGCAAGCAATAAATCAGTATCTCTCATCTTTCCTGATGAAATATATCCTTTCTTTACAAAGAGCTAATATAAATACAGCTCTTATAAAAGTCTTTTTCAGTCTTTCAGGGTCAGACAAAACTCACTGCCACAAATGAAAACATAGGATACCGTTAGGATAGCAGTGGTAGTAAAGAAAGGTGGTTTCAGAAATCCAGCTGTTTGTCATTGTCAGGTAGAGGGAAGCCTTCCCAGGGTTTAGTTGCAGAAGAAAGGTCAAAAGATGGGGAAAGGTGCAACATTAGCATGCTGAGGAATTTGTTTAGTCCTATTTTTTTCCTTCAAATATGCCCATCATTTACTCATTTCATACCTGTTTTCACCGCAGTCTTAAAAACATCAGGAAACAAATTTACAAGGAATTTGCACTACCCCACATGGTATTGGAGAAGTGGAATTAAAATAATTATGTAATCTATTTGAAGAGGGGTCTCCATCCAACAACATTTGAACAAAACAGATCTTCGTATTAATCTTAGATGATAGTCATGCCATGCCAAAAGGATTGTGAAAATGTAACATTGAACCAGAGATGCATGCATAAGTCTGCTAATCAGAATTGGAACCTAATGCAAAACCATGTTTAACATTTGAAAAACATAATCATGAACTGACATCAGTCATTTATATAAATATGAATATGTGCTAAGAATATTACAGCATGTGCTATTTATATGCTTTTACCAAAAGCAATCCAGACAAATAAAAGTAGGAAAATGATTTTAATCTCTGGATGTACATAATTTTTCCTTCTCAGCTGTATTAATAGGCATTGTTTATGGTTTTTTAAACTAGGTTTATAAATCTTGCTTTATTTTGTCCTGTTGCCCCTTGTTTCCTTTTTTGTGCTTTTAATACAAATGCTCTTAATTTGAAATACAAAGTCGTCTTGTAAAACATTACATTTTTATGGTTTGAGATAAGTTTTTATTTTGATTGAATTTTGTATTCATTTTAGTTTTGTTGACAAACATTAATATTAGCAGACTATAAATTAGACTTCGTTTGTTCCTTGAGGAAGCATATTTTGCTCAAGCATGTAATTTGCTTTGGTATTCTTTTTTTCTATAAATATTAACAAAAATAATCACTAAAAAAGCTATATCAAAATGGGAATTTATTCTGCATCTTATTCCATTGGGGCATACAGATTTCTATAACCTCTTCTCTGCCAGTTTCTTCAGGCTGGAAACAACCAAATAAGAGGCACTGAAAGGATCTGCTGTGGGGCCCTTATTAACTTCATTTGTTTCCTGTGCCTGTCAGTTAATTTTCTATCTTAAAGCAAGGCAGTTCCAAAAAGTCTCCTGTGAGGTAGCCTGCTCCCCAACGCACACATAATGCCAGTTTTAGAGCTTGTTCATGATTGTGTCATAAATGTTCCAGTGTGCTATGTAATTAATACTGAATAGCGGGGTTGCTTTCACATGGTCAGGCGTGCAGGGAAACCACTTTGGAATTTAGCATGCCTCTGGCAAACATTCCCCCAGAGACCCCCATTTTTTCTTCTGCTTTAAAAGCTAATGGGCAACACCATTACATTTTTGTTAAACATTTAAATACTAATTGCAGGGCCAGATAATATGTAAACTGGAAGAACAGAAAGAAAACAAAAACTAGTTCTAGACTGTTGTACTAAAAATGGTGGTGAGATGATATTTCCCCCAGTCCCTGCCCCTCAGAAGCCATAGTCAAGTTTTCCTCAGTTAACTGACTCCTCATAGAGATTTCAGAGATGCAGACATACTTCTGCTTTGCATTCTACTTATGCCCCCAAATAGAAGTAAGAACCTACTTCAAAGGTATTGGCACATGTGCAACTTACCACAAGATAAGAGAGGATGTGGAACTCAAGCATGTCAGTTGCTCCCCTGGAACTGTTTAGATGCCTGCCTTTCCTCCAATGCAAATGTAAGTTAGCATGCACCTCAGTAAAACTGGGGTTAGCTACCTCATTTACCACTGTGTAAAAACACACAAATGTGTAATTAGACCAGGGTAGCTGACAGGCTCTAAGGTTAAGTACAGACGGTCAAAAAGCCTGTGGCTGAATCGATTCAGTCATTGCAGGTTAGTCTAAGCTGTGCAGATTGAACTCATAATCAAGTGAACAGACATTCACTTTTGAGTCCAGAAATGCAGCCACATGCCTAAAGTGGCCCAGGGCAGAAGCTGGGGTGGTGCTAGAACACGCCTCCCTGCTTGGCTGGAGCAGACAGTTTAGGCCAAGGCTAGCCCGCCCACCCTGTGAGAGGAGTAGAGTGACCAGCTTTTCAAAATGGAAAGGTGGGACACATGTCCACCTCTCTTCCCCGCCCCCCCCCCGCCTACCAGTCCCATGGGACGCCCCTGCCCACTGTGGGTCAGGGAGGCCCGGGTGAGGGAGATTCCTTGCCCTCCAACGAAGCTGACCTCGTGAAGGAACACCTTGACAGGCTGGATACCTTCAAGTTAGCCAGCCTTGACGGGTTATACCCAAGGGTACTCAAGGAGCTGGCAAGCATCATAGCTCAGCCCCTGGCGCGGATCTTTTAGAGCTCTTGGCGCTCTGGTGAAGTGCCCAAAGATTCGAAGAAGGCCAATGTTGTGCCTATCTTCAAGAAAGGGAGGAAAGTGGATCTGGCAAACTACAGGCCCATCAGCTTGACCTCTGTCCTGGGGAAGGTCTTGGAAAAGATTATCAGAGAAGCCATCCTTAACAGACGAGCTGAAGGCAATATCCTGAGGGATACCCAGCATGGGTTTGTTGCGGATAGGTCTTACTTGATGAGTCTCATTTGCTTTTATGACCAGGTGACCTATCCCCTGGATAGTGGGGGAGAGATTGACGTTGTATATCTTGACTTTAAAAAAGCCTTCAATCTGGTATCCCATGATCACCTCTTGGCTAAACTGGCTAACTGCGGCCTTGACCTCACCACAATCCTCTGGCTAGGGAATTGGCTCCGCAGTAGGACCCAGAGGGTGGTGGTTGACGGAAGCCAATCATCTTGGTGCACGGTCACCAGTGGGGTCCCTCAAGGCTCTACCATAGGGCCTATACTATTTAACATCTTCATCAGTGGTGTGGACATTGGTGTCAGAAGCGGACTGGCCAAGTTTGCCGATGACACCAAACTCTGGGGTAAAGTATCCACACTTGAGGACAGGAGGGTGATCCAGGCAGATCTTGACAGGCTCATGAAATGGACGGATGAGAACCTGATAGTGTTTAACACCGAAAAATGCAAGGTTCTCCACCTGGGGAGGAAAAACCTGCAGCATGCTTATAGGCTCGGCAGTGCTATGCTGGTTAGCACTACAGATGAAAGGGACTTGGGGGTCATGATTGACCACAAGATGAACATGAGCCTTCAGTGTGATGCTGCGGCTAGTAAAGCGAGCAAAATGCTGGCTTGCATCCATAGATGCTTCTCAAGCAAATACCAGGATGTCATTCTCCCGTTGTACTCAGCCTTGGTGAGACCGCAGCTGGAGTACTGTGTCCAGTTTTGAGCTCCACAATTCAAAAAGGATATGGAGAAGCTTGAGAGGGTGCAGAGGAGAGCCACGCACATGATCAGAGGTTAGGAAAACAGATCTTATGATGAGAGGCTGAGAGCCATGGGACTCTTCAGCCTGGAAAAGCGCAGGCTTGGGATGATCTGGTGGCCACCTATAAGTTTATCAGGGGTGCTTATCAGGATCTGAGGGAACGTCTGTTCACCAGAGCGCCCCAAGGGATAACAAGATCGAAAAGTCACAAACTCCACCGCGACAGATTCAGGCTGAACATAAGGAAAAACTTCTTTACTGTCCGAGCCCCCAAGGTTTGGAATAGACTGCCCCCAGAGGCGGTTTAAGCACCCGCTTTGAATGCCTTCAAGACACATTTGGATGCTTATCTTGATGGTATCCTATGACCCCTGCTGACTTCCTGCCCCTGGGGCAGGAGGCTGGACTTGATGATCCTCCGGGGTCCCTTCCAGCCCAAATGTCTATGAAATATATGAAATCCTCTGGTGGCCCAGCTGGAGCAGAGCCAAGCAGAACAGAGGTGGTGGGTGTGGGCTGCCTGCTGCAGGCTCAGGGCTACCTGTCCTACTGCTTTTCCCCATGGCAGCCCACAGTGGCACATGCCCCCTGCCCACCTGGCAACAGTAGGGAACACAACTCCATGCTACCACCACCTCCGCTGCTGCCAGGTGGGCAGGGGGCACCTCGCCATGGCAGCGTGGCTAGCACAGAGCTCCCAAGGGAGGACAGGAAGCCCTGAGCCCTCAGTGGGCTGCCCACATCTGCCCCAACAAATCTGGGGGGCACATGCCCCCACATGTCCGTCCTGGGAGTTTGCACAGTAGTGGAGATCTGCTCTTCCGCTCGCTGGATGAGCTGCCTGTGGCTATATCCTACTCCCTGCCTCCAGCCCCTGCCGCACTCCCTCTCTGCAGGAACCTGTTCTCCATGCTGCCTGGCTGTATTCCTGGCCACATGCATGTGCGCCCCTGTGTCCCACTCTTGGCAGACCCAAGCATCCTACCAGGGGAAACCCACTGCTTCCTAAACTTGGACCCCTGCAGGATACTGCAAATCTAGGACAAACGCTGTCTCAGAGTAATGCAGCCCAGGACTGGGACTTGATGTTCCCATTCTGGAACTGTCCCACCCAGTTAGGGATAGGTGGTCACCCTAGAGAAGGGGGTTTGCAGGGGAGGTGCAAAACATCCTGGGATGCTGGGGTAAAGTAACTTGAACCTGAAAGGCATCTGGGTACAGAAGTTCAATGAACTGACTTAACGTAAATCAGTTAAGTCTGATACTACATCTATCCAGTTTTTTCTTAAACTGGTTTTGTCCATTTTGAAAGCAGTTTGTCCATTGAAATTCTTTTGTGTTACAGATTTGAACTGGTTTCTGATTACTTGTACCAGTTTATGTGTAATTTCTGTCCCTAATCTAAGTCTATACTCTGTCTTAGATAGTGGCAATTGGTTCGTCTACCTGTACCTTCCCCTAAAGCAGGGGTGCCTAACAGCACAAGTGGCACCGGTAGCCTTTGTGTGGCACATGGTAGACCAGGGAGGGGATGGGCAGCATAGTCACAGGTAGGGAGGAGAAAGCAGAACAGCGTATCAGGTGGGGAGCACAGAGCAGGAAGTAGAACAAGACTTATCAGGGAAAGGGTATTGGAGGGTGTAGGGCTAATTTGTGGCAAAACACTCTCACAAAAATGTTGACCCCCACTGCCCTAAAAAATTTAGCTTTGGTTTCATGTGGTGAGCAGAATTTTGTCATTTGAAAAATCTTATTTCCTTATAACTAATTTATAATATCTTAGATATTAACCAAGGCTTTAAAACTCCTTAACATGAAGCGTTTGTCAAGACAAAATTTTCCTAAATAAAGAGCATCACAAATGCTTTTTTTGTTGTATTATTTCTCATATTTTAAGCACCTGTGATTACAAGAACTTGTAGGTTATCTCTATATTTCAAACTGTACTAGAGATACCCCCCAGCATCCCAAGATGCTTTGCACCTCCCCCCCACAAACCTTCTCTCTAGGGTGACCACCTATCCCTAATTAGGTACTGGAAGCAGTCTAGCCAAGGAATTACACGTGGACTAATTTACTTTATTTCTGCAAATTTGATCTTTTTTATTTAAAATCATCTTGGAAACATCTTTTTTAGTCCATTCCCTCTTCACTGAGTGTCATTGTGTTTTGTTACAACCCAAACTGATGCCACTTTGATCTAGAAAAAAGGTTAAGATATTTCAACTAGTAATAAGTAGATGCTGCCTTTAATGATTTTTAAGAATAAAATAATGGAATATATCAATTATATTATTATGAAATCAGTAGTAGTAGAACTGTATATTGTGATATAAAATAATAATGAGTAAAAAGAAAAACTGAATTTGAAATTAAATTGTGTGTGTGTATATTAGGGAGGCATCGATAAAGATTTTCTTGGCCGATACCAATAACTGATTATTAACCAAACATATCGGGGCTGATATGAATCTGATTGCCAATTTACAGAAAACTCTATTCATGGATTTGAATATTTGCGGTGCACTGTGCCAATGGGGTGGGTTGGGATGAGCACCACCGCAGCTCCCTCCGGTGCTGCACTGAGCTCCTGCTTCTGTAAAAGCAGGCATGCAGCATTGCATGGGGCAGGGGAGGGCAGAGCCAGGGACAGTGGAACGGAGAGCAGAGCCGGGAAGACAGATTCGAGCGGGCAGAAAGTGAGTGCTGGGGACTAGGTGGGAGGCAGAGGTGGCAGCATCTTCTTCCCCAGAGGCAGCCGTGGTCAGTCCCCAGGCGCTGTGGGGAAGCCCCGCATTTCCAGCTGCATGCAGGGGGGGGGGGGGGGGGGGGGGGGGG
>NW_005842145.1:1413519-1416542 GCF_000455745.1 Alligator sinensis
CCCCATCAGTATTCACGGATTTTGCCATTTGCAGGGATCTCCAGAATGGATCCCCTGTGAATGGCGAGGGTCTCCTGTACTTGCAAGGCATTTTTAAGTCCTGACACAAATAATTTTTTTCGGTGTGCTCCATGAACTTCAGTTCAAGCACTGCTGCCACCATTTTTAAGCATGGTGACATTTTAAAGCGGTGCAGAGTGAGTGGGATGAGTGTGGATACGGGCTGCCTGCTGTGGGCTAAGGGTCTCTGCTCTGCTACCTTTGCCCCAGGAGCCTTGCACCGGCTTCATGTCTGCTGCTTGCCTGGCACCTGGGGCCACAACTTCCACCCCTGTTGCTGCCAGGTAGGCAGGGGGTGCACAGCTGGCACAGGGCTCCTTGGACAAAGGCAGCAAAGAAGAGAGCCCTGAGCCCATAGTGAGCAGCTTGCATCTGCCCCTCGCACAAATCTGTAAGGGCACGTGCCCCCCCATGCCTCCCCCGGGTGGGGATGGTGCGCACAGTGGCAGGGAGCCAGCCCCCTCCCCACAGCCCCTGGATGAGCCACCTATGGCTCTGTCCCACTCCCTGCCCCAGGTACTATGCATTGCCCTGGCTGGGCAGCACCCCCAGCCCCTGCCTACTTCCTCCCTCACTGTGGGGGCCTCAATATGCCCCCGCCATGCCCCTTCCCCTTCATAGACTTACCTGTAGGGAACTGCTCTTGACACTACTTGGCTGTACTCCTGGCCACATGCATGTGTGCGGCCATGCACGTGGCGTCCCCCCTAAAAGGCTGCCCACCTACAAGGGGAAAACCACCATTTTCTGAGGGAACCTAGGCATCCAGGAGGATTAGCCCCATGGAGGAGAGGGAACCCAGGTGTCCAGGCCCTTGGCCAGAAGGCACAATTACCGGTAATGTTATTGGCTATAATAGCCCAAAAAAGCCGATAGCTGATAATGTCATTTCCCTTTTATCGGTGCCGGTCCGATAGACAACCAATATAGCAGTGCACCTGTGATATATAAAGTATCATTTTCACACCTAAAATATTTTTGGAAATTCTGTTTTACATGAAACATACCTTTGGATCCAACTGGAACAAAAAACTAATTTGAAAATACCAAAATTTCTCATGAAATGGAAATTATGAATTTTGACCATATTTACTTTTCTCCTTCCCCCTGAGGCTTCTCAAAGCTCTGAAGAGTAGTGGAAAAAAAGAGAAGAATAAGTGACTCGCACTGTAGCAACACTCAAAGTCTCCTGAAACAGCAGTGCAGGAAAATTTAAGAGAACACATTAACTATTTTTGATAGGAGAGAGGGTTGACAATTCAACCGACTTCCACTGGAAGGGGTGTTAGTTAATTTTATGTGTGGACATGGTCTGTAATGTTTCAGCACTGATAGTGGACATGAGGAAGAAATGGAAGGTGAAGTATCTTATGTTACTGGCGTGTGAGCCATGGCTTTGACAGGGGTAGAGATAAGATGTATGAAATTTCTGAAAGGAGCTAATTAATTGATTTGTGAGAGAGCCCCTTGTCAAAACCAGGAAATGATTTCTACCTCAAATTACTGACAATAGAACTTGAGATGAAAAGTGAAACATATGTAATAATACACAATTTGTGATTAACTTTAACGGTTTTTATCTGTTTGAATTAAATAGACCTGTTTTAGAGTCGGTAATAAACAAATTCCTCACACTCCACTAACTGACTAGAATTTACAAGGAGAAAAATTATTCCTTCGCAATTCCTCCTTATATTTCTTGACTACAACATGTGCTTTTTCCTCAAAAACCAGCTGCTGGAAATGGAGTGCATATTAGATGCGAGAAATATGGTAAGAGCAGTTTCTGCCAGGTTACCAGGCAAGAGTGAAAGTAAAATGTGCACATGACTGTAAGGTGCAAATTAGTGATTGCTGCTATTCCAGGAGTGGGCAAAATGCGTCCTGCAGATCAGATGCGGCCCACCAGGCCATTCTATCTGGCCCGCAGGGCCCCTACCAAATTTAGAAAATTAATATTTATCTGCCCCTGGCTGCCTGTCATGTGACCCTCGATGGCTTGCCAAAACTCAGTAAGCGGTCCTCCACCTGAAATAATTGCCCACCCCTGTGCTATTCAGTTAGTACAAGAAAAGGGTGTATTTTTTGTTCATTCTGCTTTTCAAAAACAAGGGCACACATTTTATTCTGGGGTGTGTTGCATGCAAGAAAATACAGTAAACTTTATTGTGGCTTGATATAATGCACAATTCATGTTGTAAATGTGAGCTATTTGGCAGATGTGAGGTTTGTAAAGTTGTGCATTTGAGGCCTTATGTGAAGAACAGTGGAGTTACTCTCATTTACTTCAATAGGCTTTCCCACTTCTCAGTTTATATACCAGTTATCATTTGGGTCACAACCTGTTCTGAGTTTGGATTAGTGGTTGTAGGTTAAAGACCCAATAGTGCCAAATGAGAGGGTATCCATTGGGCAAGATTCTAACTCTAAATCAGTAGCTACAATGATAAATTATTTGCTAACCTTCAGATGCACAAGGCGAACAATACGCATTTATTACCATGTTTACTGGCACACCACATGCACCGTTCCTCAAAAATCAACACTCCAAGATTGAGGTTCATAAGTGGAGAAGCTGATTTTTCTTTGCTGAAATAGAAGCAGAGGGACATAGAAGTATGCAGATGCTGTGACTCATAGCTACCAAGATAACTGCCACTCCCTTGTGGTCCTGAGAGCAGGAGGGGTAGAATCCAGTGTTAATCCCTCTCACAGCCTGAGCACTTTGGGTTGGTTCAGAGCAAGTGAGGTGCTATTTACAGTCTTTGGTATCTTGATGGGGCTTGTGGTATAGAAGGAATAGTTTCTTATTCACAGGGAAGTATATTGTTGCTACACCAGGTGACTTGGCTCCTGGAACTCTGGGGAGCGAGGGGTTCCCCACCTTGACAAGCCCCGAACAGAAGGGGATCTCAGCCCAGCCCGCGCTGAGAAAGCACTTGCCTCCCTTCCAGTGGCCCGGA
>NW_005842145.1:1416573-1423369 GCF_000455745.1 Alligator sinensis
ATGCACATGGCATCTCCTGCCCATTTTAAAGCACGCTTTCTCTGCATGTGGGAGGGCATGCTTCTGCTGACGTCATAAAAAGGCATCTGGGGCACCGGCAAGTCCCGGATGCTGGCTCAGCTGGAAGAGCAACCCCAGCTGTGGGGAGCATCCTTGCCACTCCAGAGGCACAGGCAGGCATGCAGGGAAAGAATCTTGCACTGGCAGGCACAGGATCCAGGCAGCCTACATGAGCTGGCACAACACCGGAGAGGCTGGCACAGCCGGCAACAGGGGAGAGCAAGAAACATCTCCCCATCGGAGGACTGACAACCCAGCCCCTGGGAGTGATTGGTGGGATCCGCTGCCTGAGAGGACCCACCGCTGGATGTTGGACGTGTGAGTCCTTGACCCTGGGTATCGCTGTGTGGGACACTGGGGAGTTTTAAGTGTTTCAGTTTCTTTTATGTTCAGGAGTTGTTATGAGCAAAGCCAGGGTCATTATGGGGGAGTTCGACCTGACGCGACCCGAGGAAAATGCAGCGAGGAAGGCCAGAAGCCCTGATTTATTTTTCTGTTGAACATCACCAGTGGACCAGCGCTTGTTGGTCACTCCAGATATTGACCCAAGGAAGGGGGAGAGTTGCCCTGAGCCTGGAAGGGGTATCACGTGCCCGGCTGAACCCAACGTAGGCCTACACCCACGATGGCATTTTGGTTGTTGAGTGGATGGGGTGTAGGGGAGGTGGAGCCCTATGCCCCTGAATATCAGACTTCCCCAGCCAGAATGACATGTCACCTCCTGAGGAACCTCCCAATCCTTTCTTAAAATCACCAAGTCATGGCAGGGGATTGGGGGGGGGGGGGGGGGGGGGTCGCGCGGTGTTGGGGGGGGGCGGGGGGTTCCCCTCGGTCATTGAATCCTTGAGTGTCCACGTGACCCCCCCCCATGGGCACATATATAAAGAATTATTTACAGTACAAACTGCCCTTGCAAGGGTCTGGGACCTAGCCTTGTTGCTGTCCTGCCACACCAACAAGTTCTTTGCCTCTTCACCAAGACTGTTTCCTGGGATGCCATATTTCCTGGGTACTTTGGTTCCAGGAGGATTTACTGTATTTCACTCAGTCAACCATGACTCTGGAAAAATCTTTTTTTTTTTCTAAATTATGCCTTCCAAAATGAAGATGCACACTTTAAATGGGGGTGTGCGGTATGCAAGAAAATATGGTATGTACCCCAAGAAGACAACAAAATGATTAAACACAGGGCTGAGAAGCAAAGCATGTCAACTGAATGCAAACAATCAAAACTACTATATTTACACAACTCCAAGATGGCCCTGAATTTAAGGTAACCTCCCCCCCCCCCACCAATAACTAGATTCTGTACATGGAAAACTTATACATTTGTTATCATTTTCCATGTAGAAAATCTGATTATTGGAGGGTGGTCTTAAATTCATCCCCCACCATTGCTGTGGTGGGGAAAGCTGGAGAGGGGGACAGTACATGGGCAGGTGGGCAGTACACGGGCTAGTGATGTGGGGGGTTTGGGGGGAGCAAGTTGATAAAGCATTATTGTAGCTAGCTCCAATTATAATTAGATACTTACTTCCCTAAAATATCCTAAAAGATGCATACTTTTCCTTGGGTGTTTCTTGCTTTTCTTTAATTAGCAAAAATCACTACTTTGTTTATCCGTTACTCATTAACATTGCAACCTACGATTACTTGCCTTTTGTTATTCATATCAAGATATGTTCCCATATTATACTAAAACTCTTCTGTTGTAGGCCTTGAGTCTACTGTTCCACCATTTCTGTTAAAAACAATACTATATTTCTAAATATTACCCAGCTTACTTGAAAGGTAATAGGTGATAGGTTAATGTTTTATGATAAGATATTCAAAAAGTATGAAAGTAGTTTGATTTTTCTTGAAATTAGTATTTTATGTGATACAGCCATTTCTGTTAGCTATTTCAGTCACAAGACTTCCTTTAAGCTAGTAATGAAATATGTTGTTTAGATTAAAAGATGACTTTTATGATTTCACTCCAGATTTCTCTTACTTAAAAAGCCAAAGTTGATTTGAAGGGAATATATACAATTTTATCTCTTGCCTTTTGAGGAACCATCTTTGCCTATTGATTTTTTTTTTAATGGAAAAACTCTAGCTTGAATATAATTTCCAAATGTATAGGATGTGCCAAGGCAGTATTATATTTGTATAAATTGTTCATGATGGAAATCTTTCAAAAAACTGTTGATGATAAGTACTAATTAACCTAAACATCTAAAAAGGGCATACCTTTGGTGACTGGCTTGACAAAGCATCCTTTTTCTTGACAAAGCATCCTTTTTCAAATTTTTTTATCAAATTGATACTTAAAGTTTTGCATTATTTTCAGAATCTTGGCTTTTTAATCAGCCTAAGGAAGGGTTTTGTTAAATGTGTTACAAATTGTTCTAACGCGATTCGATGCCAGAAAAGAAAGAGTAGAAAAATGTACTATAGACTGTTTTACAGAATGTAGTCAAAATGACAGAAATGTTTTAATTGGAAAGTTTTTAAAGAGGCTTTTTTTTTTTTTTTGGTGATACCCAGAGAGAATGGCAACCAGCCTGCTGGCAGATTGGAGCACTAGGCAATACTATGGCAGTGGTTGGTAAAGAAAATATGGCCAATAACAGGTATCTGGTGAACTGACTTTATCCAGTGTGGAGCATGTCTACTTTGTGTTAAAGTCTGAGCACAGATTTGGGATTCTGTTAATGCAGTGACTGTTCTGTTGAACGACAATTGCACCATGATTTCCTGAGTGAGCTAGCTGATCTTGTTTCAGAAGTAACGTTGAGGACACCCAGACTTATTGCTTTGAGTAACTTCAGCATTCACCCCAATACTAGCTCTTTATGGCTTGAGTGGAACTTCATGGCCTCCATGACAACAATGGGGTTATCCCAGATAATAACTGGGCCAATACATGAGGTGTGACACGCATTGAATCTAATGTTTTGTGTCTGCCTGGGAACGGGGGATTTCAGTCATTGGGGATATTGTTAAGGAGCCTATATCATATTTAGACTGTTAGCTTTTAGAGTGGCAGATCCTTGTCCCTTAGTGTCTACATTGTGTTGGTGGACCAGATAGATTGGTCTGCCCTTGGAGACTCATTGAACTGGTGGGTTTCTGGAACTTTCTGGGAGATATTCGCACTCTCAATGGCTACTCTGCTGAGGGCCTGATCAAGTTGTGGAATAGCCCATTGGCTGTCAGCATAGGCACAGTAGCCCAGGTGTCTTCTTATCCTGCTATGGTGGCAGAAATCTTCCTTGGAGTGCAGGGGAATCTGAGGCATCTGAAATAGGCAGGTAGACAGTCCGAGCGAAAGTAGCTCTTGACCTGTGCTGAAGATGGCTGAATGAAGCATTAATCCTTTATACATGACTATGCTATTGCAGTGGCCACCTAAACAACAATGAAGTTCTTCTTCTCTCCTGCCCTTGCAATTTGCTAATTGTTGTCTGGCAGAACTATTTAGGTGGGTGAATAGATTGGTAAATCCAGGTCGTCTCTGCCTGGAAATTGAGTTAGCTACAGTCTCCTGTGAGAAAGTTACTTTGCGCTGCATCTGGCACAGCTTAGGGCTAACCAGTGTAGCTGCGGAGTCTGAGTTTGTGGTTGGGAAAGCATGGTTTTGTCTGGCCTGTATGCATCAGTTGTTTCCCACACATATAGAAAATGTGTTTGGGGGCATGCAGGTGACTGTGAACTGGATGTAACCTTCTGGCTACTTGTGTCAAAGGGAACAGTTAATTTTAATTATAACATTGAAAATAATATTACTGCAGACAGTTGGGTAGAATATTTTTCCAATCAGTTTACTTCTTCTATGGAACAAATGAATAGTAGTCTAGGAGGTAATAAACCCCCTACTGATACAAGTAAGTACTCAGGTAACAAAGGATCAAATAGCAAATCTCTTTAAAGCACAATAAAGCCCCAGGCCCAGATGGAATACCGGTGGAAGTTTACATTGGTAACATGAAATGGTGGACTCCAGTCTTGGAAAAATGGTATAAATCTATAATTGAGATGGGCCAAATCCCTTTCCAGGAATCTGGGAGTATTATTGTACTGATCTCCAAGAAAGCTTTAAAAGATAAGCCAGAATCTTATCGCTGTATAAATTTGATAAACGTTTTAGCTAAAATTTTTGGGCACCACTTGTTATATCATCTCATTGCATGGGTAAGAGGGGAAAACATATTACATGAACATCAGACCAGATTTAGGGACGGATATTCCACTATTAATAATATATTTATTCTTCAATTTTTGAGACATAAATATACGCAAATGCGCAGATCAGCACTGTATATTGCATTTGTAGACTTGTCAAGAGCTTTTGACAGTATAGATAGAAGTAAACTTTGGGAGAAACTGTTAAGTTATGGGATTGACCCTTCTCTTTTGCATTTGTTGATAAAATATTATAAAGATACATGGACCCAAGTTAGGTGGGGTTTGAAGGGTGAACTTGCACAAAAAATTCACATACAAAAAGGGGTTAGACAAGGATGTATTTTGGCCCCTTTATTATTTAATCGTTACATAAATAACATTATTGGAAATATGCAGGATGTGCATTTTCATCTCCCAAAATTATTAGCAACCCCAATTCCTATTTTAATGTAAGTGGATGACACCATTATACTGTCAAGAACTCCTATTGGATTATAGAGAGCAATTACAACTTTTGAGCATGTTTGTGGACAAAATAACTTAAAGCTAAATTACTATAAATCCAAAATAATGCATTGGGGAAGTCATTTGATGAAATATCCGTGGAATATGGGGGGAACCAAACTTCAGGTTGTCAAACCTATAGATATTTGGGTGTCTTACTCACAGCTTCTGCATCACGGAAACATCATATTCAGTCCGTTAAAACTAAGGCAGCCCATTTGGCTGTGGCTATAAAGAAATTTTATGAAACCACAGCAGGATGATCAGTCCAAGATCCTGTATATCAGCATACAAAGCCAAAGTTACCTCTTAGATCTTATATGGAGCTGAAGTATGGGGCTATGCTGCTAGTAATGATGTAGACATACCTCAGAACAAGTTTCTTAGGGTTCTTCTTGCCTTAATTCCTGCATCTTTTCTAAGATTAGAGATGGGTATGGATTCTATTTTAACTAATATTATTATTAGAATGGCAGGATTTTGGTTTAAAATCCTGCCCCTTTTACCATCTCGTCTGCTTAAGTTATGCTACATAGAAGATATTAATTATCCTCCTCTTCTCCAATCACCCTGGTTAGCTTTTCTTTCCTGCACTTCTGCACTTTCTGGGATGGGATACTGCCTCAAAGATAACGAAAGATCTTTCTCCCCCATAGAAAAGGTTTGGATTTTCCAGAGGATACAAGATATTGCCAAGCAGAATGATTTTGCAGTGGCTGGGGCTGCTCGCATTGCCTCTTTATATACTCTTTGGAAATTAGATTGGGGGTGGGGGGGAGAGAAAGCATGGGTGACTCATGCTGCTTTAGTCAGAGGGAGGCACATGCCATCCCTGCAACCAGTCCTGCTGACTGGGGGGGGGGGGCCCCCCCGCAGCCAATCTCGCTGCCCTGACCCCCACAGCCGATCCCACTGCAGCTGCTTCCAGGAGTGGCTGGGGCCGCCTCTGGGACCGGCTGCAGCAATCAGCTGGTGCTTGCAGGGGGGGCACCGGCGCTCCCCCCTGCTGATCGTCTAAGTGGAAACGCAGCCAGTCAGGGGGTGCACCAGCACTCAGGGGGTGAACGTGTATCCCCTATGCATCACCAGTGGGAGAAGGGTATTTGCAGTTGGATCTCAATAATAAATGGTGATCCTCTTTTGACTAGACTCAGGACTGAACAGATGCCCACAGCTGTTCGGGGTGGATGTAGATTTTCCATTCCAAGGGCTAAAAGATGTTGCCCAGTCTGTCTAGGAGTTTTGGAAGATACTATCCACTATGTATTAGAATGTTCTTTATATAATGACATAAGGAGAACCTATTTATTACCGTACTTGGAGAAATTGATACATTTCTCAAACAGAGAGAAATTAATTTGGGTTCTACAGCAAACGTATCCAAATGTAGTAAACAGTGTTGCAATTTTTGCTTGCAAGGTTGAGGCGATTAAAGTGCTTTATTACCTATATAAGCTATATATTTTTAACATTAGATTTGATTTTATTGTCTCAATTGTGGATCTATGTATAACAGTATTATAGATTTATGTTTTGATTTACTACTATATTTATATTAATAATGTTTTTATGTTGGTGGGCTCAATTTTTAGTATAATATTTGTAGTTCGGTTACTTTTTAAACTTATTTATATTATGGTTGTATGTGTATTATGTCGTCTTTGGGAGCATGGCACTTAGCCAGAATCCTTAATAATAAATACATTGCAATTGAAATTGAATTGAACTGGATGTATAAGTGTCCTGGCTTTTAACCATATGAACTTACTCTGTGGGCACACTGGAGCTCAAGCATGCACTGAAAACCATTAGCAGGTGCTCAGCACCCACAAGCCATGGCCATTCTAGTTTTACATGTTAGAGTTTTGTGGCTGCTTGCAGATGTTAAAAACAAACAAAACAAAAAAAACCCCCAATGATATGCTTTACTGGAAGAAACAGCATGTTATTTCAACCCAGCTCTGCAGTGTCTGTAAAGATCAGGCACTTCGGTGGGGCTTTTTGGCACTTTTAGCCATGAGTGACTGGTGCCTCCTAAATCGGGGGGGGGGGGAAAGGGGGG